>NW_025814828.1:20157500-20737500 GCF_022079265.1 Lynx rufus
TGAAGCAGGCTGCATGCTGTGAGCACAGAGCCCTATGCGGAGCTCGAATTCACGAACCGAGAGATCATGATCTGAGCCGAAATCAAGAATCGGCCCTTTAATAGACAGAGGCACTCAAGGTGCCCCCTGCAGTGTAACATTCTCTTGGATGAGAAAAATCACAATTTATTTATTTATTTATTTATTTATTTATTTAAATGTTTTATTTCTTTTTCGAGAGAGAGAGAGTGTGAGTGGGGGAGCGGCAGCGAGAGAGGGGGACAGAGTATTTGTAGTGGGCTCCGTGACATACCTGAGCTGAAGTCAGACTCTCAACCAACTGAGCCACCCAGGCGCCCCTTGAGAAGATCCCAATTTATACATGCCTTCTCCTACAGACAGACATTTTTTTTATGTTTATTTCTGAAGTAGAGAGACAGAGAGGCAGAGAGAGAGAGAGAGGCAGTGGTGGGGGAGGGGCAGAGAGAGAGGGAGACACAGAATCGGAAGCAGGCTCCAGGCTCTGAGCTGTCAGCATAGAGCCCAACGCGGGGCTCGAACCCACAAACTGTGAGATCATGACCTGGGCCGAAGTCGGACGCTTAACTGTCTGAGCCACCCAGGCGCCCCAATGCGCGTGTTCCCCCCTCCCCCCCCCCAGTTTTTAATTACGCCGAATAAAGCTTTTATGAACATCCTTGTTTGTGCCTTTGGTTGAACATACGCATTCATTTCCCTTGGGTTCCGAGCCCAGGAAAGTGATCGCTGGGTCATAGACTAGGCGTAGGTTTGGCTTCAGCCGATAACAGTTTTTCCAAGGTTGGTGATACTGAGTTACATTCCGTCAGTAATATCGTTCCAGTTGCTCCATGTCTTTGTCTGAACCTAGTGCTGTCGATCGTTTTGTTTTTAGCCATTCTGGTGGGTATGCAGTGGGGTCTCATTGTGCTTTGCACTTCTCTGATGAGTAACGTTGTAGAGCACTGTGACAGATTTTCAGATAGTTTTTCAGTTTTCAGATCGTTTTCAAACACCACCTCCCATCCCACAGGATCTTACAGTGTAACTCTGACACTCTTCCCATCCGGAGGCAGAGTCTCTGTCCCCTCCCCTCGAATCTTGTGACTATGTTGGAAGTGGAACCACGTGACTTCTGAGGCTAGATTCTTTTTTTTAAATTTTTTTTTTCAACGTTTATTTATTTTTGGGACAGAGAGAGAGACAGAGCATGAACCGGGGAGGGCCAGAGAGAGAGGGAGACACAGAATGGGAAACAGGCTCCAGGCTCTGAGCCATCAGCCCAGAGCCTGACGCGGGGCTCGAACTCACGGACTGCGAGATCGTGACCTGGCTGAAGTCGGACGCTTAACCGACTGCGCCACCCAGGCGCCCCATTCTGAGGCTAGATTCTAAAAGGCATTACCCAGTTCTTTTGGGTACCAGTCCTCTTGGAGCGCTGAGTTTCCACGTAAGCACTTCAACTCCTTTGAGGTCATCATGTGGTGAAAAAGCCCAAACTAGCCTACATAGAGAAACCACGTGGAGGGTCCCTGAGACTCCATGGGAAGACAAACATTACCAGCCAGCCCCTAGCTCTAACTACCAGCTGACTGCAACCGCATTAGATACCCCAAGCCAGAACCTTCCAGCCAAGACATTCTCCAATACTTTGTTGTTTGAAGCTAGTCAATCTTAGCTGGAGGGGATTCCCCCCAGGGGACGTTTGGCAATGTCTGGAGACCTTATGCTTGGTTGTCACAACTTGGCAGGAGGGGACAGTTCCTGGCATCCAGCGGGTAGAGACCCGGAGTGCTGCTGAACATTGTACAGCACACAGAACAGCCCCTCACAACAAAGAATTATCTGGCCCCAAATGTTGATTGTGCTGAGATTGAGAAATTCTGCGTTAAGCCACACAATCCACTGAGCCTTGGGGTGATTTGCTCTATAGCAGAAGTACTAGAGCCAGCACACAAGCAGAGAGGGGATTTGTTGAAGAAAATCACGGAGTCTGCAAACCTCTGAGAGGGCCAGAGTGTCCGGCTTCCAGGCCTCTCAGCCGGGAGTGGCGGTGAAACCGTCCCGCTGGGGGTCCGTGAGTACCACGGCCACGGCGCCACGGCCTGCACCTGCAGGGCTGGGGAGCAGGCGCTGGACCCTCGGCTGCCGGCGCCACATGCCACGTGTTTCTTGACTGTTCACGATGCTCACTTCTGAATCGAAGTCTCACTTCTGTCCGTGTGACGGATGACTCCTACGTCACGTGTGAGCCTATCTGCACGGGAAGCTGAGGAAGCAAGATTTCTGGCTTCTACCAGGGAGGCAGGACCGACAGAGGAAGGGTGTTCCCAAGATAATGGGAGGCCGGAACGTGGACCAGATTCCCTGACACGATGGTATAAGCTTGTTGTAAATGTGATTTACGGCAGCTGCCGAGCAGCGTGTGATGAAGGCGCCACAATTGACTGATTCTTTTGTTAAAATGTTTGCGTTCCTTCTAGTTTTTCTTTCAACTTTCTTTAGGTACCATTGTGATGTTATGCCATTTGGGCTAGAAATTTTACTTTATTATTGTAATCCTAAAGAAATCACCTTTGAAAACCAGTTTATTATGCGAAGGTGCTTACTGCTTTATTCTTTGTAACTACTGAAAACCGTAAAGAGCTCGAGTGCTCAAAACCATGGAAATGATGGCCTCATTTGTGATACAATAACAAACTTCTAAGATTTCCCAGGATGGTATTAATTCCAAATATTAGGTCATGTTGTCTCCATCTGTCGATTTATGCTCAGTCGCACCATATGTCTAGTTTATCACATTCGAAAAATGTGGTCACCGTGACTTCGCAATTGTATTATGATGGCACGGTACAAGAAAAGGAATGACTGTGTTCTACTGGGCCGTGGAAAGTGAACGCAAAATGTTTTATTTTTTAAAAACCCAAAGTATAGGAGTTTCAATATATTTGTCACAGCCGTGTGAACTTAGTGTTTACCTAATGTGAGGGGCCGCGAGAAGGCGGCTCTCTGGTTTTGCTTTGTAAAGTGTTTAAATCTGTTAAAGGAAACCCTCGAGTTTAGATGAACCTCCCAGCGCCTGGAGAGCTTGCCCAATAGGTGGCAGTACTGGATAAGAGCAGAGAGAGACTTTTCCCGGCTGCCTTGGAGCAATGTTTCTCAAACTCGGGTGGACAGCAGAGGAGCTGGGTAAAACACAGCCCGCTGGGCCCTTCCCTCAGAGGCCCCCACGTCGCGGGTGAGGCCCGAGGCTTTGCATTCCTCAGTTTCCCAGGTGAAATGCGTGCCGCTGGTCCAGGGACCACGCTGGTGAACTGGAGTGTAGGAGTTGGAATGGGGCCCTCCCCTCTCCTTCCTCCTAACAGCCCCCTGGCCCACCCCACTGTCACGTTCAGTGTCAACAGAGGAGCTGGGCTGCTACTCAGCGGTGGGGGAAGGGAGGCCCTACTTGACCCTCTACGTCCCATCTTCCATTTGAAGGCGGCAAATGTTCACGATGCAGGGAGTGCTCTTCATCTGCTGTTTCCTGGAGGCACCGACAGACCTCACAATGGGCTCTAACACTAGCCGACGTGGCTAAACACCGGTATCCCCAGTTCCTACCTGATGTACCCTTTGTCCTTTCCGGGGTGCCTCCCGTCTTGCCGCGGGCATCTTGGGGTCCTTTCTGCTCTCCTCCCCCTCCCTTCTGTGGACACTGATGCTTCTATGGACCTAAGCCTTTGGGTTGGCTCGCTCCAGGCTCTATGTGTCCTGTGCTCTGACTCTTGGATAGACAGCCTGCTTCCAACTCACAGAAATTGAAGCAAAATTCAGCATTGGGTTTAAAAACAAACAAACAAAAAAACCAATTCTGCTTCAAACTCTCGACCTCTTTTCTCCCCCTGCCCTCCGTGTTCACTTTGACCTGAGCTTGACCTAGCTCCCTATTCCACTAAGAAAATGGCCAGGATTAGAAGAGAAGTTGTGCACGGTCCAGGCAACACCGCCGCCCTCACCCCGCATCTACTTCCACTCCAATAACATGGATAACTGGTTTGTGCTCCTGGCCGGGAACAGACCCTCCACCTGTGCGCCAGATTCCGTCCCTCCCAAGGCCATGGCCGCGGCAGTCTTCTCTCTCACTGCATCTCCAATTTTCTCCTCTTCCTGGACGTCTCCCATCAGCATATACATGTGCCCTTATTTCTTCTATATTAAATACTACAGTGGCATCTGTCCCCAGTCCCTGAGATCTCTGCTTCTCTTCTTCCAAGATCCCACCCAATCAGACCTTGTCCCCATCTGTCCACCAAAACTGCCCCAATCACAAACGACCCCACGTTGCTAAGGCCAATGGTCACTTCGCAGTCCTCAGCGGTAGCATTTGACATGTTGGTCACTTTCTCCTTGAAACGCTTTCTTCCTTGGCTCCCACAATACCCCACTCACCTCTTGTGTCTTCTTTTATGTTCATTTATTTACTTTGAGAGAGAAGAGAGAGCACAAGCAGGGGAGGGGCAGAGAGAGGGAGAGAGACAATCCCAAGCAGGCTCCGCACTGTCGGCGCAGAGCCCGACTCGGGTCTGGATCCCAGGAACCGTGAGATGGAGACTTGAGTCGAAATCAAGAGTCAGAGGCTCAACCGACTGAACCACGCAGGCGCCCCTGGTCTTCTCTTTCTGATCACGCTTTCTCATCCCTTTTGTCGGCTTCTCCTTAGCTTCCCAACTTCCAAGTGTCGACGTGGCCTGTGGTTCACTCCTGGGACCTCTTTTGTATCTGCTCTCACTTTCTGGGTGATTTCATGGAATGCCCCGGAGCTGTAAACACCATCTGCATGCTGCTAATCTCTGATTTATATCCCCAACACGGGCCTCACTCCCACACTCCAGACCTGCACATCCAACCGCCTGTATGACACCTCCGCTTTGCTGTGTGTTAGGTAACCCGTTATGTGGCCCAGAGTCTTTGCTATACACAACTGCACTCCAAGCTACTGCTGCGAACGTCACCACCCCAGGTAATGGCAGCTCCAATGCCATATCCAGTCTGCCAGCAAGTCTTCCTGGCTCCACCTTCAAACTACATTCAGAACTCAAGGACTTCTCCTCGACCTTTCTCCCGAGCCCTAACTGCCACCACACTGACGCGAGCCCCCCGTCATCCGTCCTGGGTTACCAGCACAGCCTCACGCCTGGGCTCTCTGCCGCCGTTCTTGCCCACCCGCGGCCCGTTCTCCACACAGCAGCCAGCAATCTTGTTAGAGCCCAAGTCAGAGCCATCATTCCTTCGTTGAAACCCTCCCCCCCATTTTACTCAGAGTAACACCGAAGTGCTTCCGAAGACCCACAAGGCCCCGCGTGGTCTGCCCTCTGCAAGTCTGGTCTCCTCTCCAGTCGTCTTCCCCTTGTTCACTCGCCTCCTGGCATTTTCCCACTTCAAGGCCTTTGTGCCCTGTTCCGCTCACTCTACCTGTTTTTCTCCTTCCCGGGTATTGTGTGGCTCACTCTCTCATTTTCTGATTATTTTTTTCTCAAAAGTCCCCTTCTCAGTAGACTTTGAGGAAAGCAGATTACCCTCCACAATGTGGGTGTCGTTGGTTTGTGAACTGGCCCCCGGATGAGGAGGGCAAGGAGAGACTGAGGAAAGAGGCAGGCCACTCTACATTTGGGTGGCAGGTTTAATAAGCAAGGGAACTTGTGAGGCTTGTCTTGGGCACCATGGGACAAGATCTCCACACCCCCTGCCAGAATGTTAAAAGTTTATGTAGGGGCTCTACCAGGATTCTGCCACGTATCCAGTCCAGATGGGCTCAGAAACACCTTACGCTCTCAAGGCTGTGTCCTTGAAACCGGTTCCTAGTGTGGGACCGGTAAGCCGAACAAACATTCCAAGGACAGGGGAGGGAGCCTCTGACTGCCCAGGTCCAGCTTAAGGGTCAACTAGCGGTTATGTCCTCTGGATGACCTCCCCCAACAGGGTGGGCCTCGGGCAATCAACTGAAGGCCTTAAGTGAAAAAGCCTGAGGTCCTCCCGGGAAAAGGAACGCGGCCTCCAGACCGCTTTTGGACTCAAAACTGCAACATCGACCCTTCCCTGGGACTCCAGCCTGCTGGCCTGCCCTGCGGATTTCAGACCTGCCAGCCCTACACTCTTGTGAGCCAGTTCCTTAAAATCTCCCATGCTTTCTGTCTCCATCCTGTTGGTTCTGTTTCTCTGGAGAACCGGGAAGGATACTGATTTTGGTTTCCTGGCCAACTTATCTAGAGTTTCAGCACTCATCCCCTGACATTTCGGTATCCCTTTCCCTGTTTTATGTTTTCTTCTTAGCACATATCACTGTCTTAAAATACCACACATTTTACTCATTTATCTTATCTATTGTTTGTAAATGACTAGGATGTGAACTATGTGTCGGTCAATCCGTTTGGGGACTCCAGAGGATCAAGGGTATATGATGAACATAGCAGTTACATTTTATCATATGTCTTCCACGTGGTGCTAAATAAGTATTTGCTAAATGAATAAGTGAATGAATCAATGTATGAATGACTGATTGAGTGGGTGGCTGATAGTGACGGGACCCCTGAAATGACACGCACCCAAGCCTATGCCGCTTTGAGCGGCTGGGCGACGTGACGGAATTCCCAGTGCCGTTGCCAGGCTCACGTGCCCTGCTGCCCCGAGACGAAGCGTGCGACGACCCACTGTGACTCTAACGGCTCCACCGAGTCACACAGTACTCTCTTTTGAAAGGGAGTACTCCCCATCTGAAGAGGGAGGGGGGTATTCCCAGAAAAACGGTTGTTAAACCCTCCTTTCCTCTTTTTGGGGGGGCGGTTTTAGAATCTGCTTTTTACCTACTTGCAGCTCAGCTGAGGGGGGTGAGAGAAGCCCCCGGTGTTGGTTACTGGATACGCCGTCTGAGCAGGGCCCGTGCAGTTCCAACTCGTAAGCTTAACTGGCTGTGTTTATCCGGCGCGTATCCGTGCTCATCTGTGCTCCGTCACAGTTCTGAGCACAGACTCCCCGACTTCATTCCCATAACAACCCTAAGTGATAAGAAACCATTATCATCCTCCTCGTCCCCAGTTCACAGGCAGGAAGCAACACGCCCAGAGCTTGTTGGAGGGCACACAACCACTACTGATAGGGGATTGAACCGAGGCGGTCCCAGGACTCCTGCTCTTAACCGTGACTCTGTAGGAAGAGGGTGTCATCTGTGTGTCACTGGCTGAGGAAACAGGTCTGTAAGGATCAGCGTGGGTGGAGGCGCTGAGGATCGTTGTTGTTTTGCACAGGACTGGACTAGAGAATAGTCAATTTGCCAACCAGGCAATTAACAGGGATTTGCCAAGCACCCACTGTGTGTTTGAAAGGAATAGGCACAGTTCAAAGCAGTTTATGGGCTCCTTCTATGCACTAGATGCTGCTGAGAGTCACAAGCAGGTGAAACAAGGCCCCAGTGTCAAAGAGCTTCCACTCGAGTTAGGAAGACCCACATTCTTAACAGGCCGAGGCAGCACTGATGTCGGAGACGTGCTGACAAACAAAGCCTAGGGGCCACTTGTCCGTCACACGGTGAGTTCACAAGCGATTGAAGTGGTAGGCAGACGTGGCAGGATTTGGTCAGGGTGTGTGGATCCGGGCACAGGCCCGGGCCTGCCTCGGTCATGGAGGGAGGTTTTCTTAGAGCGAGTGCCGTGGACTGAAGCAAGAAAAGCAGCTGCGGCCAAAGTGAGGTCACTTAGGAATGACGGCCCTGGACTATGATCATTGCTTCCAGTCCGGAGCCAGGAAGATCCTGGAGTTGTGGGGGGCTTATGTATTCCCCCCTTTTTGGAGGGCATCATGGAGTAACGGGAGGCCCACTGGACTAAGGGTCGGAATACCTTGTGGAAGCCAGAGCTTCGGTGCTTACTCATTATGCGATGTGGGGCAATTCTTTTGGCTTCGGCAAGCGTCAATCTCTTCATCTGACACTTGGGGAGAATAATGTCAGCCACCTACCTGCTCACAGGACTTCATGAGGACCACGTGAGATAACACTTGGGAAAACACATCATAATTCCAGACTTCCGTACTGCTTCCAGGGCATATTATTCTGTTGTAACCAGCACGAACTTGTCCGTAAACTGAAGGGTTTGAGCATGTCCCGTCTCTTTTTTTTCCACGTTCAGTTAAGATGGATTCAGGACCACATGGGTCAGGTGGCCCAGAAGTCCACCATCACGCTCTCTGGCTCCCCCTCGCCCCTGCAGGTGGTCCGAGAACATTGCGGGCCTCTCACTGCGCACGGAAGATCCCAGCTGACTCTCGCCTTGTGCTGGCATTGCTGCCGGGGTTCTTGCTGCCTCCCGGTGTCACAAGCAACACCAGTCCTGTATGGCTGCTGTTGGCCTCACTGCTGTGACGTTTACCGGGCCCGGCTTGGGGCCGTCGTGCTTCCTCAGTGATTGGCTCACCCCAGGGTACTCCGCTCGTGCCATATAGATTTCCATAGGTCACAGTTCTTAGCATCCGGTCCTCTCAGCCGCACAAGTTGGTCCCCTGCGGTGCCCTGATACCCGAGGCTGGCGCAGGTGTCCCTGCTTTGTGGCACTCACAGCTATTGGCCTTTATCTAGTCTTGGGGATGGCCCTGGTGCCACATGGCTCCTCCAATGTCCCCAAAGACAACAGAGGGGCCATCGCTTCTCTCGAGGCTTTTAGATTGTCTTCTGCCTTATCCCCTGTTGCACCAGGCACTTTGTCTCCTTTGACCCTTTAAACACAAGAGAACAACTGCTCCATTTTCTGGATATCAGCAGTTAGTTTCCTCCAATAAGACTTGGCCTTTCAAAACATAGTAAACTTACTTATATCCTGGATTCCCCCCTCCCTCTTCTGAGTATCATCTTCCCTAAGGAGGCTAAGGTGACTAGCTGACTGAGTCCAAAACTCAAGTTTATTCTCTGGCAGAACATTGTGCTGTATGTGTGTCGTGTGTATTTTCCCTTCTAACTCTTCTCTTTCCTCCCTCCTTTGATACTTCTTCTGACATCGTGTGTTCTATGGGTTTTTCTGCTGCCTTTGTTACTATAACAAAAGCGGACGTCACTAAGAACCTGCTGTGAATTAGCCTCATGTGTTACCCCTTCCCTAAGACCAGTGACGTTCCCAAGTTTGGCTCCAAAGGGAGAAGCAATTTTCCACAAGGCTAGAGCTTAGGTTTTAAGCCTTTGTATGGTGTGCATTGAAAAAAAAAACAACAGCTTTATTGAGATATAATTCATGCAGCATACAATTTACCCATTCACAGTGTACAAGTCAATAGTTTTAAAACATATTCAGATGCGTGCAAGCATCACCAGTCAATTTTAGAACATGTAAATCACCTCACCAAGGACCCGTGTATCCTCTGGTTATCGCCCACCGCCCATCCTTCCCAGCCCTAAGCAACAATTAAGCTTTCTGCCTCGATAGATTTGCCTGTTCTGGACATTTGATATAAATGCCATCATAGACTACGTGGCCCTTTGTGACTGGTGTCTTTCACTCATCGTAATGTTTTCACGGTTCATTCTCGTCGTAGTGGGTGTCAGTAGTTCGTTCCTTTTTATGGCCACATAATATTTCGCTGTATAGATAGAGCACATTCATCTGCGGACAGATATCTGCGTTGTTTTCTCCCCTCTGGCTATTCTGAATTGCGCTGCTGTGACCATTTGTGTACAGGTTTTTGTGTAGATGTGTGTTTTCATCACACGGCATACATTTTAACCCTTTACATGAAGAGTTTTGTAAAGCGAACTCTGCCCAGCCCTACATTCGCGATCAGACTGTGTGAGAAGCCATTTACCGTCCGCTTCAGGGCTCAGAGCCTTCCCAGCACGACCGTGGATGTTTGCTTTCTCTTTGCGGTCAGGCTGTGGGCAAGTAGCTCCTAATTGCAGATCAATTTCTCTGCCTTTTGCGGTCCTCTTCCAGCTAACTTCCTGCTATTTTCTCTGAAGGTGGATAACAAAATTTGTCAGAATTAGGTACGAATAGAGCACTGAGAAATATTGAGCTGGATAAATCTTTGTTAAATGAATGAATACATGGTGTAAATAAATCCATGATCTCTCGGGTCCTCCTTTCATGGGCCGACAGGCGTGAACATTGCGACAGTAATTTCAGGGGCTCTGAGGCCCCTCTTGCCTGTGCCAGGGACAGTTGTGTTCTGGGGAGTGGAGGTTGCCAAGAAAGCAGCTTTCTGCAAAAGGAAGAGAAATTGTAAAAAACGAAAAAGGCAGTGTCGGGCTGGGAATCGGAGGCTGGGATTGTGCAGCCTGGCCAGTGGCTATCAGTGTGACCCCTGGAAGTCAACCACCTCTCTGCTTTTTTGGTTTTTCGTGAAGTAAGATTGCATTAATGGTTCTTAAGGTTTTTGTTTTGTTTTGCTTTGTCTTCGCTTCATAAAGTTCTTTGAAATGTGATAAAAGAAATGAACTTAGTAAAGCACCCCCCTGCCCCCTGCAAATCTGTGTATGGTTTTCACAGACTCTCTATAACCCATCCCCAGCCCCCTGAAATTAAGACCCTAATGTCATGCCCCCGAGGATCACCAGGGTCACTTCCCATTTTGAGTGATGGAAATTTCAGAAATGTTAAATGTCTGATTTAAGATAAATTTGAAAGGTGTACAGTCATTCCCAGAGCCCTTAAATTGTATGACTTCAGGAAACTACTCAGAAACCCTGTCCTAGATAGAGTGTTGGATGTTTAAAATGTGAAGCACATTTCCCTACTGGGAGCCCAGTTACAGTTGTTAGCTCTTTGAGGTAATGTTTACGTGATAAAAAGAAACGCACACCATATTTTTACACGGTAACTCTGTGATAAACTAGTTGAACTATTGTGCCCGACAACCAAATGATTAATTCGCTTTTAGGGGCTTCTTTTTCAGACTGGAGAAAACTGAGTGAGAAACTTGAGGTGACCAAGTGGTTCTCAATCCCGCGCACAGGCTTCTCTGTTCCTCGGCTATCCCTTCCGTTGTCCCCGGTCCTTTAAACTCAACCTTAACCTGCTAGTGAGCTCCTTTCCAGGTGCATGGCTCCAGTAGATTCTATGGTGCTGCCACCCCTGTGGTCCCAGATATGGCCTCACGGGTTTGGCCAACCAGTTGTTGGGGTTAAACCAATCGAATGGCACCAGTTGACCAATGGCACCACTCAGAGGGCCTTGACCTCAACTCGCGATGACACCTTCGGCTCTGGGGACAGTGCTCCTCAAAAGCTCTCGTTTCCAAGGACTACCTGGAGAATCTGACTGACTCAAGGCAGAGTAAAGAAAGGAAATAGATCTAACACTTTCACTTCTCCATTCCAACCAGCAAATGGAAACCGCAGCCCCTCTTCCAGACCGTGGGCCTGAAGACAAGAAAGCAAAGTAACAGCCGGGAAGTGAGCGCCCGTGACTGCAGCAGTTCTTCAGTAATAGGCGCTTCTTGGGACAACGTTAGAATGGAACGATGTGGAATTCAGTAGAAACGTACTCACATCCAGTGGGAGCCAGATGACTTCATCACAGCTGATGTTATTACAAAGAATATAAAAGGAATTAATGATTCACCACTTAGTGACTTGCCTCCCTGCCCCCCCCCCCAACCTTCCCTTCAGCTTTACCAAGCCGGGTGTGGAGCCAAGTGCGACGTGAGTTTAGTAATGACTTTAAGCACCATTTACGCTGCTATCATGGCAATTTAAATTGTCACTTTCTATTAAAAGGTCTACCTCAGAATGGTTTTAAGTGAAAGCGTTCCACACTGACAGTGCAATTAAACAAGAAAAAAAAAACCCTTTCTTGGGATGTCAGTGCAAACGCATTTTAAATAGTGGTTCAGCCGTGCCTTGCTAATTTAAACTACAGTATTGCTTTCTATTAAAGAATAGAAACTGATTTAGGCTTTTTCCCTCCCTGCACTGTGTGACAGTTTGAATTGGCATCGTGTCCCAGTCAAAGCCCTGATGTGCCGATGGGGTCCCTGCGCCTAACGTGTGCCCCTCCCAAGGCAGGCATTAAACAGAAGTAATTTCCACATGTGATGGGGAAGCATCACCTTTCCCGGCATCAGCTTTTAAAATTGCCCTTTTTCTGATCTGGTGTGCCTTTTTCAAACTGTGGTCCACTTGCTCATCAGGGAGAGAATTGTGAATTCTTCTGGGGCCAGGAAGGGGGTGATGCGTGGGACTGCTTTATCAAGAAGACAACTTCCTGCTTCAAAAATGGACAATCAAGTCTAGAGAAAATTTAGTGGAAAAAGTAATTCTGAGTACAGGTGTGTGAGTTTTTCTCTTTCTGACTTCTGAGTTCAGATCTCGAGGTGGTTTATGCATTTCCCCAACCTCTTCTTCAATTCAGCTGAAGAAAGACAATTCAGGCACTTTTGTCTTTGAATACATTTTAACACATAAACGATAACGGAGCACAAACGTTGAACGTGCCGGTACAAAATAACACATTTTCCCCACCTCATTTGTCTTCTGGACTCCCGTAGCCCCAATAGTCCATAATTCCCCGGCATTTGGCTTAGATAGATTCCAGCTATCAGAGAGAATAACACAATTACATTCTTAGGTGTTGGTGCCTTAAATTAGAAGTTGAAGAATATTTGAACAGCAGGAATGGCTGGCATTTTATTTTAATGGTCTTGAAGCGTTTCCAGCCTGTCTGAGAGTACCTTATGTCATGAGTAATAGTCTTGCTCTGAAGCACATTAGCCCTACCAGAAGTAAACGAGGCATAACATTTAAGTTGCTTCTGTTACATTCTCAATTGATACAGTTATTGCTCTGAAGGACACCGAGATAGCGTCTTGAGAAAAGTGTCCCGATGATGGTTATAGAGATGCAATTTTTTATGTCTACACAATTACATTTCTAACTTCACCACATTCCACACTTGACTGCCATGGAAAAGCTGATCGATGTAAACCCAGTCCTTACAAGAATAATACATAAGCTACCGGGATCGAAACTCATTTTTATTTTACAAATTAGGCAAACTTTCTTTCAGTTCCATTTTCTTCCTGTTAATGCAACAGACATTTGTATTTAACCTTGGGGTGACTGGAAACAGAAGAAATGGCCTGCTGATTTGGGGGCTAGAGGGAGGCAGGTAAGAGTCACCTCAAAAAGAAATATTACTGAAAGGTGGAGGTGGAGGGATGGAGAAGAGAGAGCCAGAGAAACTTCTTTGGAATAATGCACATAGAGAAAGTGGGGAAATCTTTCAAGACCCGCAGAGGGCCTTAGGGCTGACACTCAAGGAGTAGTTAGGGACACAGCTGGAGTCACAGACCTTGGTTCCGGCCAGTTCTTTCTCCCTCACCCACCTCCACCGCTGTCAACAACCAGATTCAAAGACCCCTGAGAGGAAGTTCTGGGTCTTATTCCTCTTTGTATCTCCAGCAGCGCCTGGCCCTGGGCCAGGAATGTGTCAGCATGCAACATCAACATAGCAGCTCTCAGTTGCCTTCTCTCTGTGTGTAAAAGGAGTTTCTGCCCCCCCTCCTGTCTGGAGGATGAAATAGAGTTGGAATATTTAGGTGCTATGGGGAATATGGATAGAGATCTCAAATTTGAGCATCATTTTGTGGCCTTGCAGGGATAATTTCATGGACATTCTTACAACAGGGCCTTGGATGGACTGCCAAAGGTGACCTGTGAAGAGAACGTTAGGTGTAAAGTTAGGGAAGACAGAATAGTGGGTTTACTTCTGTCAGTGATGACAGGGCTACAGGCTGAGCCAAGGTACAGGGTGTGGACTTGCTACGGATCAAGGAACTCATGGCATTCCTAATTAGCGAGACTCCCAGATGCTGAGCAAAGAGCATTGAAATTAGAGGACAGTGGATGTCCATTGTCCCCAATCCCTTGGCCAGCTAAATCTCCTTCCCCCAAAGTCTTATGTTCTCCCTCCCTAACCTAGGATTCCTTTCAGCTTTCCAGCAGCATTTGTCGGATGACATGTATAGGTTCTTTCCGGACCCTGGAAATGTAATGTATTGAAGGTAGAGGCCCAAACTTACTTAAAATGGCGGCATTTCATTTGTGCATTTTCATCACACGACTGTCACCACCGACGATTTGAGGACATTTTTGTCCCCCCACTGAAAGAAACCCCACCCATACTCTTTGGCAGTCACTCTCCAGTGCCCCTCCCCCAGCCCTGAGCAATCACTAACCTGCTCTCTGTCTCATAGATTTGCCCATGGTGGACATTTCGTGCACATGGAATGATACAAGGTATGACCTATGTCTGGCTACTTTCACTTAGCATTATGTTTTCACACATTGTAGCATGATTAGTACTTCATTCCTTTTTATGGCTGAAGAATATTCCATTATGTGGATATACCACATTTTCTTCATTCATTCATTCATTATATAATGAATATTATGTATGCATTGAGTTGTGGCCCCCTTCCCCCCCCATGACATGTTGACATCCTAACCCCCAGTACCTCACAATGTGGCCTTATGTGGAAACAGGGTCATGGCAGATGTAATTAGTTAAGATGAGGTCATAGTGGGGGCACCTGGGTGACTCAGTCGGTTGAGCGTCTGACTTCTGCTCAGGTCATGATCTCACGGTTCATGGGTTTGAGCTCCGTGTCAGGTTCTGTGCTGACAGCTCGGAGCCTGGAGCCTGCTTCGGAGTCTGTGTCTCCCACTCTGTCTGCCCCGTCCCCACTCATGCTCTCTCTCTCTCTCTCTCAAAAATGAAAAAACACTAAAAAAAAAAAAGATGAGGTCATACTGGAGTAGGGTGGGCCCTTAATCCAATATGACTAGTGTCCTTATAAGCAGAGTAGGGACACACAGGCATGCCAAGGAGAATACCACGGGGAACAGAGGCAGAAGGGCAGTCATGCAATGGAAAGCCAAGGATCACCATGCCATCATCAGAAAATGGAAGAGGCAAGGAAGGATTCTCTTGTAGGGCCTCGGGAGGGAGCCTGGTCTTGCTACCCCTTGATTTCAGACTTTTAGCGTCCAGAACCAGGAGAGAATAAGTCCCTTTGTTTTAAGCCACGCAGTTTGTGGCACTTTGTTATGGAAGCCCTAGGAAGCTAATGCAGCGGGCATTTGGGTTGCTTCCACTTGAGATTCAGTTGTAATATTGTGTACATAATATGTACGAAAGGATGCTCTTGGCCCATTTGAGCGCATTGTCTAAGCTAATCCACACAGCAAGTTTGCGGGGCACGTCTAAACCCTTCCATTTTTTCAATCAAAAAGCCGAGGCTCAGAGAAGATAGTAAGGGACCGAGCCAGGATTTAAATCCAGATTTTCTGACCCTAGTTTCTGCACTCAATAAACCAGAATGTCAAGCAAAGTATTTACAGCAGGAAATACAGCTATGCCAGATAGTACATCTGTCCCCAAGAAAGCTATCCTAGCAGTGACAATAGCTAGCATTTACTGAACATTTAAGTGCCAGGCATTGTGTTAAGAACTTTCCTCACACGAGGCAGACATTGCTAGTTGCCTACCCACTATTTTCTTATCAAAAGAAACTCAAGCTATCCGAGGTTGTAATCGTACTGGCTGAAAGCTACATTTCCCAGGCTTTGTTGCAGGCAGTGGTGATCAAGTACCATAATTTTAGGCAATACAATCTATGTAGAAGTTGCTATGGATCTCCAATGTGGCAGAGACGGCCCTCCCTCCAGAGATCCGTGCTCCCCGTCCATGGCACGGAGACGTTGCTGGGAAGAAGTGTTCATTCTGGGACTGTATTTTCTGGCTCCCTTTATATTCATGTGGACCCACATAACTGAAATCTGGCCAATCAAATGTGAACAAAAATCTAGTACCTCAGTCTAGACCTGACCCATAAACCTTTCTACACACTTCCCCACGCTCTGTCTTCCTTTGTCTGCTGGAGGGACATTCATGCCTACTATGACCCTGGAAGCCCTGTAGTCTAAATGGGTTCTTGCATGACTGGACTGAGCCAAGCTACATCCTATCCTTCACCCCTAGCCCCTACCCTCTGCTACCAACTGACCTTGGCAAGAGTGAGAAGTAAATATCTATCATGTCGATCCCTTGATCAGTGGCCTTTTTGTCACAGCACTTAGCCTGTGCTGACTTCGACATCTGGGAAAGTTTTTGTTCTCTTGATTCAGTCACTACCCCTTCCTCCTTTTTGCTGTTAGGAATATGGACATGATGGCTGAGGCCACGGCAGCCATCTTGGGATCATGCAAGAAAGATCACAGGAGCCGCAAAGACCTCAGCTTGGAAATCTGTGAGCCCCTTACCCAAGTCCCTATCCCTAAGCTTCCTAGTGAGTGGGAAAAATGAATAGTCTGGTCTGCTGAAGCTACTATTTACTTATTTATTTTCCCATATAATTAATCAGGTATACAATATAATGCTGCAGACACTACTATTTAGTCGGGGCTTTTATTGTTTGCAGTCCAGTACAATCCCTAAGTGATACGATCCATTCATACAAGTAAACCTCACCCAACTCTTCAGAGGCAAGTGCTGTTACTCCTCCTATTTTACGATAAGGAATGAAATACTTTGTTGAGGACCACACAACTAGAAAATGGGCAGAAACCAGGGTTTGAATCCTTAGGCCACAAAGCTGGAATGTCGAGCAATATACCATGTGGCCTTTAAGGAAGACTTTTCCTCAATACGTCTCTTGTTCTATCTTGCATGGCATTCTTCCATAAGACCTTAAACTCTTACACCCAAAGTCAACCACTTATGTTTTATTCAAATATATTGATGGGTCTGTTTCTATAGATTCAAGTGTCAGTGTTGAAAGACGATGCTTCATAAAAGGGAGCATAAGGACAGAGACACAGGCTGCTTCGTCAACGCAACATTTACGCAGAAATATATTATCATTTGGACTTGCCTTTTGAGCAATAAGGTAAGATTGATCCTATAACAAAAGACTCTCTCACTGGCTGAGTCATTAGGCCTGAACAAATAACTCAAAGGCAACAACTGAAAATAATCCACCAAGCTTTCATACTTCATATGCACGTGTTCTTCTCTTAACCTAATTCTCCTCTTAGAAACAACATGTCATGCTTTGATGCTTAAAATACTCTTTTCTTGACTGAAATCTCCTCTTTCTGTGGCATGAAAATGCTTCTCTTCTTCCCTTCCTTCTCCCCCATACTATGCCAGGAATTAAAGAACCAGCTCCAGAGGCAGCCTGCTTGTAAGGAGCTTGTGGAGAGACAGCCAGGAGGAGTTGAGGACGAGCGGGGCCCTGAAGACCACCTGAGGCCCAAAAGCCGGCGATTCCCCCTTTCCACCAGGAGCTGTCCCTTGAAACTCCCTCACCCCCTGGGGCATCTCAAGGCAACACCCGTGGCGGGAGCGCTTGCGTATGGATTCCTATCTCATTGGCTACTGGCAACTGTCTGGGGTTGAGCACCTCACCCAGGCTGGGGCACTCAGAATCTCTCTCTCAGGAAATTCGGAGGTGCGATTCCATGAGCCTCGAGCTCCACCTGGGCGCTAGGACGGGAGAGAGGCACAAGCTCAGAAACCACGTGCGGCAGGTATGCCGAAAGCTGACCTGCAGAGAAACAAGAAAGACGACATTGTGCAGAGAAAAGCAGGAGAGGGGGAAAGAGAGAGAAGAAAGAGAAGGAGAAATATCCGTAGCTTTCCAGGAATTTGTTTCCTGATCTTAGTCCCTTTCTGTCGCCAGTGCTTAGGCTCCATAAGGCAGGCCACAAGCCCTGTAATGGATTCGTGGTTTTGGTTAGGTTAGCTTAAGCTGGTTTCTGTACTTGCAACCAGAACCCTAATTGGTGCAAATTACAAGAATGACTTGAGTGATACTTGTGTCGACAAGAGCTAATGGCCAGAGTGGACACATTAAGTAAAAGCTGACATTCCTTTTCTCAGAAGCCGCAATCAAGTGTCAATCATGCTGAGGTACGTTGCTTCCGATACGTGTACTACCCAGTCCCTTCCTTCTCCTCTTTCCAGTCGTTCATCGAATGGTTCCACAAATATCGGAAGTGTTCCCACTGTGTGCCAGGCATGGTGTATGGGGCTGGGCACACACTTGTGAATCAGAGAAAGTCCTTTTCCTCATGGAGCTTCAGTTCTAGTCAGGGGAGAGAGAAGACAGACCAACAGGTAAATAATTGCTAGCAAGGAAATACGTCAGGTACTAAGACAGAGATAAAATCGGCAGGGAAGGCCTTTTTGAAGACGGTCCCTTAAAGGGTGACTGACAGGATACCGAGGCAGCCAGGCAAGGCACCAGAGAAAGGACAGAACCTGTTATGCTCCAGGAATGGGTAGAAACCAGCGTGACTGGATCCAGTGAGGAGAGGGAGAGGGACCCATCTCATGGTGGGGACGCAGCAGCAGTGGCCAGATCCCATGGTGATGGTGACGAGTCTGGATTTTACTCCACTTGAAGTGAACAGCGCCTGAGAAAGGCTTTCGGCAGACAAGTGGTTTGTAAACCACCGCATGAAAACGTTACTGTGGCTGCTGGAATGGCTTGAAGGGGTGAAAGCAGAGACAGAAGCTAACGTAGGTGGGAGGCCACGCAGTGCGGAGGTGGGACTGTGACGGTGGCTTGGTGTGATACTAGCAGGTAGCTGAGGGCGGGGCCATGGGTGTGGCTAGACCCGCAGTGAAGTGGGCGTGGTGAAAAGCTGATAAATTTGAGTTGTCTTGGAGGCTGAGCTGATTGAATGGGAGGGGGAGTGCAAGGGATCAGACGTGAGGGAAGATGGGAAGGCAAGAATCAAGTCTGAGTCCCACTTATTGGTTCAAAAAGAGAGTAGAGTTGAGGGGCCATTTCCTGAAATGGAGGATACTGGACAAGGACCAGTTTGGAAAATTGGTATATTCAGAGGTTGGTTTGTTTTTTGGTTTTTTAATTTTTTTTAATGTTTCTTATTTATTTTTGAGAGAGAGAGAGAGAGAGAGAGAGAGAGAGACAGAGTGTGAGCAGGGGAGGGGCAGAGAGAGAGAGAGAGAGGGAGACACAGAATCGGAAGTAGGCTCCAGGCTCTGAGCTGTCAGCACAGAGCCCGACGCGGGGCTCGAACTCACGAACCGTGAGATCATGACCTGAGCTGAAGTCGGAAGCTTAACCGACTGAGCCACTCAGGCACCCCTGGTTTGTTTTGTTTTTAGCAAGGGCTCACATTTTGGTGATTTCTCCCTTCTGGAGGTTGAGGAGGGGAAGAGAATCATACTCACTCGAACAGGGGATAATGTATGTTGTTCTAGAAGCCAGTCCGCCAGGGCAGTCTGAACTGGCTTGGGAGGTTTTCAGTCTCTAAAAGACGGTTTGGGCTGAAAATTAGGTTTGCACCTCCGGGGAGGGGGGTGTAGAAGGGTGGGGCGGGGCGGGGAGAGAGACACACACATGAAATCACACAGAAATGAATGTGAGGCTTGCCAAAGGCTATTTGTCACGGGCTAAGTTATCTCTGATGGAAGGAGAACACGTTCTACGTAAAAGACAGGCAAGTGTAAAGCCAGTTGACTTCCGGCAGTGTGCACAGTTGCACTGTGCCCACCCCGTACACAACATACAGGTTTCAAAGGTGTTTGTGGTTCAGAAAGCACTGGCTCTGGTCCTGGCTGCACGCTAGAAATCTTCTGGAGAGCAGTTTAAAAAGACCAATGTCTGTCTAGTTTTCATTCAAGACCAGTGATTCAAAATCTTTGGGGCAGGGAACAGTTCTCAGTATATGTTTAAAACTCCCCTTGGGTAATTCCAATGTATAGCTCTGGGGTGAAAACCATTGGTAAAAAGCAATTTAACCATGGCTCGTGACATTTAAAAAATGGCCATTTTGGTAAGCTGTTAGCCTTCAAGCAATGACTCCAAACTAAGCAACGTCTGGCACCCAGATAAGGCACAATTTGTCTTGATTTTTCTGAGCGCTTTTTCATACCACATGGTATTGAGTCCATCATTCAACTGCAGTTTTTCAGAAGAAAATCTCCCTAAAGTGAAACCCACCAGCCAATTTGTGTCCAGACTACCAGTTGATTTATGACTTAATGTATTGCTTTTCAGCTGATTGATTCTCCTGGAGATGGAACCATCACTAACCATGAAAAATTTACAAACTTTCCTCACTACTTTGTCAAATGGAAGCTTCTGGTCGTTCTCGGTTTGGAACACCCAGAGGCTTGCAGAGCAAGCTGTTTTCACGGTCAAGTGTTTCACACAGCTTGGTTGAGGTCAGAACCACATTCCTGGGAACCTTGCCCCTGCTGAACTATGAAATTTCCTGATTAAGGAAATGAGAGGAAATAAGGCATTAACTAGCACCTACGCACTGCACAGCAACTTGCTTCTTTCTTCAGGAGAATTGAAAACAGAAGATGCTGCTGTTACGATTCCCTGAAATAAGATGACAAAACCAAGGATGAACATTTAACAGCTGTTTTGGAACGGATTCTGGGAATAAACTGAAAGCTGCCTCTGGTTTCGCCACAGTTAAAAAGCACAGATTCGCTGTGATTCATACGGTCTATAGCATGCAAACTGAGCCAGAGAAATGATGCCAAGAAAAGACAATGACAAAGGGAGAGGCTTAATCATCATGACAGTTGCAATTATAATTAAATGTAAACTTAAGAAGAGAATTGCTTCACTCTGGCAAGAAGGCCAAGGTTTGGGGGAAGTCTACAGCAAGTGGACCACAGGCTGTTGTTAAATTTCCCTCCCTACTCCAAGAACTTCCAATTTTTATTTATTATTAATATTCATAAGGCGCAAGAAAAAATATTATTTTAATGGCTGGTATGAGAATTCCTCTTAGAAGGTCCCAGTCCCTCCCTCCCCACATTTTATTTTCTGCCTGCTTGCCTGCCTTAAGAAAATTTTTTTTGCCTTCCTCCAATTACAAAAATAAGCCTGTTTAGAGTAAAGCCGAGATGTCAGGGGGAGGGAGTGTGAGCAAAACTGCCTGGATGAGACCGGAAAGGAGTTTGTGTTTCAAACCAGACAGGGAAGGGACAGAGCAAAGTAAAACAAGGAGAAAGTGGAATGAGCAAGATGGCCCACGACTGGGGGTGCAGTGTGTAACCCCCAAACCTTCAGCCCAGTTCTAAACCTACGAACCGCTTGGGTCGGGGAGGTGGTTGGGGATCTTGCACGGCTTCTGGCAAAGCGTCTGAATCTTAGAAAGGAAAGGAGTCACACACACACACACACAGGAACGACAAGTCAGAACCATGAAGGAGGGAGTTGAGAATTTGCAGGACTTGGGGGGAGGGCTGTGGACTCTCACTGTGAAACTTGGGGTTTTGGCCAAGTTTACCTTAATCTCCCAAGGCCAGCCAGGCTTCATCTGGGATTTATTTGCAAGAATGGGGAGAAGTTTTTCACTTAAGCTCTGTGGCTATGAAGCCATGAGTGGTTTTTCATTGAGTTCTCTGCACTATATTTTATTTGTTTTAAATGCCCATTTTACTTATTTTTAAAGTGTATTTATTTATTTTGAGAGACAGGGAGGGGTGTGCAGAGAGAGAGGGAGGAAGAGAATCCCAAAGAGGCTCCACCCTGTTTGCGCAGAGCCCGATGCAGGGCTCGGCCTCACGAACCATGAGATCATGACCTGAGCTGAAATCAAGAGCCAGACGCTTAACCGATTGAGCCACCCTCTGCACTATATTTTAAAAGTCCTACCTGGGGTGATGATGATCGAGTTCCTGTGGGGTGTGCGAATCCCTGATGTGCAGTTCCCAATTCTGACTGCATTCTGACCACCTTGGGTGTCATTCCAACAGGTTAGACGGCATCCATCACCTGACTGAGCACCAGTGCAGCCAACTGTGAACTCCATGAGCATATTGAGCACTGTGTTTAGGGCACTGTGCTGGACACTTGGGTGTAAACAAATGTGGGCAAGACATATGATCCTGATCATATCCTGGTCTCAAGGAGCTCAGTGTATTATGACAACTGTAGTGGGTTGAACTGTGTCCCCTACCCCATCAGGGTGAACCCTCAATCCAGGGACCGTGTCTGTAAGAGAAAAGGAGATGACAGAGAGAAAAGATGGTCATATGAAGATGGGAGTGGAGAGAGACTGAACTCATGCAGCGACAAACAAAGGATTGCCAAGTGCCTCTGGCAGTCGCCAGAAGCTAAGGCAGCAGCACAGCACGGAACGGATTCTCCCTGGGAGACGATAGGGGGAAACAGCCCTGCTCACACTTTGATTTGGGACTCTAGGCTCCAAAAACTATGGGAGAATACATTTCTGTTGCTTTAAGCTGCTCAGTTTGTGACCATTTGTTACAGCTGCCCTAGGAAACTAACCCAGCCACCTGTACTGAAATGGCTGGGCGCCATTATCAAAAGAACGATGGAAAATAACAACTGTTGATGAGGGCATGAAGAAGTGGGAGCCCTCATGCACTGTTGGTGGGAATGTAAAATGGTCCAGTTGCTATGGAAAACAGTATGAAGGGTCCTCGAAAATTAAAAATAAGTCTACCCTATGATCTAGCAATCCCACTTCTGGCTACCTATCCCAAAGAATCCAAAGCAGAATCTCGAAGAGCTGTTTGCACACCCGTCTTTATCACTGCATTATTCGTGGTAGCAAAGAGGCAGAAATAATACACTCAGATGTCCACGGACAGATGAATGGATAAAGAAAATGTGGTCTATGCCTGCGATGGAATATTAAAATTAATTAAAAACAAGTTAGTGCAGTCATATGCTACAACACGGATGAACCTCGAGGACATTATCCTAAGGGAAAGATACCAGTCACAAGAGGACAAAACCCATATGATTCCCCTTACATGAAGTATCTAAAGTAGTCAAAATCATAGAAACAGAAAGTAGAAAGGTGGTTACCAGGGGCTGGAAGAATTGGTGGTTAACATATATATGAAGTTTCAGTATCAAAGGATGAAAAAGTTCTAGAGGTCTGTTGCACAACGGTGTGAATATACTTAACAGTCCTGAACGGTACACTTAAAATGGTTACGATGGTAAATTTAATGTGAAGCGGCTTTTACCACAATAAAACACAATAGCTGACTCCCAGGCAGAAAGGGCACATGGCACAGTTAAAGTATAGTAAGGTGCCTTGAAAATTCAGAGGGAGAAGAGTTGACCTAAGGGTGGTGGGAGCGCAGGAGAGGAAGCAGTCCAGAGAAGGTTTTATGGCAGTGGCAACAATCGTGATGGCTCTTCAGGGACAAAACTATGATTTTGACATTCAGGGATGGCGGCAGACGTGGAACAGAGAGAAGCGCGTACACGCAAACGGCCAGGCTGAGCACGAGAGGTGCCTGTGGTGCCCGGGACCGCCGCCAGCCATTCCGGTGCCTCTGCGCACAGTGGAAAAAGACACTGCTTTCTCCTGAGTGCCTGACGCGGTAGGCACAGTGTGACCAGGTTTCAGCCAGAGATCCTGTTGCAGTTCACATTCTGCAGAATAGAATTAGCTGTCCTCGGTCCACACACCACGATAAGAAGCTCAATTTGAGAGAGAGGCTGGTGAGCTGGGTTTGGGGCATAGCGAGTTCCGTGTCAGCAGGACATCCGGGTGGAAATAGGAAGCGGAAAGCTGAAAATGTAGGACCAGTGTTTGGAGGGAAATTCAGGATTAGAAGTGTAGACTGGGGAGTCACTTTCATGGTGTCAAAACTTTAAAAAAATTGGTCCTATGGTACAAGTTAGCTCCACGTCTGTTTCCTTTACAACGTGGACGTGGCCACCAAGGAGGCAGACAGCGCCCCCTGGTGGAAATATGAAAGCACTCCTTGTCAATACCACCCACCCTCACTAAATTATTTTGAACAAATACAATTCAAGATCATTCTGTTTGAGCAGGTATTCCTTGATGCCTGGAGTGCCGCAGGGATCTCTTTAGCCCTGGATGTGCCAGACATTGAGGCTTCCCTCTCCTCCCTGAAACTGCATTCCTGCTGAATGGCTGGGTCCAGCAAGAAATCAGGCACGCTGTTCACACAGTTTCCCATTAAGGCGCTAGACCAAGCGGAAATCCCCAGAAGCCCCATTACTCTGCCCCTTACAGCCTAGCGACCAGCCAAAATTGGGGACGCATTGTCCTACCTTTTTTCCCCTGGGGTCTCACCTGGTCCCCCTAAGGCAGAGAGTCCCTCCCAAGGAGTGGTGTCCAGCTTACAGGAGGAGGAGGAAAACTTTCACCACTCCACCCCCTGGCTCAATGTTCCTTCACATTCTACTCCCCTGAGGATAGAGGGTGAGTGAGGGACTCCACTGTATGCTTTTGTCCTGAATCTCACCAGAGACCCCCCCCCCAACCCCACCAGATACTGAGGGCAGCAGGTAAGAGCAGAGCCTGAAGACTGGTGCAAACTGCTTTCCCTTTAATAGCTAACTAGATCTCCACTAACAGTTCTGTGTTAAGTATTATTTTTTCCTACTTTATAGTTGAGGAACCTGAAGTTCAGAAAGGTTACATAAGTTTTCAAAGGTCACACTACTAAGTAAGAAATGGACCCTGGGGCGCCTGGGTGGCTCAGTCGGTTCAGTGTCTGACTCTTGATTTCCTCTCAGGTCACGATCTCACGGTTCACAAGATGGAGCCCCGCATGGGGCTCTGTGCTGCCAGAATGGAGCCTGCTTGGGATTCTGTCTCCCTCTCTCTCTGCCCCTCCCCGCTTGCTCTCTCTGTCTCAAAATAAATAAATAAGCATTTAAAAAGAAATGGACCCAAACAGAACTGTGTTTTTTAAAATTTTTTTCATGTTCACTTGTTTATTTTGAGAGAGAGAGAGCACGAGCAGGAGAGAGGCAGAGAGAGAGAGGGAGAGAGAGAATCCCAAGCAGGCTCCGCACTGTCAACGCAGAGCCCGATGCGGGGCTCGATCTCACAAACTTCGAGATCATGACCTGAGCGGAAATCAAGAGCTGGACGCTCAACTGACTGAGCTGCTCAGGCGCCCCAGAACTGTGTTTTTAAATTTGAGATGTATTTCACGTCCCATAAAACTTCTGAAATTCAGTGGGTTTTGGTATGTTCACAAAGTTGTGCAACCATCATCACTATCTCATTCCAAAACATTTACATCCCCCTAATAAGGAACCCCTTAACCGTCAGTCCTATTCCCCCCTCTGCCGATCCCCTGCGAACCACCAATCTGCTCTCTGTCTTTATGGATTCACCTATTCTGGACATTTCATGTAATATGTAATCTTTTATTTTTTTAATGTTTTATTTATTTTTGAGAGAGAGAGGTAGAGACAGAGCATGAGCGGGGGATGGGCATAGAGAGAAGGAAACACAGAATCCAAAGCAGGCTCCAGGCTCTGAGCTGTCAGCACAGAACCCAATGCAGGGCTCGAACTCACAGACCACGAGATCATGACCTGTGGCGAAGTTGGATGCTTCACCGACTGAGCCACCCAGGTGTCCCCAAATCATGCAATATATAATCTTTTGTGACTGGCTCCTTTCACTTAGGGTAGTGTTTTCAAGGGTCATCCATGTTGTACCAGGTGTCAAAGCTTCATTCCTTTTTTAAAAAAAATTTTTAATGTTTATTCATTTTTGAGAGACAGAACACGAGAGGGGTGGGGCAGAGAGAGAGGGAGACACAGAATCGGAGGCAGGCTCCAGGCTCCAAGCCGTCAGCACAGAGCCCGGTGCGGGATTCTAACTCCCCAGGTGCAAGATCATGACCTGAGCTGAAGTCGGACGCTTAACTGACTGAGCCACCCGGGCGCCCCCCTTCATTCCTTTTTATAGCTAAATAATATTCCATTTTATGGATAGAACCCACATTGTTTATTCCTTCATTAGGTGATGGATGTTTGAATTGTTTTCACTTTGTGGCCATTACGAATAATGCTGCTGTGAACATTCATGTACGAATTTCTATGTGGACATGTGCTTTCAGTTCTCTTGGGTGTGTACCTAGTGGAGCTGCTGGGTTTTATGGGGACTTTATGTTTAACTCTTTGAGGACCCGCCAAACTGGTTTCCAAAGTGGGTGCACCATTTTATATTCTCACTAGTGATATTTGTGCCAATTTCTTGACATTTTCCCAAGCAAAACTGATTTTCAAACTCATTTTCTTCTTCCTCCTCTTTCTTTCCTAAATACATTATGACTGCTTACTGTTTACCAGGCACCATGCCCACCTCTGGGAGTTCAAAGGTAAATATGCCACTGTGTCCATACTCTAGAAATTCTCAGCCTAGGGGAGACGCAGCACATTTATTTTTGCACAGGGGTGCCTGCCTCACGCCCTTTGCGTGGCTGTCCCAGCCTCAAGTGTCCCTTCTTGCAAAATATAAAGATGAACTGTAAAATTCATGCTAATAATTAAAAATTTTTCTTTATTTAGAATGACATGAAATAGCAAATAATGCCATGACATGTTGAAAGAGAAAGACAGACTGTGGAAGAAAGGAAAAAGCTGTATATTTCAGCAGCTGTAATGGCCCTCACTTGCTACTTTTTGAACAAGGGGTCCCGCAGTTTTGTTTTGCACTGGTCCCCACGATCCCAGGCTCCGTACCTGGCTGACTGCTATAGCCGGAGGGCCCTACAGGACCACGTGGCAAAGGATATGGACATGGGGAGGGAGGAAGAATTGGGCCCTCTGTGTAATCTACCACACCCTGCATTTGATAGCCTGGGAATTTTTTTAAATTTTTTTTTTCAACATTTATTTATTTTTGGGACAGAGAGAGACAGAGCATGAACGGGGGAGGGGCAGAGAGAGAGGGAGACACAGAATCGGAAACAGGCTCCAGGCTCTGAGCCATCAGCCCAGAGCCCGACGCGGGGCTCGAACTCCCGGACCGCGAGATCGTGACCTGGCTGAAGTCGGACGCTTAACCGACTGCGCCACCCAGGCGCCCCGTAGCCTGGGAATTTTTTGACTTTGGGAGGACAGCAGGGGTGGAGGCTCTCAAAATGCTCAGATCTTTAAAGCTTCTTCTTGAGAGTGATAAAGGATGACGTTGGGTTCAGTAGGAACTGTGGACCGTATGCGGAGTCTATTTTATGTTTACAAATGAGATCTCATTTGGAGCCAACTGCTTATCTCTCAACTTCAAACACGGGAAAGTCTTAGCTGGTCTTGCTCACTGCCGACATCCTTGAGACGGTTGTTTTGTGAAAGGAGACCATAAATTACCCTGGTTACAGAGCAGCTTGAGCAGTGGGGAGGGCTGGCCAGAAGTGATGGTAGAAGAAATCAAGCAGAGAAAATGTCCGACTTCTTCCCTGTCCCATCACACTGATATTCTCTTCTTTACATCACACTTCCTTCCTATTATCTTCTTTTTGTTTCTTGATCTCATGTCAATCATTTTTGTAATAAAGGGACTCAGAAACTTGGTGGGAGATGCAGACACGTGCCCAAGGTCACGTAGCTAGTGACCGGAAGACCCAAGGCTAGAGTCCATATCTCCATAGCTTTCCTCTTGTTTGGAACGAGTTGCACTGAATTTTTGTAGACTATTAATCATTTTCATAATTACCATTTTGGAGCAACGTGTTTTTATTATTTTGGACTTTTTTCCACTTTACTGAGGTACAAACCTCTGTGTGGCCCAAAAAAGTTCAGTTTGCACAAAAACATAATCACGGTTTAAGGCTTTAAAAAAGTTCTTCCTTGGCAGTCCTATTAACCATTAGGCAAGAAATTAGAGACACAAACCTGCTGTCTGCTTAGTTCAGCTCTTCACAAGCGTCTCACTTAGGAATATGTGTTTCCATCCCAGAAATGATTAGTAGATGGTTAAATTACAAGAGGAGGGAGAATTCACATTTTGAATGAGAGGGTATATAATGAGGGATTGTGAAGTGGGAGAAAATTGCTCACGGAGAGAGAGGATTTTGAAACTGATCTAGCTATCTGTGTACATTACCAGTTTCAGTCGTTACATTTTGGGGTCCTTTTCAGTTCTGGCCAGTCTTAACCTCCTGAATACTTCATCTTCTACTGTCCAGAGTTTTGCTGGAGTTATACTGCTAAAATTAGACATACAGGTATCCCCTGCCTTTCAAAACTTTGTCTTATGACACTTCTCTGTTAGGAAAGACCTACAGTAGTACCTGTTTTCCCCAACTGAAAGAAATCCGAAGAGGATTTTAGCTTTTATGGGAAAAAAGTGGAAAGTGAAAAGAGCGTTGGGCATTTATTTGCCAGTGAGCCTGACAGAGGCAGCTTGCGCTGCGAGCAGCGAGGACGGCGTCACCCAGCTCCTTCCCCGGGCGGCAGGGGTGGGGGGCTCCACTGGGCATCTCGCCATCAAGATCTGAGCTTTGCGCTGGGTCTGTGAGCATGTGTGTGTTATCTTGATTTATTTTGTGTATCCATCAGCAAGCTGCAAGATGTGTCCTAAGGAATCAGAAAAGCCTAAGAGGTTATTTTTGGGGTCTGAGAAAGCTAAAAAAAAATCATATAAATTAATAACTATTTCCTTGATTTACGCCATTTCGAGTTAGAAACGGTTTCATCGGAACGCTCTACTTTCAGATAGTGGGGGGAACCTGTACACTGTCCAGATGGTTTCCCAGGAAGGTGTGCAGCCAACAGGTGGCATAGGAGGAGCCTAGAGCTCATCTGTCTTGCTTCTTTGTTTTATTCCTTTTCTCATTACTGGGCCCAGGGTGCATCTGATCTGTGGGCTCCAGTAAGTGGGGCCACGCACTTACTGAGGGCCTTCACCCCTAAGGACAGAAGATTCTGCGGCCTGGGAGAGCCAGGCAGAACTCTGGCTTATTACTCAAAGAAGCTCTAAGGGGCCACGGGCATCCTCTAGGTAGAGCAGGCAACCTGAGTTAGGTGTAGGGTTTTTCACCACATCAGTATGAGACGGCCTCTTTGAGACTTGATCCCACTTCATGTGGTGACTGCAGAAATCACTGAAAACTCCCAGGAACAAAATGCTGGATTCCCACCCACCCCCACCCCCCATTTATTCTTTCATCTCTCGCATGTCAAGCAAATGCTTCACATCTGCCAGGCAGGGGACGCCTGTGGGAGCCGCCCAGTCATTGTGGCAACTCCATACACCTGGCACGGTGAGGGGCTCACGGGCAACCGTCGGCGGTGAGGATGGGCTGGTGGGTCAAGACTCTCCTTTTCTGGGTCTCAGGCGGGCCCTTCCGAGGTGGATCCCGTACAGGCCGTCAGGCGGGCCCCAGTGTGGATGAGCCGCCACGCCTGCTGAAAGGGTAATTTTCCACAGGGAATGTGCTATCACCAAGGGAGCTGCATTTGGACGGAAGGGAAGCTAAGACCTGACGAAGAAAAACCGGATGAGGGCAAGGGCATAACTGAAACGTGCGTGCCATCAAAAGACGCTGGCAGACACAAAGCAGAAGCAGCCTGTCCCAAACACGGCGGAGGAGATGCCCCGGATCTCCTGGCGCGTCCACGAATGACCGAAATCACTTCCTTGGTGACTGATCCTGCTGTGAGCGGGCAGAATGCCCTAACTTGTGTGGACCCGACTCTACCGATGTACATCCCACAGGCTGACTAGTCTGCCCTTGGCCGCAAGGAGGCGCTGCGATAGTGAAAAACAGCCCTGCTGGCAGCCGGGTCAGTGATATTCCCACCTGAAGCTACATAGCTCTCATGGAGAATAATGTCCAGAGAAGGCCACTCTGTGACTGCTGGTGGAAGTAGACAGACGAGGCCACTCCTCAAGCAGGAAAATGATTAACAACCCCCCACCTCGGAGTGACGAGGTTCACTACCGTGCCTTTACCAATGATGACCCTAGCCCCTTATTAATTTTCCCACCTCTCAGATAAAAATGAAGGTCACCCAATTACTGCATTGCTTCTGCCTCTTGACGACTTGGAATTCAGAACATGTCCCCATTTCCTTAAACTCTGCTTAGAACCCAACACCTCTGGGTGGCTCAGTCGGTTAAGCGTCTGACTTCGGCTCAGGTCATGATCTTGCGTTGGTGGCTTCGAGCCCCACTGACGGCTCAGAGCCTGGAACCTGCTTGGGATACTGTGTCTCCCGCCCTCCCTGCCCCTCCCCTGCTCACGCTCTGTCTCTCAAAAAAAATAAAACATTAAAAAGAATCCTTCAACCCCTGAAATCCTGCAACAGCCCCTCCCGCTCCTTCCCGCAGTGCCCCACGGGGCCTGGACTGAATCCTTACTGGCCACAGCAAAGCCACCTGGAGCCGCCTGGTTTTGACTACAGGTGTGTTCCTGCTGGTCTTCCCTCGGTAGGCACCCCCGTGGGCCTCTCCGCTTGTTGCCAGCTGTTAGCATTGGAAGACACTCGAAGGAAAAGACGACAAATGCCACCATTTGCAAATGTCTGCTCTTTTTTCTTCTCTCTCCCTTTTTATCCGACATAAATCCTGCCTTTGCCTTTGTTGGATAGAACTGATCTGTGTCGTGGCTTCTTTGTATATGTGCAAAGTCGTGTGCTGGTAGTGCCCTCATATGCGTCCATGAGTCAGTTCATTCTGGCGTAGACCGTTCCTGAAGATGTGGCAGTGACGGTGGGGTCTCCCCTGTGGCTCCGTGTAGTTGCTAGCTTCCGTACCACAGCACACACCTCTTTGCAATGCCCCTGCGCTGTTGCTGCCAACTCGGGCTCCAGCTTTCCAGGGAGCTGCTTCACCCTCTTCTCCTCTTTGCAGCCCCCTCCCAGAAAACCAGAAGAATCCCCAACCCCCCAGACTCCAAAATGGCCTCAAAAAAGCCTCCTACTTGATGAGGCAGAGCAGCTTCTCTCTCATTCAGGTTTCTACCTTTGCTTCTTTGCAGATCTAAAGGCTCGTTTATGAATGAGAAATGGAAACTAACCCAAATATCCAATAATAGAATAGTTAGGTGTAGTGCATCAGCCACATAGACTATTTTCCTGCTGTGGAAAGAGGCCATTAAGGCAACCTAGAAACAAGGAAAATTGTTTATGAAGCAGTGATTTATGAAAGCGAAGCATAGTACGATGGATGGTGAACAGCATGATTACGAGGCCACGATCATCTGTATGGAGCTCAGGGTCTACACTGGGTACCAGGCAGGATTTATACTAAGTACGATGTGATGGCCTGAGCGGTAGGCCTGTCCAGGCTCTATTAAATGAGGGACAAAGGAGCCTGGTGGAGAGGATCAGGGCTTGGACTAGGGTAGGTGAGCGAGGCACCTGCACAAAATCTAACAGAGTGCCAAGCGAACAAACTTCAGTCATCAAGACAAAAATGACTTAATGTAATATTAAAAAAAAAAATCAGAATTAAGGCAAAAAAAACCATGGTGAACACAGTGTCAAAATCCTAACTGCTCTTGTGTGACCTGGAGAGTGCGTGCCTCACTGCCTCACCCTCGTCCCAGCCCTGGTAAGGACAATGACTAGCCATGTAGGGCCACTGGCCCCCTCCCACCTCCAGGACTGAACACTCAGAATAAGGGCCGCTCCTTACCCCCAAAGGAGGGAGAATCCAGATGCACCCTTGGTTAGGTAATGGCTGGTCAGGGGAGAGGTGTTTGCATGTAGTGGAATGTCAAATAGATCTTCCGGGGCCTTGGGCAGGGACAAGAAGACACAGCACATGAAAGCGCCCCGCCATGCAAATCTCCATGAAGAACTACTCCATTCAAGTAACCTCGTTGAGTGACCCTTGGAGATTCTTCGAGTCTGAAACGGAGGCGTGTCTATGAGTCAGAAGCCGCAAAGGACACGGCTACAGCAGCCTGGGTCTCTGGGGTTTCACTGTCCTTGTAAAAGCAGAGGCCGAAGGAGGTGCATTAGGTTTGTGCGAAAACGTGTACAGGACAAAGCGGAACCCGATCAGCTGGAAGTCAGGCGTTCGGAGATGATATTTCTGTACATTCTGCAGGTTGGCGGTGGGGGCTGATCTAGAGAGAGACAGTTTGGTCATTGTTGTACACCTATTGAACAGGCAGCCCGGGGCGGCCGGTGAAAAATCAGATTCTGTATGTAGATATGCAATGAGTAGTGGGTAATGGCCCTAAACAAAAATCACCATGGCAGAAAGAAGGAGTATGAGTCGTACGGAATCTTGTAAAGTTTTTCTTAGCGCTTTTATGGGATCTGTTCAATTGATGAAAGGGAAAATGAAGAAATATCACATCCACAAAGTTACCTGTGTAGAACCTGGCCCAAACTTAAATGACAATGTCTCACACGGTCATCTGAGCAGGAAGTAATGTGCGGTTTTATCAAGGCCAAGGTCATGGCTTTCCTAATGGTGTTCTTACTGGAAAATGGTAGGTCAGTCAGCTTTCTATGAAGGTACAATGCCTGTAGGATGAGGCTTAAAATAGCATGCTGCCTTGAAATTTAAAACACACTAAGAGCAATAAACTATGGCCGGTGATTCTAATGTGTAGCCAAGACTGAGAGCCTAGGAGGCCAGTGTTGTCCAACACAACTTTCTGCAATGATGGAAATGTTCTACCTGCGCTGCCTGATAGAGTAGAGTGACTCTTGAGCACTGGACTATGGCTAGTGTGCGTGAATTTTGAATGTTGTTCACTTTGAAGTTCAAGTTGAACTGTCAATAGCGGCATGTGCCTCGTGTGCACAGCTCTCCGTGCAGTGGTGTTCACAGTTCGGCTGGCATCACAGCCACCTGAGGAACTTGGTAAGAACATAAAGGTCCAGGCTGCATCCCACTTCGACAAGCCTGAGACTCTGTGTTCGTTATTAGCTTGCCAAGAGACTTTCTACAGCAGCGCTTGGCAAACTTGGGGATCTTGGCAAAATGCACATTCTGATTCAGTAGGTCTGGGATGAGGCCCGAGAATCTGAACTTCTAACCAGCTCTCACAGGTGCCAGTGCTGCTGGTTGGGAGACCATACTGTAGTTGGATGGCTCTAGATTTTAATTCTCCTTGCTGCTTTTTAGGGTAAATTCTGGAGTGGGTGCTGTTACCCGTTTTTGAACGTTTTTAAAAAAATTACTTATTTTTGGGGCGCCTGGGTGGCGCAGTCGGTTAAGCGTCCGACTTCAGCCAGGTCACGATCTCGCGGTCCGTGAGTTCGAGCCCCGCGTTGGGCTCTGGGCTGATGGCTCAGAGCCTGGAGCCTGTTTCCCATTCTGTGTCTCCCTCTCTCTCTGCCCCTCCCCTGTTCATGCTTTGTCTCTCTGTGTCCCAAAAATAAATAAAAATGTTGAAAAAAAATTAAAAAAAAATTACTTATTTTTAAAAAAATGTTTATTTCTTTATTTTGAGAGAGAGAGAGAGAGAGAGAGAGAGAAAGAAAGAAGGAAAGGGACACAGAGAGAGGGAGAGAGAGAGAATCCCAAGCAGGTTCTACAGTGTCAGTGCAGAGCCGGATGTGGGGCTCGATCTCACGAGCTGTGAGATCATGACCTGAGCCGAAGTTGGATGCTCAACTGACTGAGCCACGCAGGCGCCCCGATTGTTTTACTTTTGATGTTGCTTCTGTTCCTTCCCCTTTTCTGTTTTTATTAAGTTTTATTAAGTTGCTATTTGGTCTATTTTTTGCCCTTGCTAATTTGGACATTCCATTGTACTTTTCCATTCTTTAAAAAAATGTGTTTATTCATTTTGAGAGAGAGAGAGAGAAAAAGCATGAGCAGGGGAGGGGCAGAGAGAGAGGAGAGAGAGGATCCCATGCAGGCTCTGCACGGTCAGCGCAGAGCCTGACTCGGGGCTCGAACTTACTAACTGTGAGATCATGACCTGAGCCAAGATCAAGAGTCAGACACTTAACCAATTGAGCCACCCAGGTGCCCCATACTTTTCCATTCTTTTTTTAAATCTTTTTGTGAGAGAGAGATACAGAGAGAGAGACACAGAGAGACAGGGAGGCACAGAATCTGAAGCAGCCTCCAGGCTCTAAGCTGTCAGCACATGAGATCGTGACCTGAGCTGAAGATGGACGTTCAACTGACTGAGCCACCCAGGTGCCCCTACTTTTCCATTCTTTTAATGGCAGTTTATTCTCTGGTATGCTTAATTCCATATTTTGTTACCGTTATTTGACACGAGACCTCTAACTCTTCTTACCAAGACAGTTTACTCTTCCTTGAATCATCTACCCCAATAAGATGAGGTCGTTACACTATTTTAGCTTCCCTCCGCCTCTGGCCCTAGCTGAGGAATTTAAAATGCTCTTTCTCTCCTCTGCCTCCATGTTCACCACATCAACGCCTAGGTGTCTATGAAATAGTTTAGCTCTAGACTATTATTAAAATTACCATTGCAGCAAGTTCTTTTAAGAATCCTTATGTGAAAAAAAAGAATCCTTATCTCGTACTCATAGTACATATTCCAAGATGTTCATTTATGGTTGATTTAGATGAAAGCACACATTACTTATTCTCGGGAACCCAATCATTATCCATTTAAACTTTAGTACTTGAGGCTTCTGTTTTTGTTCAATCATTGTTTGGTTAGAATGATTTAAGTATTTCTCTCAAACAGGTCTTGTGGCTGTTCATATATTTTAATTCTTTTTTTTTTATTTTTTATTTTTTAAAAAAATTTTTTTTCAACGTTTTTTATTTATTTTTGGGACAGAGAGAGACAGAGCATGAACGGGGGAGGGTCAGAGAGAGGGAGACACAGAATCCGAAGCAGGCTCCAGGCTCTGAGCTGTCAGCACAGAGCCTGACGTGGGGCTCGAACTCATGGACCGTGAGATCATGACCTGAGCCGAAGTCGGCTGCCCAACCGACTGAGCCACCCAGGCACCCCAACGTTTATTCACTCTTGAGAGAGAGAGAGAGAGGGAGAGAGAGAGAGAGACATAGCATGAGTGGGGGAGGGGCAGAGAGCGAGGGAGACACAGAATCCGAAGCAGGCTCCAGGCTCTGAGCTGTCAGCCCAGGGCCCGATGAGGGGCTCGAACCCACAGATGGTGAGAGCATGACCTGAGCCAAAGTCAGACGCTCAACTGAATGAGCCACCCAGGCACCCCTCATCTTATTTTCTATTTATAGAAAACATACTCTTTCTTAGCGGAAACTTAAGATTTATTTTTTATTCTTGAGATTTAGAATTTCACCAAGGTATGCCTCTGTATATATATCAGCTAGCATCACAATAATCCTATGTAACAAACTACCACAAAAATCCCATCTGCATTAAACACAGAGCATTTATCGGTCACTGACACTTCGACAAATCTATGCGGGGCTTGACACTAAGATTCAGATTGGTTCCAGGTCCACTTGATGTAGTTCTCGTCCTTGAATCAGGAGCCTCCCAAAGCTTGCTCTCCTTGGGGCACAAAGCAGAAGGACAGGAGGATGTGAAAATAAAGGAACCCTCACTTAAAATGGAGTTAGGAAACTATTTTGGGGATGAGCACTGGGTGTTGTATGTAAGCGATGAATCATGGGAATCTACCGCCCAAACCAAGAGCACACTGTATACACTGTATGTTAGCCAACTGGACAATAAATTATATTAAAAAAAAAAAAGGAGTTAGGAAGCCCGGAAGGTGGGGCGGGGGGCTTGTCATTATCTTGACAAGGGAAGGACATTTTGCACATAGGGTTTTCATGATCTGCTTTTCCGAAAGTTCCCTTCCTGCCTCAGCAGTAGTACTAACCACGGTTTGTAGCCGACGAGAAATCGCCACAACCTGAAACTCTTGTTCTCTAGTGAACTTCTGTTTCGAACAACCCTCCCCAATTTCCTCTTAAATCCTAATAAATGGGGTGCCTGACTGGATCAGTCCGAGAAGCACATGAGTCTTGATCTTGGGGTCATGAGTTCAAGCCCCACGTTGGGTGTAGAAACTACATACATACGTACATACATACATATATACCTACATACACATAAAAAATTTCCAACCACCATTTAAAAAACAACCTAATAAAAGCTGACCTTCCCTTTATCTCCTTGGACTTACCTGCGGCTCCCCAGAGCTTGCATGTCCCAAGCTGCAATTGCTCTGCTATTCCTCAGGAAACTCATTTGATTAGTAAAATAACTGGCTTTTTTATTTTTGAGTTTGAAAATGGTGAGCCCACCGTGCAGGTATAATTCAGGTTTCTGCTTGTATTATATCCACTACCAGTCCATTGGCCCAAGTGAGTCACATAGGCGACCCCAAGTCAGGAGCTAGGGACGCACGATCTGCTCACCCGTGTTAGATAAAGGAAAGGGAATCAGTACTTGGTGAACAGCAATTTAATCGATGATAGTTGGTAGATTATTTGCTGAGACTGTCATGGAATCTATTGGGAACTTGGTGCACTTTTTCAGTCTGCAAACTTGGGCCTTTGTTTTGTCCAAGGAAATTTTCATTTATTATTTGTTTAATTATGCTTTTCCTCCACCAGTTCCCTCTCCTCGATCACCCGTTTTTGCTTGTTATGTCTCCTAGATCTATCCTCCACGAAGACTCTTATCTTTTCCCTGTAAGTTCCATATTTTTGTATTTTTGAGATATTATGGTTTGAGATATTTCCTCCCTTCACTCAGATTACTGAGTATGGCTGCAAGAGTAGCCATCCTCTCTTTTAATTCACCTGATGTATCTTCAAGTTTGAAATCATAGCATCTAGTGTCAGAAAGTTTGCATGTGTGGGAAGATATGTGCATGTAGAGGGTGACCAACTTATCCCAGTTGGCCCAGTACTGTCCTGGTATCAGCCCTGCAAGTCCCATATCCCTGGAGTTGTCTCAGTCCCGGGCAAACTGGGGCACTTGGTCACCCTCATGCTGTATTTGAATCTGTTTAAATCCTAGTTTTATTTTATTTAGTTTATTATTTCAAGAGTGAGAGAGAGTGCAAGGGGGAGGGGGCAGAGAGAGAGGAAAGAATCCCCAGCAGGCCCTGCGATGTCGGCGCAGAGCCTGACGTGGGGCTTGAACTCAGGAATGGTGAGACCGTGACCTGAGCCAAAATCAAGAGTCAGACGTTTAAACTGACTGAGCCACCCAGGCGCCCCAAGTCTTCTCTAGCAATTGTTTTCGCTGGCTGTCTGTCCTGTTTGATCTTTCTCCTTCTGGCTGCTGGGAACTCTAGAATGTCTTGTTATTTCTCTTTTTTTTTAAATTTTTTTAATTTTTATTTATTTTTGAGAGAGAGAGAGCATGAGTGGGGAGGAGCAGAGAGAGAGAGAGGGAGGCACAGAATCGGAAGCAAGCTCCCGGCTCTGAGCTGTCAGCACAGAGCCCGATGCGGGGCTCGAACTCACCAGCTGTGAGATCATGACCTGAGCTGAAGTCGGATGCTCAACCGACCGAGCCACCCAGGCGCCCCAAATGTTATTTATTTCTCTTTATCTACTGTGCTGAGACCATTTGGGTCTCACTGACATATACCGGGGCTTAAAATGAATTCAGTCATTAGCTTCACTGGGAGAAAGAAAAACTTCCAAGGCCAAGGTAGCAAGAGAAGAGAAGGCATGGGTCCCTTTCCTCCCAATATCCGGTAGAGGAGAGTACCAGTGCCAGCGTCCCTTCCTGGATATATAGCGTGGGTCCACGTTCCAGCAGAGGAACCTGCGCCCTTATCGCTCTCCTTCAGAACAAGCGTGGGAAAACCACCTTATCAATGAAGGGACACACAAACTGCTTGTGCCACGCAGGCTGGAGTTGGACACTAGATATTTAAAGAAGTTGGCTGGGAATTCCCGCCGCCAGCACCTGCGGTCTGTTGGGAGACACTCTTCCATGGCTTTCTCTTGTTTCTGCAGGTCTTGTGAGCAGAGGCACGGGCAGCTTTTCTTCTGAACTAACTTTCCAAGGAAGTTTGTATAGTGAACAGCCTTAGGAGATAGAGATCGTGTCTCCATATGGAGCCAAAGAAAAATTTGTTTGTTGACTAGTACGAGAAGGTTTCTCTTTAGGTCAAAAATGCGGCAGATTTGCTTGCAGCCCTCTTTAAAATATTGGTGTTTCCGGGGGCACCTGGGTGGCTCAGTCACTTAAGCATCCGACTCTTGGTTTTCGGCTCAGGTCGTGATCTCAAAGTTCGTGAGTTCAAGCCCCACGCTGGGCTCTGCGCTGATAGTGCAGAGCCTGCTTGGGATTCTCTCTCTCTCTCTTTCGCTCTCTCTGCCCTTCCCATGTGCACTCTGTCTCTCTGTCTCTCTTTCTGCCTCTCTCTCAAATAAATAAACGTAACCAAATTTTAAATATTAATATTTCCAAAGCTGGGTTCCTCCCCAGTGACACACAGCCACTGTGCGTGCAGCACCCACATGGGCCCACCTCTGTGTTGCCCCAGTGGGATGCGGAGGGCAAGAGAACCAATGCAAACATGAAGCTCATGCTGCCTGTTGCGCTACGAGTGTTGCAATCCTTCGTCTCTGTCTGACCCACCGTTCTCGTGATTTCTGCCAGCATCCACAAGATGAAAGCAGACTCACTTGTTAGCGTGCGGGCAGGTGGATTCTCGTGCCCCTCACAGTCCTCCCTGGAGCCTGTTAGAAGTGCCGTCCTGCCCAGTCAGGAAGCCCAGTTCGGTGGAAGCTTCCTCCGCTCTGTTCCAGCCTCAGCGGACTCATGGTCCCGGAAAGGCAGAATGAGGTCACTTTGGGATAAGTGTGCTCACATTACAGCAGGTAACCCGCAACTACAGGGAGGTAAATAATGTGTGTCCTCTATATGGAGGACGTCCCGCCCTATGAAAGGGACGTTTTCTAAGTATGATTTATAAGTGTTTTCCTATGGAAGGAATTTTATAAACAGCATTTGTACCTAGTCCTAGTTACTCCCAGACTGACCCTGCAAATGTATTAAGCAGCTTCAATGTGGTTAAGATCATGGGTTCTGGAGCCAGGCTGTCTAAGTTCAAATCCTGGGCCCTCCATCAGCTACATCAGTCACAGCACCCTCTCTCTCAGCTGTCTCACTTGAAAATGGAGTTAATGGAGGAGAGGGGGGCACCTGGGTGGCTCAGTAGGTTAAGCGTCCAACTTCAGCTCCGGTCATGATCTCCTGGTTCGTGAGTTTGAACCCCGCATCGGGCCCTTGCTGTCAGCACCGGAGCCTGCCTTGGATCCTCTGTTCCCTCCACTCTCTCTCTGCACCTCACCCGCTCGCGCTGTCTCTCTCAAAAATAAATAAACATTTAAGAAACAAAGAAAAAAAGAAAGAAAATGGAGTTCACAACACTGACCACCAATAGGGTCATTTTGAGGATTAAATGAGTAATGCCTGCCTTACTAAAGCAGCTCCTTTCCAGCCTGCCGTCATAACCATTCAGTAATCTGGCCACTATGTACAATCTAACCTCAGCCTTGCTCTGCCCACTCACTTCTCCCAGGATGTCCTTACTCCCATGGCGCAGTAGTATGAAACTTGCTTGGCCCAGATCTCAATGACATCTTCTAATATATGAGTGTCACTTACAAAGAGAATATATTGGTGTCTGGCTGACTCCTGAATCGCTCTTTCAGATGGTTCCAAACTATGGTAGAAATGTCAGTTATTAGCTCCCCTCGAACACCAACATATAGTTAAGTGACAGGCTGTAATCTGTCATTTCATCCATATGCCTTGGGGTCTCTCCAGCCATATGGTGAGCCCACTGTGGATGGGTCTATGTCTTGCTCTCACCGAGGCAGTGGAGACGGCAGTTTGGGAGAGGACATGGTCTCTTACCCCGAGAGGCTTGGGTCCAAATCTGGGCTTTGACGGTTCATAGGTGGGTGAAGAACTTTAGCTACCAATGCCTTATTTCCTCATCCATATTTGCACCTTCCTTACATGGTCCTCTCAAGGGCTGAGTGAGTTAAAATGTACAACAGAACAGTGCCTAGCCTAGCATGTAGTGAGGAGAGAGGGGGAGAAATCCTGTATTTTATAGCCTAGGTGCTTTTCAAGATGCACTTAAAGCAGCTAAGTACATTTTCCCTGAAGCTGAAGTACTGAAGTTCTGGAGGTGAAAGATGATTTCCTGGAAAAAATATTTACCTGAAACACTGCTAACACTCTATCAGGATTGTCCTCATCCTTTCCGGTAAGAAGAAACTCAGCTTTCTCTAATGAACAGGTGGCCACGGTGCTACCGTAGGTGGCAACACACAAAACCAAAGACAAGACTGGTATCGGCTGGAAGGTGGGGAGAAGTGGGAACAGGACCCTGGAGACAACCTGTCCAGTAAGGAACCTAACGTGTGTGCGGCACTTGTAAGAAAACAGAAGCTTCTGGGGTGCCTGGGTGGCGCAGTCGGTTAAGCGTCCGACTTCAGCCAGGTCACGATCTCACGGTCCGTGAGTTCGAGCCCCGCATCAGGCTCTGGGCTGATGGCTCAGAGCCTGGAGCCTGTTTCCGATTCTGTGTCTCCCTCTCTCTCTGCCCCTTCCCCGTTCATGCTCTGTCTCTCTCTGTCCCAAAAATAAATAAACGTTGAAAAAAAAAAAAAAAAAGAAAACAGAAGCTTCTTAGAATTGGGTATTTTCCCCAAGATTTTCTCAAAATAGAAATCGAGAATGGGAGGACAGATTTTTAACTTGCCACTATAGAAAAGTACAATTCTCAGTGCAGAAGTCCACGTGTCTGTGTTCTGCCCTCTGACTTGTGACAGGGTGTGAAGCCACTAAAATCTTGAGCCTTCTCTTTCCCAATCTCTTATTGTGTACTTATCTTTGTATGTTTAACACTCATTATTCTATTGAGACTTTATCATATTGGGAACATAGCTCACATTGCTAAAGGACAAAATGATCTGAGAGTGAATAGGACCGAGATTCTGTAGAGGTGTTTTCCTTTTCCTTGCTGTCTCTGTTCTCCCCATCCCAGCTGGGGCCCCAAGACGGTATGAGGCACACGGGAAGTCCTCCTTACACAGTTCTGTGAATAAATACGTACCCTGGGATTTTACTTGAGAAGTGCTTACCCTTTCAAATTGCAGTGGCATCGAACTACCGACCTTGGAGGGGATGATTAGAAAGAAATAACATAGGGGCGCCTGGGTGGCGCAGTCGGTTGGGTGTCCGACTTCAGCCAGGTCACGATCTCGCGGTCCGGGAGTTCGAGCCCCGCGTCAGGCTCTGGGCTGATGGCTCAGAGCCTGGAGCCTGTTTCCGATTCTGTGTCTCCCTCTCTCTCTGACCCTCCCCCGTTCATGCTCTGTCTCTCTCTGTCCCAAAAATAAATAAACGTTGAAAAAAAAATTAAAAAAAAAAAAAAAAGAAAGAAATAACATAGACCACCAACGGTAATCTGATACAAAGCTGAATTTATTTGCTTGCCTAGGAGGGGACTGCCCCATTACTCAACCACAAGCTCAGCTATGTCTCCGTGTAGTACAGCTGAACCTTGAACAACATAGATTTGAACTGTGCAGGTCCATTATATGCATATTTTTTCCATAGATAAGTACTGGGCTGTAAATGTACTTACTCTTCCTTATAATTTTCTTAATAGCATTATTTCTGTAGCTTACTTTATTGTAAGAATACAGTCTATAACGCATATAACGTACAAAATATATTACTCGACTGTTTAAGTGATCGGTAAGGTGTTTGGTCAACAGTAGGCTATTAGGGATTAAGTTTTTGGTTACGCAAAAGCTACACACAGATTTCTGACTTCGTGGGGAATCGGCGCCCCTAACCCCCACCCGGTTCAAGGGTCACCAGTACAAAAAAAGGGCCAGATAGAGGGCAAAAGGAAACAAGTACATCGAATCAGGTGAGATTCTGAGCACGGGCGTCTAGCTGGTTCCCAAGGCCTAGCACACACTCTCCTGAGCAAGTTCACTTCTTCAAAGCGCGGCCACCACACCCAAAGATGTCCACGATGGGTTACACAAAGCTCTCATGGGCCCCCTGTCACTCACGTGGCACATCTGACTTGTTTGCTTGAAGTTGGCCAAAATCCTCCGTCGCCAGGATCCGCAGCACATTAGCACAGCCGGGTCGATCACGTGGGAGTCACTCACCGGTTACCCGCCTTTTCACTCATCTCTTTTGGAACTGCCAGGCCACATTTCCCTTCTTTCTTAGGGCAAGAGGCAGGGACACATGCGTGTGTACGTAGAAAACAAATTTTATGCGGACAGGTTGCCCTTTGGAAATGGCAAGGGAACAAAATAGACGAAGCTCTCAAACGCCAATGATCCTGGCAACGCCGTTCACAATGCCCAAAGGCTGGAAGCAACCTCCGTGTCCATCAGTGGATAACGGAGGAGCTAAATGCGGTCTACGCTGACAAGGGAATATTATTCAGCCATGAAAGAACGGACGAAGCCCGATCCGTGTTACACCGAAGAGGAACCTGGAACACTATGCCAAGTGAACGAGGCCAGACAAAAAAGGTCACATACCATTTGACTCCATCATTGGCAAGCAGCTAGAACAGGAAAGTCCACAGACCAGAAAGCAGATTGGTGTTTCCGGGGCTGGGGGAGGGGAGGACGGGACCCCCGTGCTTAGTGGCTACAGAGATTTCTCTGGGGTGATGAAAACGTTTTGGAAATAGAAGAGGTAGGTGGTCGCACAGCAACGTAAAGGCACTCAATGCCACGCGGCCGTAACTTTAAAATGGTTCCTTGTCGCTTCTGTGAATTACACCTCGATAAAAAGAAAGGCGAAAGAGAACGAACTTCGGGGATCTGCTGAGCCCCACTGACACAAGACAGAAGGAACAGACACGAGGGAGCAGGGGCTGCCGAACAAGTGATGATCACCGGGAGGGGACAGGCAGGAATGGGTGGGGGGGCCGGGGGGGTGGATTCCACCTCAGAAGTGACCAAGGTAGCAAACGCTTGAAAAGCAAACAAACAAAACTCATTTTCAAATGTCTAGCTGTTCAATTTCTGCAAATAACCTGGAGTTCTAAAACAAGCAAGTGATTTGATAGGGAGAAAGCAAAGACCTCCCACAAGTGCCTTTTCAGGCCCAGTGATTGTACCTGGAGGAGAAGGGCTGAGCTCAGCCTGTGGACCGCCCCCAACACGGGCGCCCCTGAGCCACTCTGCACGTTGGGAGGGCTCCCACATCCTCCATGTGAGCCCGACAAGCATCATCTTTTGGCAGTTTTCACAGTTTCTTTCAAAACTAATTCGTAAGGATTGCATTTAATACGCTGCACGCGAACCTTTTTGACACACACCAAACGACATTCTTCTGAAAGGTGTTTCTCCTACTTAACAGGTCACTTCAGGGGCGCCCGGGTGGCTCAGTTGGTTAAGCACCCGACTTCGGCTCAGGTCATGACCTCACAGTTTGGGAGTTCAAGCCCCGCCGTCGGGCTTTGTGCTGACCGCTCAGGGCCTGGAGCCTGCTTCGGATTCTGTGTCTCCCTCTCTCTCGGACTCTCCCCCCACTCGTGCATTCTCTCTCTCTCAAAAATAGATAAACATTAATAGGTCAGTTCAGTACCGATTATGTGCAGTGACACCATTAAATTTTTTTTTTTTTAACGTTCGCTCATTTTTTGAGAGAGAGACAGAGAGACGGGGGGCAGGGGGGGAGAGCTCATGAGCAGAGCATGAGCAGGGGAGGGGCAGAGACAGAGGGAGACACAGAATCTGAAGCAGGCTCCAGGCTCCGAGCTCTCAGCACAGAGCCCAACGCGGGGCTCCAGCTCACAAATCGCGAGATCATGACCTGAGCTGAAGCCAGACCCTTAACCGACTGAGCCACCCAGGCGCCCCATAAAAACCTATGGCCTTCCCGTCCACGCTACAACGCGTCAAGGGTGAGCCTTGACGGTGACGACGTTACGCTAAGTGAAGTAAGCCAGTCACAGAAGGACACCTCCTGTTCCACGAGTGCACTTTATCCGAAGGCTCTAAAGCAGTCACACTCGCGGACACAGAAAATGATACCGTGCATGCCTGGGCTGGGGGACAGGGAAATGGGGAGCTGGTGCTTGACGGGGACAAGAGCGTCGCTTCTGCAGGATGAAAGCAATTCTAGAGACGCGCTGCGCAGCAGTGTGAATATACTGAGCACTACTGAACTGGGCACTTCGATCACTTTAAGCAAAACGATCCCAGTTTCTTAAATCACTGCCTTGTTTCTGCGCAAAACTCACGAGGTTGTGCTTCTGTACAGAGTTCGTACATCTAAAGGTAAGATGCTGACACGTTAAAAGAGCAAAAACCAAAAAACCCCAAACGAAGGAAAACCTCGGAGTTCACTTGGGCCGACGCTCTGGTGTTTTTAAAAAGAGAGGAAATGAGCGAGACTCAGGATCTGGGAGGGGAAGGCGGGCCTCTGTTCTTTTTACCTTCGGACTGGCTCGCGGCCCGCTGGCCCCAAGAAGGCTGAGCCGTCTGGGTGGCTACGGTTGTCACGGCCACCGGGTGCTGCAAGATTCTATACTGTTGCGCCTGCTGCTGTGGCCACGGCTGCGAGGCAGGGGACAGCTGCAGCGTGTGCCGAGGGCCGCTCGGCCCGGCTCTTCCCTGGGTCTCTGCAGCACAGCCAAGCAGAGACAACACGGCTGCCTGGGGCTGCAGCAAACTCCCCTGTCCCCGTCCCCGTCCCCGGCCCCGTCCCTGTCCCAGGAGGCTCAGGACAACGGCCTGCTGAGCAGGTGAGGCCGTCTCTGGAGGGGCTGGGCCTCGGGCACCGGGACCCCGGGGCACTGGCTGCCAAGGACCAGAAGCGGAGGCTTGCTGAAGTTGTTCCTGTGGAATCAACTGATAGAGCCGCTGCTCTGGCTGCTGCTGGGCGCTCAAAGGGGGCGAACCTTGCGGAAGCTCCAGCAGAGTCACCGGCTTGAGGCCTGAAGCATTTTTTAAAAAAAACTGAACGCGGACTGGAGACGCAGCCTGTGCTGCAGTGCGCACTGCATTTGGTGGCCGAGCTCCCGAGGGCAGGCTGCCGGGCTGGATTCCCGCAGGATCTGTGGCCCCAGCGGTAGAGCCCTGCCCGGGGCTGGAACCCCTCGCCAAAGCCTGGGCTCCACAGACCGGGCCCGCCAGCTGGATGATGTTGGGGCCAGGGGAGCGGGCCGTGACCTGGGTGGCCAGGCTTCTTTGTGATGAGCCGGTAGTGGGTAGGGTGGCCGCGGGACGCATGCTAACTTGAGTCACCTGTTTCGCAGAGGGCTTCTGGGAGCTGGGCCTGACCGGGGGGGCCAGGGTTGTCTGTGATGAGCCGGTAGTGGGTAGGGTGGCCGCGGGACACATGCTAACTTGAGTCACCTGTTTCGCAGAGGGCTTCTGGGAGTTGGCCCTGACCGGGGGGGCCAGGGTTGTCTGTGATGAGCCGGTAGTGGGTAGGGTGGCCGCGGGACACATGCTAACTTGAGTCACCTGTTTCGCAGAGGGCTTCTGGGAGCTGGCCCTGACCGGGGGGGCCAGGGTTGTCTGTGATGAGCCGGTAGTGGGTAGGGTGGCCGCGGGACACATGCTAACTTGAGTCACCTGTTTCACAGAGGGCTTCTGGGAGCTGGCCCTGACCGGGGGGGCCAGGGTTGTCTGTGATGAGCCGGTAGTGGGTAGGGTGGCCGCGGGAAGCATGCTAACTTGAGTCACCTGTTTCGCAGAGGGCTTCTGGGAGCTGGCCCTGACCGGGGGGGCCAGGGTTGTCTGTGATGAGCCGGCGGTGGACAGTGTGGCTGCAGGAAGCGGGCTAACTCGAGTCACCTCCGCAGAGGACTGCTGGAAGTTGGCCGTGACCGGGAGGGCCAGGCTTCTTTGTGATGAGCCGGTAGTGGGTAGGGTGGCCGCGGGACGCATGCTACCTTGAGTCACCTGTTTCGCAGAGGGTTTCTGGGAGCTGGCCGTGACCGGGGGGGCCAGGGTTGTCTGTGATGAGCCGGCGGTGGACGGTGTGGCTGCAGGAAGTGGGCTAACTCGAATCACTCTCACAGGGGACTGCTGGGAGTTGGCCGTGACCGGGGGGGCCAGGGTTCCTTGTGGCGAGCTGCTGCTGGACAGGGCGGCTGCGGGAAACATGCTCACTCGATTCACGTCCACAGACGAATTCTGGGAAAGACTCGGGGGCTGAGGAGCAGGAGCGGGAGCAGGAGCAGGAGCTGGAGATTTAAGGAAGCCGCTTGCCTCCACTGGGATGAAACTGTTGCCTGACCGAGTCCCTCCTGAGCTCCAGGAAAGTCTGAAGCGTAGAGGTGGATGGCTGACTCCCTTCCCCAGGACTGAAGACCAAACCGACGCCGTCTCAGGCTGTGCTGTTTCCTTCCCGGGAGGCGGCTGGCTGAGGCTGGCTGGGCCACTGGAGCCGTGTGACGCGGTGGCGGGACACTTGGCCTTGCGCTGGACCAAGACAGCTGACCGAATGGCTTCCGTCCCAGCATCCGTCTTGGAGCCAGGCCGGACGCTGTCTGGATGGTCGTCTGTGGAGGAGTGCGGAGGAGACCCCTGTCCCTCACGTCTGGCTTCTTTGCAGGGCCTTCTTCTTCCAGACAAAGGTGGGTCATTCGGCGGCTGCACGGAAGTCAGCTGCGCTGTCTGAGACTCACCGCCAGCTTCATAGCCCAATACGGAATCACCTTCTACCTTGTGGGCTGGCCAGGCCGTCGGTGGCGAGCCATCGTATCTGGCGGACTTCTTCCCCCTGGCGTATTTCTGCACGTCCACTCCAGACGGTACGGCCAAGTCACAGGGTCTCTGTTTCCACATATCGACGCAGTTCCCCGCTTTAGAAATTTTGAGGTCGTGCTGCAGACCTGCTTGCCTTTCTCTGCTTTTCTTGCAAGAGGCCCATACTCTCAGCTCAGGAGGAGGTGGACGATGAGACAGCTCCTGCTGCCGGTTCAGGGAGGGTGCAGAATACCTCTTGAAGCTCCTTTTCATGGGGCCAGTGTTCATCTTTTGCTTGTTATAGAGCAGCCTGTTTGCAGTGCAGGCTACTGATACAGAAGGATCAAGACACAGCGGTTCGGCCGTGGCTAAGATCAGCTGGCTCTCCAGCAAAAGCCTGTCTTCCTGGGTCCAGGTCTGGTCATCGCTGGTCATGGACTGCACGTCGCAGGCTAACGTCTGCATCGTTGGCCGCAGGAGAATATGCCTGCTCGCGTAGCCGGGAGGTTCCCGACTGCACTGCCGGTAGTCCCGTACCTGGGCTATGACACACCCAGAGTGAAAAAAGTTAACCCGAGATTTTTCCAGGAGATCCACCAGAGCAGGAGGTAATTGTTCAGCATCCAAGTATTCGAGCAACTCCCCTTCTTCGTAAGGCAGTCGAATGGTCTCCGAATAGGATCCATTTTCGCCCTCGAGCATCAGCGAATATCCCTCCTTTCCTGGGTATAGGTTGACCACTAAGCACGGCAACGACTCTCTCCTCAGGAGCTTCTCCAACAAGTTCACGTTGCTTCTTAATTCCTCCGTAGCCTCAGGCTCTTCCCCGCATTCTTCCACATACAGGTCATAAAGTTTTTCATCCAGAGATGCGCCCCCACTCGCTGAGCCTTTCCTTTTAGGAGGCCTCTGCTGGGCACTGGCAATGACGTACTCCGCACGGTCCAGAGCTCGTTCTAAAGCCTGCTGCATCGTGGCACAACAGGGGCCCTAAAGAGAAGGGCAAGCGCAAGTGCAAGCGCCTTGAAGAGCCGGGTGAAGGTCCCGTCTTTCACGTGGAGGTAGAGGTAGAGTCTTGCAGACGCCGCCCCTCCACAGTGCAGCCACCAGCCTAACTTCCAAATGGACGGCAAGAAACGCGCGCCGGGAAAGCACCGCACGACATACCTGCGATCTGGGCATCCAAAGCCAACAACACGTGTCGGAGCCGCCACCGCGCGGCTCTGGAGCGGCCGCGGGCTGGGCCGGAAGTGGATGTGAGCCCCCCCGCCCTCCCCCCCCGCTCTCCCCCCCCGCTCTCCCCCCGCCCCCCAGCTCCCCCCTCCCTCCCGGCCGGAGCAGCCGACAATCCGCTCCTGCGCATGCGCGCTCCCTGCAGGCCGCAGGCGTCAGGCCTCAAGCCTCATCCTATTGTCGCCTGCGCCTCCGGACCACGAGGCCCCGCAGCCCGCACTTCCGCTGCCGCCGCAGGGCCGACCTTTCCTTTCCCCGTAACGCGGAAAGCACGCCACCGAAGCAGAAGCAACGGCCCGACAAATAACCTACTTTCTGCCACGGTTCGAGTCCACGCCAATTCGCGCAGGAATGCGGCTGTCGGGGAAGCGGCGCAAGCTGTGCGCTTCTCTTCTTGGCCAGCGCCTCACCCAGAATTGTGCACGGTTTCTGCGTCTCCCGTCGGGAACGGCAGGGCTGCTCCCGGTGCCCGTCGCCGCTGTGGCACTCCCCGCCGCCCCACCCCCACCCCCCCACCCCGAGTCCGCGTCCGTCCGTAGCTCCTGCCTGCCTACGTGGAGGCTCGCCGAATCTAATCTGGTGCAGGCGTCAGATGTCCTCCTTCCTTGAATCTGCCACTGATCTCCTGCCTGACGGTCGTCAGACGTGCACCTGGCATGCCTTCCTGACACTTAAGTCTTTACCTTGTTACTTCCCCGTGTGTCACAGGAAGGGCGTTTTACAAACGATGCGGTAGGCAAGTCGTATCGTCTGTGAATTGCACTTCAGGATTAAACTATTTGTTTGGAAAGGCGATTTGCATGTGATGGAGCCGGGGACTGTTGTCCCCGCTGATGGCAGCGCACTTCCGCGATCACCCTCCCTGTAAGACCACCGCCAAGGTCCTAAGGATGGCTTTGGGGTGAGGTGTGCGGGTCGTAGATCGCGGATGGGCCCTTGTTTCCCACTAACGTTGTCGCCTTGAGGTGTGCCGGCCTTTTGGGACAGGTTTTGAAAAGAATCTCTTGACGTTTATGTGAGACGTGGCGATAACAGGGGTTCATGGAAAAGCCTCACAAAGGAAAAGAAGACAAGACAGACCGGCGAAAGTCCCGGATTTCACACAACTATGAAATCAACGTGGATTGGGGCGCCTGGGTGGCTCGGTCAGTTAAATGTCCCACTTCAGCTCAGGTCATGATCTCACTGTTCGTGGGTTCGAGCCCCGTGCTGACGGCTCGGAGCCTGGAGCCTGCTTCGGGTTCTGTGTCTCCCTCTCTCTCTGCCCCTCCTTTGCTCGTGCTCTGTCTCTCTCTCTCCCTCAAAAATAAATGAAGATTTTTTAAAAATTAAAAAATAAAATAAAATCAATGTGGATTTTAACCAATGGAAATTATGACAATTACATGAACAGTAGATCCATTGTATTGAAAGAGGACTAAAACCTTTTTCACTCAGAGCTCCCGAAAGATGACCCTGGTTCAGGGACAGACAAGAATACTTTTCTACTTGCATATCAACCATCTTTGGGCAAACGGATACTTGGGGAGCGCCTCAAGGGGGCTTGAAATCAAGTTTAGTCTCTTAACTCTTTTACACATCCTCCCCGTGTCTCTTTTTCCCACCCCCCACCTGCCCGAAATTAGGCCAAGTACCAGACTGGACGGCCAAAGCATAGTTTTCTTTTTCTTTCTTTCTTTCTTTCTTTCTTTCTTTCTTTCTTTCTTTCTTTCTTTCCTTCCTTCCTTCCTTCCTTCCTTCCTTCCTTCCTTCCTTCCTTCCTTCTTTCTTTCTTTCTTTCTTTCTTTCTTTCTTTCTTTCTTCCAATGTTTATTTATTTTGAGAGAGAGAGACAGAGACAGAGAGAGAGAAAATCCCAAGCAGGCTCTGCTCTGACAGCACAGAGCCCAACGACACGGGACTCGATCTCACAAATTTGTGAAATCATGACCTGAGGCGAAATCAAGAGTCAGGCGAAATCAAGACCGAAGCTCAGTGGGAGAAGCGGGCCATCCCTTCTCGGTGCTGCAGAGACGCGTGCTCCGTGGTATATCTGGCTGGACGGACAAGCGAAACGGTCCTCCATCCAAGTGAAGCAGACAGTTGCGTGTGAGTTGTGTGTGTGCCGCAGCGTACGCGCACAGTTGCGTGTGAGTTGTGTGTGTGCCGCAGCGTACGCGCACACTCGCGTCACCTCTAGAGCCACCACGGCCCAAGACGGAGGTTGTGGCCCGCTCCTTACCCGTCACCCGGTGAACCCCGAGGCCTCCTGGCCACAGGTGCACTGCTCGAGGTTCTCAGCCTGGCCGCGCGTGTATCCGAGCGTGCGTCAGTTGGCCTGGCAGCGCTTAGCGCGGTTGTGGTTCAGCCATCCCCTTCACTTGCGCCCCCTAATTGCCTGGTCCGGCCACAAGATGGGGGGTTTAAAAAACAGTTGCTCTGAGTGCACACTGTCCTTGGAGCCTTCCAAGCGCATTAATGAGCACACTGGCTGATTATAAGGACTCCGATGGCTGCCCTCCCCTGCAGCCGCCTGACCTAGATGCACACGCTGAGAAAACTCATGGCCAGCCTAAGATACGCTCGTGGACGAAGAGAGTTCAGTTAATTGCAAGGTAATTGAGCTAATTTACAATTAGCAAACTGGTCTGTGCCATACCCATCGAGGGCTAGCTCTGGATTTTGCCACCTCTCCCCTGCTGCAGCTAGTTAGAGGCACCGGCCAGAGAACAGGGACCTCAGGGAGCACGTGAAGGTGAGGACACGTTGTGTGTTGGCCTCACCTCTGGTTAACCCTCCATCGCTTGCCCTGAGACTTGATGTGTCTTTCCCGTGATCAGGCCCCGAGTCACATGACAGCAAATCCCTTGGGGATGCTGTAGCTCTGGGAGATCATGTGACTCAAGGCCCCTCCCACAGCCTGTTACAAAGATGGAAAGGCAGCCCTTATTCAGAAGCATCACGACAGGTCTAGGGACCCCTGCAATGGGATTTCCCCGGGGGTGTGTGGGGGGAGGAGACAGATGGGGCTCAGCTCCGAATACAGCATGGGCACGTGGGAACTTGTGGCCAAGGAGCAGGGTGCAGGTCAGTGGGTGGGAAAGGACTAAGAGGAAGCATCGCGGGTATGGGGGATGCTGGCTAAACAGACCCAACAGGATTCTGTGCCAAAGACAGGCCAGGGTGATCAGGCATCGCCTGGGGGATGGTGGAGGATGAGAAACGTGATCAGGAATGGAGGTGGGGGGGGGGGGATTCTGGTTAAACGGACTTAGCAGGGTTCTTGCCAACACTGGATTCTACAGGGAAGTGCACAGATGGGCCTGGGAGAAGGTTCAGGGGCCTGACGAAAGTTTGGTCAAGAAAAGAATCTCTGTCACCATCAACTTTTAATTATGGAAAGCTTCCTTATCATAGTAACCAAGTGTTAGATATGCTAGAGGAAGAAGAGAATTGAATTAATTGCAAGACAATTACCCTAATTGCAATAGTAAACCAGTTCATTCCATGCTGAGGTCAAGCATGAATGTTTTTTATTAAGTATCATATACAGAGAGTAAAATTTTCCTTTTCCAGTGTACAGTTCTGGGAGTTTTGAAAAATATTTTCAATTGTGCAATGCCACTGCAATCAAGATATAGAACTTTTCCATCATGCAAAAAAATAAATTACCTCATGCATATTTGGTGTCAATTCCTCCAGGACCCAGAGGCCATACAGTCTGTCTTAATTACTGTAGCTTTATAATGAGTTTTGATTCAAGTAGTGAGAAAGCTCCCACTTGGTTCCTTGGTCATTTTGTCTTTCTGTATACATTTTAGAATCCTCTTGTGAATTTCTACAAGTTGGGGGCCTAACCCCCCTAGTTCCCCTAATTATCTGTGCCCTTAGGCAAGTCACTTAACTCTTTTGTGCCCCTATTTTTTCATTTATATGTCAGAATGATGATGATGATGATACTTTGAAGTTTAAGTGGCATAGTCTATGTAAACATTGCCTGGCACATAGTGAGCGCTCAGTAAAGGTTCGTCACTTTTTCCTCACAACCCTCTTATGATTGCCTCAGCACCCTCCTTTTATTCCTTGGGGACAGTAGGGAACTAATGAACAGTTTGAAGAGAAATAGTAACTATTTAGCCTGTTAACTGGAGCTGTGGTGAAGGCAATGGCTAGAACGGGGTGAGATTGGTGACAGAAACAGGTGAGGAAGCGACTGCAATACCATAGTGGCAGCTGATGGTTGGTGTTAGTGACGATGTCAAAGAAATGCTTGAGTTGAAAAAGATAAGTAATTGTTCATAGGAGTTGAGAATAAGAGTTGAATTTGGCTTGGATTGTGAACTTTAAGAGATTGAGTGGCTTCTGGTGACTTCTGTGGTATCATACATAATTCACAATCGTTGTATTTTTGCCAGAATTGTAGGAAGTTGAGGAATGGTGACATTCTTTAAACTTTAAACTGCCATAAGAGCAGGGACTGCTATTTTTGCTCACTACAGCTTACCCAGGGCATAGCACAATGCCTTGTGTATAACTAGGTAGTTGTAGTGGTCAGAGTAATGGGCCCCAAAGACGTCCACATGCTAATCTTTGGCACCAATAAATGTGTTACCTTCCAGGGCGAGGGGGACTTTGCAGGTATGATTAAGCTATGGAGCTTGAGATGGGGAGATTACCCTTGTTCTTCTGGGGGGGGGGGGATCTGATATAATCACAAGGGTCCTCATAAGGGAAGGAGGGAATCAAGAGAGTAAGAGAGCGAGGGAGGCACCAGAAGATGCCTTGCTGCTGGCCTTGAAGATGGAGGAAAGGGCCACGACCCAAGGCACACAGGTGACCTCTAGAAGCTGTAAAAAGCAAGGAAATGGATTCACCCTAAAGTCTCCAAAAAGCAATGCAGCCTTGGGGTGGCTCAGTTGGTTAGGCATCCGACTTCAGCTCAGTCATGATCTGGCGGTTGGTCTGTGAGTTCATGCCCCGTGTCAGGCTCTGTACTGACAGCTCAGAGCCTGGAGCCTGCTAGGGATTCTGTGTCTCCCTTTCTCTCGGCCCCTCCCCCACTCATGCTCTGTCTCTCAAAAATGAATAAATGTTACAGATTTTTTAAAAATAGAAATTAAAAATAAAAAAAGCAACGCAGCCATGGTGACACCTTAATGTTTGCATAGTGAGTTCAGTTTCCGACTGCTGACTTTCAGAACTCTAAGATTATAAATTTGTGTTGTTTTAAGCCAGTATGTTTGTGGTAATATGTGCTAGCAGTGCTAGAAAATGAATATCTGCTGTATGTGATGGATGGTGCTGAGAATTAGTAAAGACCTGTATTGCACTGCCCCAGCTCATGGAATCTAAGTTTGCAGAACTCCGTACCTCTCTAACAAAATCTGCTTGTCTGGTATCTGAAATTGTGAGGAAAAAAAGATGCACACAAAAGGTGTGTGCAGCCTTTCCCAGAACATCTAATGGCATCCTTCTTTAATTCCATAAAACGTTTTGTTTCCGAAATCTCAGATCTCAGAAACAAATAAGTAAGAGGTTTAGGGTCTCCGGGAATGCAAAACAAACCTAACAAAACAATATGGTGGTAAGAACTCAGGCTCTGAAACCAGACAGGCCTGTTCCATTTTCCTGGGTTTGCTCCAGTTATGTGAGCTTTGATGAGTTTTAAACCCTTTCTGAGTCTCTATTTCTTCAACTGTAAAATTGAGACTACATTAGACTTTGAGAGATTAAGGCATGCAAACACTCTTTATACAGTGAGTGCTCAATAAATGTTAGCCATTTTCATTCTCTGAGGTTAACTGGAACTGAGGAGCTGGTAATGTCAGTTTTCGGTAAAAATTTAATTGGCACAAACTCTGTTTTCCATCGTGGGATTATCCGTGTTTCTGGTTACACCCAGGGCAGGGAGATGGAGTTGTTCAGGGTCAGCTGTGGATTGAGGGCAGAGAGGAATTGGCAGTGTATGTGCTGGGAAAGTGACCAGGCCAAATGGCCTACGGAAATGGAATATTCCCCCACAGACCGTAAGGGAAAATGGGAAGCTAGTGGCCTCCACTTCCTCCATCCGATCATCAGTGGCCTGGAAGAAGCACACTCTGAAAATATCATGAGCAAAATTGGTTGCATTTGGTTTTAAAAGACAAGCCTTATCTTTCCTCTGAAATGAAAATGTGCTGCTAGAAGCCTTTGGGCTTCCTAACATTTGTGTGAAAAATGGCAGATATTGAAGCAAGGACTTTGGGAATGACAGCTTCTGCTTTTTTTCCTATCTCTTATTCTTCCCACGGTGAAGCACTTATTCAGGTGAGGCTTACAGTTCATTAGAACCTCAAATAGCAGACCCTCAAAACACTAGAAAGAGGAAAATTACAAGACAATGAACAGGTCCAAAATGTATTCATATCCAGGAGACTTATAATGAAAACAGCATTTAGGATCAAGGTCCAGAAGCAAAGCAAGATCAGTGTCATCATTCAAAGACTTAGTTAGATCTACTGTACCATAACTGCTGAGGTCCAAAAGCACACTCATACTACTCCTTAGAAAGATTTGTAAGGACAAGGGCTGAAACCAAAATCTTTTTCATTATCCACAACACTCTAATAGCTACACCAGACCATAGATTGCATGGTTTTACAAGAATTACCAAATGTAGCTCAGAAAATAAGAAGTATACTTTGTGCTCAGAAAAGTAGAATTATATTTATATGTATGTACGTATATAATTTTATAGCTCAAATTCTAAATTTTTATATGTAAATGTCATTTACTATGTATAAGATATATAAATATGTATGATAAATATAAAGATATAAAGGAAAACGGTAGGCCTCAGTATACATATAATTTTAGTGTTTATATAATATATTCCTTTATTAAAATTACATGTATTTTCAAACTCACTATCTTACCTTACCTAAAGAAGTTCTTATAGATTAAGTACCTCTTATTTAGTCATCCTACATTTTGAAAGAGTAAAACACTTAAAATATTTTTGAAAGAAAAAAATTGTGTCATCAGATCCATTTTAATAAGGCTGACTAATGTTACTAAGTATATAGCACTGTCTAATACCAAATTACAGTCAAAATGCATTACTAAGAAAAGATGATAACCCCGAGTATAATTTTAGTTTTGTCAGCTATAAAAGCTAGATATGATTCCTGGCCTACATTTTTCTGGAAATATCGTTCATTATCTGTTCATCTGTCTCAGAGAGTCAATGCCTTGTGCCACCACCATTTTGATAACAATCTGGTCCTAGCAAGGCCAAGGTATAAAGGTGGCATCTCTTAGAAAAACTTCTCACATCCGGTGTGATACTTAAACTCTATGTGTAATCCAAACACTAGCTTCTCCCTGCTCTCCTTAAAAGGGCCTTTTTTCCTTTATTTTTAAAGAAAAGGGGATTTGTCATCCGTCTACTCCAGAGTCATCCACTTGGCACCTCCTTTTCTGCTTTGTGAGTTCCTGCTCTAGGCCACCCCCTGTGGCCATGTCTTCCTCCATGTGACAATGCTGTCATGGAGCAGGGAAAGGTGATACAGGGTGGGCCACACTCCCTGTAGAGACCTGCCCTCGATTCACCCACAACGGCAGGTGAGAATGTGTTTTAAGACTTTACTGACCAGCTGGGGCTAACCTAATGGCATTATAAGGTAGAAAATACTTTTTAACTAGATGCTAAATATGACTCCTCTCCTAGTCCAAAGGGCATTAAACACTTCATGGAGGAGGGTGGGGTCCTTTTGAGGGCACATCCCAGTTCTCAGCCCTACTCCCGGGCCCCCTCTCTTCTGTCTCCCTTCCAGAGAGAACGTGAGACCCGCTTCTTCAAATACGGTCAGTATACAGCTTTCCTCCCACAGTGGGAGAACTCTACCGCCCGCTCTCAGGGTTGGCGCTATGCTAGGGCAAATCACCTTCTGAGGTGGGTGCTCTTTGAGCCCTACCCAAGTCCCCTGGGATCCTGTCTACAGTTTCTCCACCCTCTTCCCTTGGCTTCCGTGTGCTTTTGCTTCTAATGGCCTGTACCAGAGACTCTTTTCGGAAGACAACTCTCAGGTTATTGGAACAGCTTTGAAGAGCTAGAAAGAACCAGGGATAGACAAGGACAGGAGTGTGAAAACCTAGCTCCCTGGCCTTAAATTGGGACAAACTCTGAGGCATAACTCACACTTCAGAGTTCCCCCTCAGGGCTAGGCGGAGGCTGGGTCTGGCTGAGGTCACATCTTCGGCTTCCTCCTCTTCCCTGTCCTGCATCTGTCACCCCTTTACGGTATCACTGGAAGCACTTAGTTCAAAAAACCACTTGCAGATGAATCCTCATTTCAGGACCTTCTACCAGGGAACAGACCTAACGTACCTCTCCACCCATTTTCAGGTATAGTCAAAGGCTCTATAATTCTCTAGCAGTACATTCCCAAAGCCCAGCAGACCAGCCCAGGGGCCCTGGTGTGATATGTCAAATCCTTTTGAGTTCTCTTTCCATCAGAGTGAGGTGAAACTGCGCCCCTTTACGACTCCCGTCCCCAGTGGGTAAATTCTGGGTAAACATTTGTCCCTAGGACAAAAGATACATCTTAGCAATAGTAGATTTAAATTGTATTATAGAGGACAAACTTTCCCAAAGCCAATGCTACTTGCAAAGAGGTGCTCTACTCAAAATTAGATTATTTAATTAGGCAGAGCTGGTTCGACTCCCCTCCTCACCCTCCTGCCCAGATACCGGTGGTACATAGGAAATATACAGAGAAAATAAGCCCATTGCATGCCCTACTGGAATAAGCCATCTACCCTGAGGGCCATTTTTATTTTTTATTTTTTTTAACTTAAAAAAAATTCTTTTAATGTTTATTTATTTTTGAGAGAGAGAGACAGTACGAGCAGGAGGGGGGTGGAGAGAGGGGGAGACACAGAATCTGAAGCAGGCTCCAGGCTCTGAGCTGTCAACTCTGAACCCAATGCAGGCTCGAATGAGATCATGACCTGAGGCGAAGTCAGATGCTTCACCGACTAAGCCACCCAGGTGCCCCTGAGGGCCATTTTTAGTAGTGCAGAGATTCAGTGGGGGCTCTGAGCTGAATAATTCTCTTTTGTCTGGTCCAGTGGTTCTCAAAATGTGGTGCCAGGACCAGCGGCATCTGGGAACTGGTTAGAAACGCAAATGCTCTGGACCCTACCCCGGACCTATTGAATCGGAAGCTCTGGGGATGGAGATGGGCCCAATGATTTGTGTTTTAACAGGCTCTCCAGGGATTCTGATGCACGCTTTAAGCTGAGAACCACTGCTTTGGTCAAATCAGGCATCTTCTCTCTTTAATCTCTGTAAATATTTTTTCAAATTCTCAGGAGAGATAGTGTGACTGTTACCAAGAGGTTTCAATCCTTGACATAACCATCCCTGTCAAAGAAACAGGGGGAGTAAATCCAGGGGAACTCTGTGAATTAGGAAGCCGCCACGGCATGTGACTGTTGCGTCCACCATTATTCACTGGTATGGGAGTCACGGACACAGTCATCTGTGAGATACTGGAATACAATCAATGAGGTCTCCATGACAGTCATTTCAAAAAATAGAAATGCAGCAAGTTTCTCTGCTTTAGATTGTTTGGTAGAGCCTAATATTGAGATGAGTACTCCTCTAGTGTGTGTGTGTGTGTTTTTAACTTTATAAATGTTCATTTATTTTCAAGAGAGAGAGACAGAGACAGAGAGAGAGACAGAGTGCAAGCGGGGGACAAACAGAGAGGGAGACACAGTATCTGAAGCAGGCTCCAGGCTCTGAGCTGTCAGCACAGGGCTCGATGCTGGGCTCGAGCTCCTGGACCATGAGATCATGACCTGAGCCAAAGTCGGATGCTTAACTGACTGAACCACCCAGGTGCCCCATAACTGGAAGTTTGGCCATCTTCCTCCAGTTCCCCATACAATACAATACGATATTCCATTGTATGTATATACACAGCTTCTTTATCCATTCATTCATTGATGGACAAGAAAGGTTTTTCACTGAAATCTTAAATTGATTCTCCCTCACAAAGGAGACGTGTGTGGTAGCTTTTTCTGGTCTCAGAAAAAAAAATTTAATCATTAAAATCTCTTGTTTTACTGAAAGGAATTTATACTATTTCCTGGGCTCTCTAACCCTTCGTGAAGCTCCAGCTGATGGGAGGACAGGGCATGTTGTGAGGGGAGGTATGTGAAGACTGAAAAGTGAGAGTGTAGAGGGGCTGGGGGAGCAGAAGAAACATGAAGAAAAGGGGAGCTTGTGCCGGGGGCAGGGCATTCTGTACCTTTGCCGAGCAAATACACTGGGGATGGGAAGACAGAGAATGCTATATGCCTGCTTAGAAGGGGTGTTTTAAGTTAAGAACCATTTATTTTAAGAGGCAGAAATGTAAAACTATCATTTCAATCACCTCCTAGGAGTGGAAGCATACAGCTAATTTATAAGTAGAAAAAGTAAGACACATCGAAGGAAACCATAATATGGAAACCATGCCAAAATATGCCACCTTGACGTAAGAATTGTTCTGAGCTAAAAGCAGGTAAGAAACTACAAAAGAAGAAATAGTTGTCTGTCCTCCCCACATCCACCTCAAATTAGGGCATAAGTTTCCCTTTGTGGGGGTGTTTCCCCTCCCTCTCCCATTCTAGAGGAGAACAGCCATTACCACTGGAGACAGATAGTCAGCCCTGAGGTGTACCAGCGGAACAGCCCTTACTAACGAACCCTTATCTTTCACTTGTTGCCCCTATATAGTTACCATCCCACAACTTACTGCTCCCAGAAGCCCAAACTTCTTTTCTTTTGTCTTGTCCCTTTTCCACAAACTCATTTTGTTTTTGTTAAAATGGTATACAAGTTCCTGGGTCTAACTGCCTCCTTGGGATCTTCATTTCTTTTTCGGTGAGGCACCCATATCACGTATGTAATAAACCTTTCCTCCCATTAATGTGCCTTTTGCCAGTATAATTAGCAGGCCACAGACAGAGGGTCTGAGAGAGTAGAGGAAAGGTGTCTCCTTCCCTACAATATTGTTTTGGGTACTAGAGAAGTGGTTTTTCTTCAGGTGTGGGAAAGAACACACTCAAGTTGTTGTTGTTTTAATAAGTTTTGGAGTTTATCTTCCTTTTCTATTTTGTGTGGGTTCATTCTGGGGGGTTTCCTTGATTTTTTCAGTTATTGACGCCTACATGATTCAGACCGTCCCAGGCTTCCCTGCATACAGCCTTTGGGGGGAACAACGATAAAGGAAGTATGAAGACTTTGTATATGTGCTGCCGAAGCGAGCACAGAAGTATGAAGACTTTGAGACATAGCTCTAGGTTGAGTTCACAGTTGGACAAGACAGGAAGAACCTGACTGACTCCAGCAGGCTTATGTCCTATGTGACAGAGTCCCCCAACTGTGAAGGAATACTTCAAAGACAACTGAAGCCGTGAGGATTTACTCAAATTAGAAACCACACAAGGAAGAACAGCTCACATGGTGACCCTCTCGGACAAAAAGCACGGGTGGTACTTATGGAAGCAAAGCCGGCAAGTTTCCTGAGGGTGGACTGGTTGAATAATACCTAGCTTGTCAGTTCAAGATTGCTTCATTGGAATGAAGCTGCTCAAGGGCCCTTTGCTGAATCCCAAGTCTGGTTGTAGTTCTTAGGAACTGTGTTTACCCTAAGATCTTTTACATACAAATAAGCTCTACATCCAATGTGGGGCTTGAACTCAAGACATCTACATCAAGAGACTTACGTTCTACTGACTCAGCCAGACAGGCAGCCAGGATGGCAGAGATTCTTTTCTTGACCAAACTTTCGTCAGGCCCCTGAACCTTCTCCCAGGCCCATCTGTGCACTTCCCTGTAGAATCCAGTGTTGGCAAGAACCCTGCTAAGTCCGTTTAACCAGAATCCCCCCCCCCCACCTCCATTCCTGATCACGTTTCTCATCCTCCACCATCCCCCAGGCGATGCCTGATCACCCTGGCCTGTCTTTGGCACAGAATCCTGTTGGGTCTGTTTAGCCAGCATCCCCCATACCCGCGATGCTTCCTCTTAGTCCTTTCCCACCCACTGACCTGCACCCTGCTCCTTGGCCACAAGTTCCCACGTGCCCATGCTGTATTCGGAGCTGAGCCCCATCTGTCTCCTCCCCCCACACACCCCCGGGGAAATCCCATTGCAGGGGTCCCTAGACCTGTCGTGATGCTTCTGAATAAGGGCTGCCTTTCCATCTTTGTAACAGGCTGTGGGAGGGGCCTTGAGTCACATGATCTCCCAGAGCTACAGCATCCCCAAGGGATTTGCTGTCATGTGACTCGGGGCCTGATCACGGGAAAGACACATCAAGTCTCAGGGCAAGCGATGGAGGGTTAACCAGAGGTGAGGCCAACACACAACGTGTCCTCACCTTCACGTGCTCCCTGAGGTCCCTGTTCTCTGGCCGGTGCCTCTAACTAGCTGCAGCAGGGGAGAGGTGGCAAAATCCAGAGCTAGCCCTCGATGGGTATGGCACAGACCAGTTTGCTAATTGTAAATTAGCTCAATTACCTTGCAATTAACTGAACTCTCTTCGTCCACGAGCGTATCTTAGGCTGGCCATGAGTTTTCTCAGCGTGTGCATCTAGGTCAGGCGGCTGCAGGGGAGGGCAGCCATCGGAGTCCTTATAATCAGCCAGTGTGCTCATTAATGCGCTTGGAAGGCTCCAAGGACAGTGTGCACTCAGAGCAACTGTTTTTTAAACCCCCCATCTTGTGGCCGGACCAGGCAATTAGGGGGCGCAAGTGAAGGGGATGGCTGAACCACAACCGCGCTAAGCGCTGCCAGGCCAACTGACGCACGCTCGGATACACGCGCGGCCAGGCTGAGAACCTCGAGCAGTGCACCTGTGGCCAGGAGGCCTCGGGGTTCACCGGGTGACGGGTAAGGAGCGGGCCACAACCTCCGTCTTGGGCCGTGGTGGCTCTAGAGGTGACGCGAGTGTGCGCGTACGCTGCGGCACACACACAACTCACACGCAACTGTGCGCGTACGCTGCGGCACACACACAACTCACACGCAACTGTCTGCTTCACTTGGATGGAGGACCGTTTCGCTTGTCCGTCCAGCCAGATATACCACGGAGCACGCGTCTCTGCAGCACCGAGAAGGGATGGCCCGCTTCTCCCACTGAGCTTCGGTCTTGATTTCGCCTGACTCTTGATTTCGCCTCAGGTCATGATTTCACAAATTTGTGAGATCGAGTCCCGTGTCGTTGGGCTCTGTGCTGTCAGAGCAGAGCCTGCTTGGGATTTTCTCTCTCTCTGTCTCTGTCTCTCTCTCTCAAAATAAATAAACATTGGAAGAAAGAAAGAAAGAAAGAAAGAAAGAAAGAAAGAAAGAAGGAAGGAAGGAAGGAAGGAAGGAAGGAAGGAAGGAAAGAAAGAAAGAAAGAAAGAAAGAAAGAAAGAAAGAAAGAAAGAAAGAAAAAGAAAACTATGCTTTGGCCGTCCAGTCTGGTACTTGGCCTAATTTCGGGCAGGTGGGGGGTGGGAAAAAGAGACACGGGGAGGATGTGTAAAAGAGTTAAGAGACTAAACTTGATTTCAAGCCCCCTTGAGGCGCTCCCCAAGTATCCGTTTGCCCAAAGATGGTTGATATGCAAGTAGAAAAGTATTCTTGTCTGTCCCTGAACCAGGGTCATCTTTCGGGAGCTCTGAGTGAAAAAGGTTTTAGTCCTCTTTCAATACAATGGATCTACTGTTCATGTAATTGTCATAATTTCCATTGGTTAAAATCCACATTGATTTTATTTTATTTTTTAATTTTTAAAAAATCTTCATTTATTTTTGAGGGAGAGAGAGAGACAGAGCACGAGCAAAGGAGGGGCAGAGAGAGAGGGAGACACAGAACCCGAAGCAGGCTCCAGGCTCCGAGCCGTCAGCACGGGGCTCGAACCCACGAACAGTGAGATCATGACCTGAGCTGAAGTGGGACATTTAACTGACCGAGCCACCCAGGCGCCCCAATCCACGTTGATTTCATAGTTGTGTGAAATCCGGGACTTTCGCCGGTCTGTCTTGTCTTCTTTTCCTTTGTGAGGCTTTTCCATGAACCCCTGTTATCGCCACGTCTCACATAAACGTCAAGAGATTCTTTTCAAAACCTGTCCCAAAAGGCCGGCACACCTCAAGGCGACAACGTTAGTGGGAAACAAGGGCCCATCCGCGATCTACGACCCGCACACCTCACCCCAAAGCCATCCTTAGGACCTTGGCGGTGGTCTTACAGGGAGGGTGATCGCGGAAGTGCGCTGCCATCAGCGGGGACAACAGTCCCCGGCTCCATCACATGCAAATCGCCTTTCCAAACAAATAGTTTAATCCTGAAGTGCAATTCACAGACGATACGACTTGCCTACCGCATCGTTTGTAAAACGCCCTTCCTGTGACACACGGGGAAGTAACAAGGTAAAGACTTAAGTGTCAGGAAGGCATGCCAGGTGCACGTCTGACGACCGTCAGGCAGGAGATCAGTGGCAGATTCAAGGAAGGAGGACATCTGACGCCTGCACCAGATTAGATTCGGCGAGCCTCCACGTAGGCAGGCAGGAGCTACGGACGGACGCGGACTCGGGGTGGGGGGTGGGGGTGGGGCGGCGGGGAGTGCCACAGCGGCGACGGGCACCGGGAGCAGCCCTGCCGTTCCCGACGGGAGACGCAGAAACCGTGCACAATTCTGGGTGAGGCGCTGGCCAAGAAGAGAAGCGCACAGCTTGCGCCGCTTCCCCGACAGCCGCATTCCTGCGCGAATTGGCGTGGACTCGAACCGTGGCAGAAAGTAGGTTATTTGTCGGGCCGTTGCTTCTGCTTCGGTGGCGTGCTTTCCGCGTTACGGGGAAAGGAAAGGTCGGCCCTGCGGCGGCAGCGGAAGTGCGGGCTGCGGGGCCTCGTGGTCCGGAGGCGCAGGCGACAATAGGATGAGGCTTGAGGCCTGACGCCTGCGGCCTGCAGGGAGCGCGCATGCGCAGGAGCGGATTGTCGGCTGCTCCGGCCGGGAGGGAGGGGGGAGCTGGGGGGCGGGGGGAGAGCGGGGGGGAGGGCGGGGGGGCTCACATCCACTTCCGGCCCAGCCCGCGGCCGCTCCAGAGCCGCGCGGTGGCGGCTCCGACACGTGTTGTTGGCTTTGGATGCCCAGATCGCAGGTATGTCGTGCGGTGCTTTCCCGGCGCGCGTTTCTTGCCGTCCATTTGGAAGTTAGGCTGGTGGCTGCACTGTGGAGGGGCGGCGTCTGCAAGACTCTACCTCTACCTCCACGTGAAAGACGGGACCTTCACCCGGCTCTTCAAGGCGCTTGCACTTGCGCTTGCCCTTCTCTTTAGGGCCCCTGTTGTGCCACGATGCAGCAGGCTTTAGAACGAGCTCTGGACCGTGCGGAGTACGTCATTGCCAGTGCCCAGCAGAGGCCTCCTAAAAGGAAAGGCTCAGCGAGTGGGGGCGCATCTCTGGATGAAAAACTTTATGACCTGTATGTGGAAGAATGCGGGGAAGAGCCTGAGGCTACGGAGGAATTAAGAAGCAACGTGAACTTGTTGGAGAAGCTCCTGAGGAGAGAGTCGTTGCCGTGCTTAGTGGTCAACCTATACCCAGGAAAGGAGGGATATTCGCTGATGCTCGAGGGCGAAAATGGATCCTATTCGGAGACCATTCGACTGCCTTACGAAGAAGGGGAGTTGCTCGAATACTTGGATGCTGAACAATTACCTCCTGCTCTGGTGGATCTCCTGGAAAAATCTCGGGTTAACTTTTTTCACTCTGGGTGTGTCATAGCCCAGGTACGGGACTACCGGCAGTGCAGTCGGGAACCTCCCGGCTACGCGAGCAGGCATATTCTCCTGCGGCCAACGATGCAGACGTTAGCCTGCGACGTGCAGTCCATGACCAGCGATGACCAGACCTGGACCCAGGAAGACAGGCTTTTGCTGGAGAGCCAGCTGATCTTAGCCACGGCCGAACCGCTGTGTCTTGATCCTTCTGTATCAGTAGCCTGCACTGCAAACAGGCTGCTCTATAACAAGCAAAAGATGAACACTGGCCCCATGAAAAGGAGCTTCAAGAGGTATTCTGCACCCTCCCTGAACCGGCAGCAGGAGCTGTCTCATCGTCCACCTCCTCCTGAGCTGAGAGTATGGGCCTCTTGCAAGAAAAGCAGAGAAAGGCAAGCAGGTCTGCAGCACGACCTCAAAATTTCTAAAGCGGGGAACTGCGTCGATATGTGGAAACAGAGACCCTGTGACTTGGCCGTACCGTCTGGAGTGGACGTGCAGAAATACGCCAGGGGGAAGAAGTCCGCCAGATACGATGGCTCGCCACCGACGGCCTGGCCAGCCCACAAGGTAGAAGGTGATTCCGTATTGGGCTATGAAGCTGGCGGTGAGTCTCAGACAGCGCAGCTGACTTCCGTGCAGCCGCCGAATGACCCACCTTTGTCTGGAAGAAGAAGGCCCTGCAAAGAAGCCAGACGTGAGGGACAGGGGTCTCCTCCGCACTCCTCCACAGACGACCATCCAGACAGCGTCCGGCCTGGCTCCAAGACGGATGCTGGGACGGAAGCCATTCGGTCAGCTGTCTTGGTCCAGCGCAAGGCCAAGTGTCCCGCCACCGCGTCACACGGCTCCAGTGGCCCAGCCAGCCTCAGCCAGCCGCCTCCCGGGAAGGAAACAGCACAGCCTGAGACGGCGTCGGTTTGGTCTTCAGTCCTGGGGAAGGGAGTCAGCCATCCACCTCTACGCTTCAGACTTTCCTGGAGCTCAGGAGGGACTCGGTCAGGCAACAGTTTCATCCCAGTGGAGGCAAGCGGCTTCCTTAAATCTCCAGCTCCTGCTCCTGCTCCCGCTCCTGCTCCTCAGCCCCCGAGTCTTTCCCAGAATTCGTCTGTGGACGTGAATCGAGTGAGCATGTTTCCCGCAGCCGCCCTGTCCAGCAGTAGCTCGCCACAAGGAACCCTGGCCCCCCCGGTCACGGCCAACTCCCAGCAGTCCCCTGTGAGAGTGATTCGAGTTAGCCCACTTCCTGCAGCCACACCGTCCACCGCCGGCTCATCACAGACAACCCTGGCCCCCCCGGTCACGGCCAGCTCCCAGAAACCCTCTGCGAAACAGGTGACTCAAGGTAGCATGCGTCCCGTGGCCACCCTACCCACTACCGGCTCATCACAAAGAAGCCTGGCCCTCCCGGTCACGGCCAACTTCCAGCAGTCCTCTGCGGAGGTGACTCGAGTTAGCCCGCTTCCTGCAGCCACACTGTCCACCGCCGGCTCATCACAGACAACCCTGGCCCCCCCGGTCAGGGCCAGCTCCCAGAAGCCCTCTGCGAAACAGGTGACTCAAGTTAGCATGCTTCCCGCGGCCACCCTACCCACTACCGGCTCATCACAGACAACCCTGGCCCCCCCGGTCAGGGCCAGCTCCCAGAAGCCCTCTGCGAAACAGGTGACTCAAGTTAGCATGTGTCCCGCGGCCACCCTACCCACTACCGGCTCATCACAGACAACCCTGGCCCCCCCGGTCAGGGCCAGCTCCCAGAAGCCCTCTGCGAAACAGGTGACTCAAGTTAGCATGTGTCCCGCGGCCACCCTACCCACTACCGGCTCATCACAGACAACCCTGGCCCCCCCGGTCAGGGCCAACTCCCAGAAGCCCTCTGCGAAACAGGTGACTCAAGTTAGCATGTGTCCCGCGGCCACCCTACCCACTACCGGCTCATCACAGACAACCCTGGCCCCCCCGGTCAGGCCCAGCTCCCAGAAGCCCTCTGCGAAACAGGTGACTCAAGTTAGCATGCGTCCCGCGGCCACCCTACCCACTACCGGCTCATCACAAAGAAGCCTGGCCACCCAGGTCACGGCCCGCTCCCCTGGCCCCAACATCATCCAGCTGGCGGGCCCGGTCTGTGGAGCCCAGGCTTTGGCGAGGGGTTCCAGCCCCGGGCAGGGCTCTACCGCTGGGGCCACAGATCCTGCGGGAATCCAGCCCGGCAGCCTGCCCTCGGGAGCTCGGCCACCAAATGCAGTGCGCACTGCAGCACAGGCTGCGTCTCCAGTCCGCGTTCAGTTTTTTTTAAAAAATGCTTCAGGCCTCAAGCCGGTGACTCTGCTGGAGCTTCCGCAAGGTTCGCCCCCTTTGAGCGCCCAGCAGCAGCCAGAGCAGCGGCTCTATCAGTTGATTCCACAGGAACAACTTCAGCAAGCCTCCGCTTCTGGTCCTTGGCAGCCAGTGCCCCGGGGTCCCGGTGCCCGAGGCCCAGCCCCTCCAGAGACGGCCTCACCTGCTCAGCAGGCCGTTGTCCTGAGCCTCCTGGGACAGGGACGGGGCCGGGGCCGGGGACGGGGACAGGGGAGTTTGCTGCAGCCCCAGGCAGCCGTGTTGTCTCTGCTTGGCTGTGCTGCAGAGACCCAGGGAAGAGCCGGGCCGAGCGGCCCTCGGCACACGCTGCAGCTGTCCCCTGCCTCGCAGCCGTGGCCACAGCAGCAGGCGCAACAGTATAGAATCTTGCAGCACCCGGTGGCCGTGACAACCGTAGCCACCCAGACGGCTCAGCCTTCTTGGGGCCAGCGGGCCGCGAGCCAGTCCGAAGGTAAAAAGAACAGAGGCCCGCCTTCCCCTCCCAGATCCTGAGTCTCGCTCATTTCCTCTCTTTTTAAAAACACCAGAGCGTCGGCCCAAGTGAACTCCGAGGTTTTCCTTCGTTTGGGGTTTTTTGGTTTTTGCTCTTTTAACGTGTCAGCATCTTACCTTTAGATGTACGAACTCTGTACAGAAGCACAACCTCGTGAGTTTTGCGCAGAAACAAGGCAGTGATTTAAGAAACTGGGATCGTTTTGCTTAAAGTGATCGAAGTGCCCAGTTCAGTAGTGCTCAGTATATTCACACTGCTGCGCAGCGCGTCTCTAGAATTGCTTTCATCCTGCAGAAGCGACGCTCTTGTCCCCGTCAAGCACCAGCTCCCCATTTCCCTGTCCCCCAGCCCAGGCATGCACGGTATCATTTTCTGTGTCCGCGAGTGTGACTGCTTTAGAGCCTTCGGATAAAGTGCACTCGTGGAACAGGAGGTGTCCTTCTGTGACTGGCTTACTTCACTTAGCGTAACGTCGTCACCGTCAAGGCTCACCCTTGACGCGTTGTAGCGTGGACGGGAAGGCCATAGGTTTTTATGGGGCGCCTGGGTGGCTCAGTCGGTTAAGGGTCTGGCTTCAGCTCAGGTCATGATCTCGCGATTTGTGAGCTGGAGCCCCGCGTTGGGCTCTGTGCTGAGAGCTCGGAGCCTGGAGCCTGCTTCAGATTCTGTGTCTCCCTCTGTCTCTGCCCCTCCCCTGCTCATGCTCTGCTCATGAGCTCTCCCCCCCTGCCCCCCGTCTCTCTGTCTCTCTCTCAAAAAATGAGCGAACGTTAAAAAAAAAAAAATTTAATGGTGTCACTGCACATAATCGGTACTGAACTGACCTATTAATGTTTATCTATTTTTGAGAGAGAGAGAATGCACGAGTGGGGGGAGAGTCCGAGAGAGAGGGAGACACAGAATCCGAAGCAGGCTCCAGGCCCTGAGCGGTCAGCACAAAGCCCGACGGCGGGGCTTGAACTCCCAAACTGTGAGGTCATGACCTGAGCCGAAGTCGGGTGCTTAACCAACTGAGCCACCCGGGCGCCCCTGAAGTGACCTGTTAAGTAGGAGAAACACCTTTCAGAAGAATGTCGTTTGGTGTGTGTCAAAAAGGTTCGCGTGCAGCGTATTAAATGCAATCCTTACGAATTAGTTTTGAAAGAAACTGTGAAAACTGCCAAAAGATGATGCTTGTCGGGCTCACATGGAGGATGTGGGAGCCCTCCCAACGTGCAGAGTGGCTCAGGGGCGCCCGTGTTGGGGGCGGTCCACAGGCTGAGCTCAGCCCTTCTCCTCCAGGTACAATCACTGGGCCTGAAAAGGCACTTGTGGGAGGTCTTTGCTTTCTCCCTATCAAATCACTTGCTTGTTTTAGAACTCCAGGTTATTTGCAGAAATTGAACAGCTAGACATTTGAAAATGAGTTTTGTTTGTTTGCTTTTCAAGCGTTTGCTACCTTGGTCACTTCTGAGGTGGAATCCACCCCCCCGGCCCCCCCACCCATTCCTGCCTGTCCCCTCCCGGTGATCATCACTTGTTCGGCAGCCCCTGCTCCCTCGTGTCTGTTCCTTCTGTCTTGTGTCAGTGGGGCTCAGCAGATCCCCGAAGTTCGTTCTCTTTCGCCTTTCTTTTTATCGAGGTGTAATTCACAGAAGCGACAAGGAACCATTTTAAAGTTACGGCCGCGTGGCATTGAGTGCCTTTACGTTGCTGTGCGACCACCTACCTCTTCTATTTCCAAAACGTTTTCATCACCCCAGAGAAATCTCTGTAGCCACTAAGCACGGGGGTCCCGTCCTCCCCTCCCCCAGCCCCGGAAACACCAATCTGCTTTCTGGTCTGTGGACTTTCCTGTTCTAGCTGCTTGCCAATGATGGAGTCAAATGGTATGTGACCTTTTTTGTCTGGCCTCGTTCACTTGGCATAGTGTTCCAGGTTCCTCTTCGGTGTAACACGGATCGGGCTTCGTCCGTTCTTTCATGGCTGAATAATATTCCCTTGTCAGCGTAGACCGCATTTAGCTCCTCCGTTATCCACTGATGGACACGGAGGTTGCTTCCAGCCTTTGGGCATTGTGAACGGCGTTGCCAGGATCATTGGCGTTTGAGAGCTTCGTCTATTTTGTTCCCTTGCCATTTCCAAAGGGCAACCTGTCCGCATAAAATTTGTTTTCTACGTACACACGCATGTGTCCCTGCCTCTTGCCCTAAGAAAGAAGGGAAATGTGGCCTGGCAGTTCCAAAAGAGATGAGTGAAAAGGCGGGTAACCGGTGAGTGACTCCCACGTGATCGACCCGGCTGTGCTAATGTGCTGCGGATCCTGGCGACGGAGGATTTTGGCCAACTTCAAGCAAACAAGTCAGATGTGCCACGTGAGTGACAGGGGGCCCATGAGAGCTTTGTGTAACCCATCGTGGACATCTTTGGGTGTGGTGGCCGCGCTTTGAAGAAGTGAACTTGCTCAGGAGAGTGTGTGCTAGGCCTTGGGAACCAGCTAGACGCCCGTGCTCAGAATCTCACCTGATTCGATGTACTTGTTTCCTTTTGCCCTCTATCTGGCCCTTTTTTTGTACTGGTGACCCTTGAACCGGGTGGGGGTTAGGGGCGCCGATTCCCCACGAAGTCAGAAATCTGTGTGTAGCTTTTGCGTAACCAAAAACTTAATCCCTAATAGCCTACTGTTGACCAAACACCTTACCGATCACTTAAACAGTCGAGTAATATATTTTGTACGTTATATGCGTTATAGACTGTATTCTTACAATAAAGTAAGTAGAAAAAATCAAACGTTAAGGCAGTTATTAGGAAGAGAAAATATTGTGTGGCATGTATCAAGTAAAATCTGCATATAAGTGGGCCCATGAAGTTCAAACTCATGTTGTTCAAGGTTGAACATTTTGCAGGGAGACACCAACTGAACTTGTGCTTGAGCAATGTGATGCTCGCCTCCTGGACAAGCAAATAAATTCAGCTTGGTGTCAAATCACCATTTGGTGGCCTTTATTTCCTTGTAAAGATCCTTTCTTAGGCTGCAACTTCAGCCAAGTTCCCTTTTGAGGATATTAACTGGCTGTGTGTTGTGAAGGACCTTTACATTGATTTGAGTATCTTGAGAGCTTGGAGGCTCTTCCCTACCCCAGGTCAAATTCATCATCTTAGTCTGAAATTAGGTCACACAGGTTCTGTCTTTATGAGGTTAGGGCCCACCACGGTCCATGGTTGTGTGAAAGTAGGTGGCCTCAGAATGCACAGGGAGCAGAGAAGATGGTACAGGGGATGGTCATCCAGGAAAATCCAGGTGAGGCTAGTATAGCAGGACGTGTCTGGCAGTTGGGGCCTCTGTCACAGGAAGAAGTTTGGCAACAGAATTATATTTTTTGAGGCTATCTGCAAGTGCAGGGAGGAGTCTGGTTAGGTCACCGCTGTCCAGTAGAAGTATAATTTGGGCCTCATATATAATTTTAAATTTTCTAGTAGTCACATTTTAATATGTAAATGGGAACAGGAGAAATTGCCCTTAATAATTAATTTTACTTGATATATTGAAAAGGTTATCATTTCTACACGTAATTAATATTTTAATATACTTAATGAGATATTTTACATTGTTTCATTTTTACTAAATCTTCAAAATCCAGACAGTTAAAGCCTTTCTCAAGTCAGATGCTAGATTTTCACCAAAAATACTTGATCTGTACTTAGATTCTACGGTTGAAAATGTAGATTCACCTTCCAAATATACTTAGAAGTTTTCCAATAATTGGGTCAAGGACCAGTTTTTAAATTTAAATTAGTAAAAAAAAATACTTCCTCAGCCTCACTAGCCACGTTTCACGTGGTCAGTTGCCACATCTGCCTATGGTGCCAATTGGGTAGGGCAGTTCTAGAGGGACAAACAGCAGAGCAGATCATAGAGACTAAGCCTCAGGCATGAACTGGCCCAGTGCTGGAGAAGAGGCAGGAACCAACCATCAGAGCACATGGTTGGAGGGGGGTGACCATTGCTGACTGTGTGTTACGCCAGAGCTCCCAGAAACGCTCAGGGCTTCTGGTCACCTGGACCTGTAGCCGCGGGGAGAGAACAAGCGACCCCAGCCCTGGGGCAGGGCCGGGTAGCAGAGACCCGGAAAATGGGTCAGCTCTTTCCCAGGGTCTGCCCTGCCAGATTCAAAATGCTAATGAAGGGGGCTGAAACCATCCCAGCAGTTTATATTCACCCATCCCACCTCTGCCCCTAGAGATCTTGGAACCTTTGGGAATTCGAGACAGGAGACCCGCCCCCTGCTGTTTCACTCTTCTTCCCTGTCCATTTTCTTGATCTCTTGCTCCTCAGCATGGATGAAGTCACGGCAACCATGACTTGGTAATTGTGGGAGCTGGGGTGATGGGTACATGGAGGATCACCATGTTATTCTCACTACTTTGGCATATATTTGTTTTTTTAAAACTTTTTTTTTTAACATTTATTTATTTTTGAGAGACAGAGCGCAAGCAGGGGTGGGGCAGAAAGAGGGAGATACAGAATCGGAGGCAGGCTCCAGGCTCGGAGCTGTCAGCACAGAGCCCTGAGATCATGAGATCATGACCTGAGCCGAAGTCGAAAGCTTAACCGTCTGAGCCACTCGGGCGCCCCTACTTTGGCATATGTTTGTGATTGGCTGTATATATCCATTTGAACAGTCAAGTTCCTGATGTCCCCACAGCCCCATTACACACCTTGCCCCATCCCAACCCTCGTCTTGTGCCAAAGTCCTGCCAGGCCTGGCCCTCGGCTTGCCCTTCCTTCTTTCCCGCTTCACTCTCATAAGCCGCAGGCAGCAAAGGGTGTGCGAGTTAATTGTTAAATTCAGTTCAACAAGTTCCTCATTAGGGACAAATTACCCGAGTTTGAAATCTGCTAATTTTCCAATCAGAGTGAGTGTTTGCACTTGTGATTTGGAAATAATTACCATATGGTAAAAGCAAAACCTATGTGGGGATGAAAGTAAAGGTGAGGGAGGACGGTGGCTTATTCGGGCTTCTTCCCCGGTAACTCGAGTTAGCATATGCAGATTAGCTGCGGTGCCTCTGCGCTTCGGGTGGGAAGGCTCACCTGTGGCACTGTTTTGCAAAAGCTGTTTACTTCATGTGCTAATGCTCCCGAAAGGTGACCTTGGCCTTGAAGGGAGAGCGGTGTGGCCTTTCGAGGGCTGAATTGGTTCTGGAAAGAGAAGAGCCTTTTGAATTTAGCTCTTTCATCTGAAAATACATCTATACTTTTGCTTTCATTTGTCATCAGTCTAAAGCTTCTGCTTGAGTTACAAATGGAAACATTTCCTTGGGGGTGGAAGTGGTGGGTCTAAATGTCCTTTGGGTGATTTTGCCATGGATTGTATTGAGGGAAAGCACATCTGAAAGCGTTTGAAGAACTGTGGGGTAAGAATTGCTGGAGAATACCACCATGCTCTGAAGTGTAGAAATCTGGCCCATCAACTTTCAGTACTTTGGCCCGGTCCCAATTACTAATCTACTTCTCTGTTAGTAGTTCAGGGCATTTGGAACCCTGTGGTAAAGAATAGACAAGGTTTCAGGTAAGGTACAAGCCAGTGCGGAAACACGCCTCCTGAGGCTTTGCTTTTCGAATTTGGAGCCCGGAAGAGCTTGTCTCCCCTGAGAAGGCAGCGACCCTGCCCCTTTCTGGTAACGGGAATTGTACAAGTTCTCAGGTTTCCCTTTTCACTTCAGCTGACAGGAAACTCAAAACCAAATGTGAAGCTGGAACCACCACGTTTACATTTATGGTTAGTTCTTCAGCATTCCCTTGCTCTTTGAAATTTTTTTTCTTTCTTTCTATTTTAGTAGTTCTTTTTACCTTTTTTCATAGACTGCTTCAAATCTTTTGTCAAAGGAAACTGGGAAACTAATGCCTCCCGACCATGGCAAACAAATATATAAATACATAGTAGCTTCTCTTTGTTTACATACCCTGCCTCTAATCTTTGAATAACGTTGCCCATTAGCTATTATTATCCTCTGAGGACTGAAGAAACTGAGGGTCAGATAGGCCTGGCCTGAAGCAGTACAAGTAGTAAGTGGCACAGTTGCTATTTCCCGGGTCCTTCTAAATCCATGCCTGTGCCTGGGTACATGTAACTGATGTGTTGACAGCCCTCATCTCAGTGGTGGACTGTATACATGTAACTCTTTTGTTTTTTCCTATCACTGCTTTCAACTGTGTGGCACCAAGCCTCTTTTCCCATTCTTTAATGACACCTTGGGCATATCTCATAACTTTGAGGGTTATCTTGGTTGGTAAACCTGGCCAATCCCAATCCCAATCCCAATATTATATCTTCTGGTTTTAGGGTCAGAGAGAGAAGGGAGACAGAGAACTCCTGTGGATACGGTCCTTTTCCAGGTCTGATGCCATGATCTTGTGAGGTGCCCTGCAGGTCGGCGGGTTGGGGTGGGGGGGGTCTCTGCCTTGGAGGCCGTGCTGTTTTTCGTCTGGGTTCCTCCTTCCCCGGGGCATCCCTCAGCAAAGGGCAGCTTTGCCTGCTGATTCCCACGCCCTTCTGCCGGTTCTGTCTCCCATCTCCTGGACAGCCCTCTACGTAAGCCCTGTGCTCCTCCACATGGAGCTTTGGGAACTGCTAAGGTCCGTTTCCCAGCTCTGAAGGCTGGGAGTGATGGTCCCATTTTCTTTCCAGGCACATTACGCCTCAGTACTTTTGGAGCTTCTGACGTTTAGATGTTTCTTGACCACCAGGGGGCACCAGACTCCAGGTTCACGCACCACACATCACTGAGCGTGTTTGTTAAGCCCGGGCAAAAATTCCCTCGCCCAGAGCTCTCAGGGCCGCAGAGTGGGCCTGCGGGTCTGTGCAGCTCAGCGAGGGTCCAGGTAACCGGGTGCCAACCTGCCTGTCCTGCAGACCTTCCCACTGCCCTCGAGCAGCTCTCTCAGGGGTGTCCCTTACCTGTCTCTCGGTTTGGGAGAGCAGGAGGGCACCGGTACATCGCCTCTCCCCTGGAGAAAGCAGCCTCTCACCAGGAACACTCAGCTCCCCTCCCTGCCCTCCCCGGCCCTGTCGTGTAGACATAGGTTGGTGGGTGGCGAGCGGGGGGTGGAGGTCGCAGGGAGCCGTAATGGGGGCCAGCTGTTCCATTTCTCGGTCCTTTTGTCTGAGAGCACGCGTCTGCTGGGTTGGAAGGCTGGAGCCCCTCCTCAGCATGTAGGCGCACCTGATGCTTCCTGATCGCAGCGTTGGGCTTTAGCAGCTCTGGCACCACCGGACAAGTCCTGTTGCACGCACGCCCACACACGCACGCACACGTACGCGCCTGCACGCACCCACAGCTTCCCAGCCGCCTTTTGTCGTCTCGATCCAGGGTCTCTGGCTTTGCCGTCCCAGTTTCCGATGGGAATGGGCAGAGGTCTCTAGCTGGTGGGACAGTTTTTCGAAGGAATGTTCGGGGTGAGTTTTCTAAAGTGTTTGAGACTTGAGTGAGAAGTCCGTGGCGAAGGCGGCGAGGGGGGGAGGGCGGGGGCAGCTCGGGAAGCTTTCGCCCTCCACCCCTATTACCGCTATGGGGGGCATTCTTTGATATGAAAAAGATGTTCTGGAAGAGTTGTGAAGTGGTATGCAAAAATAGCTTCACAGCAAATCCCTTCATGCCCCGCCCCCACCCAGCAGGCTTACTCTTGGGTTCTAAGCAGCTCTTTCCAGAAGTGTTGGAGCTTCTGAGCCAGAGGTGGAGGGGGAAGCGGGTGATTATAAGAAGTGGTCTTTGGGGCTATGCATCTTCTTTACACTCTGAGAAACCAGAGTTATTTTGAAATTACTGTTTTTGGCGTTGTTTGGAGAGTGTGGCATTTGAAGGTGCGATTATGGGGGCCTATGGTTATCGGTAATGATGAGGTCTAGGGTAAAACCACCGGAGTGGCCTCCTGGTGCAGGTGGTGAACACAATCACTGGAAAAGAGGTCAAGGGAACCAGGGGCCAGACTACTGGCAGGCTCATCTATCCACGTGGCTGGAAATCACCAAGAACTCTTACAGTGTAGTGATGAGCCCGACCCTAGAATCTTCAAGGTGTGCAGGGATGTTGTTGACTTCCCGCAGTGGGGAAGAAGAATGGTTTGGTTTTAGGGGTCAGTTAGACCCAAGATATCCCTTAATACTGGTTGTGGGAGACTTCTTCAGTGTCATCTTTTAAATACTGAGAGCATACTTACATGCAAGGCCTTTTGCTTCATACTTGGCGGAGTCAGGCACCTGTTCCGTCTGCTGTGGGATTAAAGGTTACTCAGGGAAAAGAGTTTGTAACTACATGCGGTGATCATGTTAACTAGACTCACCGCGGTGATCATTTTGCAGTGTATACACATGTCAGATCATTATGTTGTGCACCTAAGAGGAACGTTATGGGTTCTATTTTACCACACATAGCAACCGACTCTGATATCCACGTATCTTAAGAGATAGGTTTCTCTACAAATAACACTCTAAAGGACAGCTTTATAGTAACAGAAAACAAAACAGGATCATGGCCTTTACTCACACCACCATCCTGGCCAGGACGGTGGGACAGAGACTTGAGTAAATGTTCCAGTTCTAAGTTTATGACATGGCACTGGCTCTGTGCCACACAATAGCGTCTGCCTCTCTGTACCTGTAGGAAGGCAACATTTTTTTCTGAGATTTTTCACCAGCAGTTGGGGTGGCAGTTTTAAGATTAAGCATTACAAGTCCAAGAAGCTTAAATCTTAAAACAGAAAAAAGAAAAAGGTCATAGAGAAGTTTAACAAATTAAATATGAAATGGATAACATGAAATTGGCGATGTTCGACCATTTTTGCCCAATTAAAATGGCAGTTTCATATGACTCAGTTGAGTATCTACAGTTTCAGTCTTGAATGCCCGGTGAGAAATAGGAAGTTAATTTGGTAGGTACTGGGGAGCCACCCCTGGAGGGAAATGCTATGATTGGAGCTGGTTTAACACAGTTGGTCCGGCAGGAATGTGAAGGAGGGACTGGAGGGGGAGAGACTGGATTAAACCTGACTTTCATACCCATTGACTTGAAATACACCTCTACCTTTGCATCCATAGTACCAAACGATTGAGAAGCTAAATTTGCACTAACCTTCTAAGTTAAAGATGGAGAGTTTAAATGTCTCCCCAGAGATAGGCTTCCATGGGTGGGCGGGCTGTGAGAATGGTTTTTTATGCTCCAGTAGATCCAAATCTTGGCAAACTGTTCTACCAACTTGATTAAAACAACAATAACAACGACAGCAACACTCTCTTACCTACATCAAGGGGGAAAGGAGGCATCTTCGAATCCATGGCTCTCCATGATTGGTTTCCCATCGCACAGAGCCCACACGGCCTGCTGAGACGCCCTTCCTGAAATGAATTCTCTTGAGAAACATAGATTTATATCTGCAGATAATACTGTGGATGGCATTTTCAATTTTTAATACTTTTTTGAGGATAAGGCAGACTGACAAAGGAATAAAATCCCTTGAGAATAAAATCACAGGGCTTTTTGGGCAAGCTTCCAAGTCACAGAATAGGCAAACTAGCAGGGACTACTCTTCACCGTTTCTCAAACTTTGGTGTGCATCCAGAGTCACTGGAGGCCTTGTTAGAACACAGACCGCTGAGCCTCACCCTCTGGATTTCTGATTTCAGTAGACCCGAGTGGGTGGGGCTCGGGAATGTGCACCTCTAACATGTTCTCAGCTGAGGCTGATGCTTCTGGTCCCGGGACCACACTTTGAGAATGCTGCTGTACTCTGACTGAGGAAAGGTCTGAATGTGCCTGAGGGAGGGGCGCGCTGCTTCCGGAGAAAGAAAGAGAAGCGTGAAAGGTTAAAAAAGAAAAAAAGAAGGCTAGAATACTCCGGTAACTGCTGTCATCCAGATGCGTCTGCATGAGTGAGCCCTGAGAATTAGCATTTCTAGAAAGTTCTCAGATGCTGCTGCTGCTTCTGGGCCAGGGACCACCCACACTTTGAGAACCACAGTCTGTGTGCCAGTTACATGGCAGCCCTCGAGGGTGACTGCCCCATTTTCAGATTTAAACTTGAGCTATTTTTAGAGGAGCCCCTTCAAAAATTTGGGCAGATTCTCTCTGGCAGGTTCTCTGAGACTGTTTCCCAGTCTCAGTACCTTTTCTTAGTGAAGTGGGTAGCAAAGACAGAGAAGGACCCCGGGGGAGGGTGGAGGAGGCAGAGAGCAATATGATCACCTAATAATCTCTTTCCAGAGACCCACTGGTTCCCAAATCGCCAGATCTCCAAAGCTAAATATATATCCGTGTGAGTATTTTAAGCAAGAGAGAAAATAGGAGAATATCAAAGGTGATGGTCTAGATACAATGCTATTAAGATTTGTTTTTAAACCTGCTGGTTGTTTGTTACATTAAAACCTGCTGAAAGGGAAAAACCGCGATCGTTACTCTTTGACCTGGACATTCTTGGAAACAGAAGGGGCCTGGGTTTTACAAGAATCAGTCTGCCTTCTGGAACACCATTTACTTTATAAAAACACCATGTGTGTTTTCTTTGCTATTCCTGGGGAACGAGTGCCGATTTCCAAATCCTTTCCTCTAGTTAAAAATGATGTTATCAAATATCTACTTAATAAGTAACTGTAAAATAATATGTTATTACATCAGGAATGAGCTTGGAGACCTCAAGATGCCAGAGACGAGATAGTTATGGCAGAGAGTGAGGGCCAGAGTGAATGGAGATATAAAGGCACCTCTATTTGATCACATCTTGAAATTATAGGGTTGTGGGGAAAATATTATCAAGTGTTCCTGAGAACTGGCAGTATTCTGGTTGCTATACTTTTTTTTTTTATTTGTTTTTGAAGCGAAGCTTAAGTATAGTCATAAGGAAAGACTCTGGGTCTTTTTTTTTCATTTCCTATGATGACTTTAATATGGTAGTCATTCATTGAGGGGATTAAGGGATTAAGTAATGAAGGGGGTAGGGTTTGCCTTAAAATCAACAGCATAGGGGCGCCTGTGTGGCTCGCTCAGTTAAGGGTCTGACTCTTGACTGCAGCTCAGGTTATGATCTCACCATTCATGAGATTGAGCCCCGGGTTGGGCTCTGTGCTGACAGTGCAGAGCCTGCTGGGACTCTCTCTCCCTCTCTCTGCCTCTTCCCCGTTTGTGTGTGGCTCTCTCTGTCTTTCTCAAAACAAATAAGTAAACATTTAAAAAAAAGTTTTAAATGAATCAGTAGCATGACCCATAGTACCATTTCTCCCTGTTGCAGTCCTAGTACATAGGACCATGCCCCAAATCCAGAATGACCCTTGACTAAATTAGGCTTTCTGGACTACTGCTTTCCATCTCACCTCGCAAGAAGATGGATTCAGTTGCAGAGAAATAAGTATGAGTGTAGGAATGATAGTACAAGTTTGTCTTTTTAGTCATCAGTTATATTGATTTTCTCAGCCATATTTCTCTGAAAATTGTCTCCAGAAGAAGAACATCAGCCAGGTGCCCTTTCTGGTCAGTATAATGTCAAGTCTGCTTCCTCTGGTCATGGGTAGAGACCCTTTCAATCAGACTTTCCGTTGGAGGAGTCAAGGTCAATATCACTGAGAATCTGTAAAGTAGGGTTGCCAGATTTAGCAAATTAAAACACAGGACACCCAATTAAATTCGAATTCCAGGTATACAATCAATAATTTTTTAGTATAACTCTGTCCCACATGTGGCTCTTCAAATTTAAATTAATCAAAATTAAATAAAATGTAAAATGTAATCGCCCAGTTTCACTGGCCATGTTGTCAAATGCTGCACGCGGCTAGTGGCTACTGTATTGGACGGTGCAGATTAGCACACATTACAGAACATCTCCAGCACCAAAGAAAGTTCTGTTGGACAGTGCTTCTCTGAGTGAGCCGGGACGATGTTCCTGGAGGCTGCTCCTCAGGCAGATGGTGTCTGGTAGCGGGCCCTCGACATCCCATCTCTTCCTCCTTTACGAACAAAAATGAAGGTGATCCCTGAAGACCAGAGGGAAAGGGATAGCCCAACCTTGCACCCATTAGTGGGGCTGATCACTCCATACCCGGGCAGAACCAGTTAAATTCTTGGCCTAGCATTGCTCCCGAGAAAAACGGATCCTTCCGATAACAGAGCACTTACCAAGTCTACGTGGGATTTTGTCGTGGCAGTAACTCTGGGTGGTGAGCAGGCCCGGGAGAGAAACGACAACGGGAAGGTGAAACCCACGGCGGAAGGAATTGTCTCCTGCTGCAGTGCAGGTGTCCCACGCTTGGGCAGGCATCACAATCTACCCCCCCCCCCCCCACCAGGGCTTGGTTCTTCAGATGCAAATTGCTGGGCCCCACCCCCAAAGTTCCTGATTCAGTTGGTCTGGGCTAGGGCCTAAGAATTTGCATTTCTCACAAATCCCCGGGTCAAAAATGCCAGTCCAGGGACCGCACTTTGTAGACCACTGCTATGATGTCATGGTCCTACCCCAGCCTAGTGCTACAGTCAGTCAAGGCTTTTCGTTTCTCTGACTTGGCAGACTCCTCGCTCTTTTAGGGCCACCATGACAAGCTACATCTCTTCGCTCATTTGGATCATTATCACTTTTATCCTTTGAGCGGCTTTTATCCATCTGCTGGTTTGATAATAAATCGGAGTGAAAGCAACACCAGCCGAGTCCAAGGTGATGCTCTCCTCCGTCTTTGCTGTGGCCCTAGTGTGCCCAGATCGTGGTCTGGCCACGCTCACTGGGTAGATCTTTTAAGTTTTCATTTACGTACCCACAAACTAAGCATCAGAAAGGGAAAAAGGAAATAACTGGCCCCGGGTCACAGAGCTAGTGAGAGGTGGAACCGGGATGCGAAGATTTCCAACCTCAGTTTTGGTACTAACAATGCCTGGAGATTTGTGAAAGTGTTCGGAGGTTGGTGACTTTTTTTTAAATGATAATGGAGTCTGTTATAATTTCAACCGTAAAGGCCTTAGATGTGGACTAGGTGTTTGGGGCAGTTTGTGGAGATCATCTGGACCTGTTTTGGCATCAGTCCCTTGGTTGCTTTATCACCCAGCTGACTACTTAGCCTTACGGTTGGTGGCGTTCACCATTTTACAGCTTTCAGTTATTTTCATTCACTTGTGTAATTTACCATCACGATGGATTATTGGTTAAAGAGAGGAGGCATTATGAATATGATTTAGAATAGAGTGAGCTACTGAACTCTGCACTTAAAAATGGCTAAGATGGTGGGGTGTCTGGGTGGCGCAGTCAGTTGAGTGTCCGACTCCGGCTCAGGTCATGATCTCACAGCTTGTGAGTTCGAGGCCCGTGTCGGGCTCTGTGCTGACAGCTTGGAGCCTGGAGCCTGCTTGGGATTCTATATCTCCCTCCCTCTCTCTCTGCCCCTCCCCTGTTCGTGCTCTGTCTCTGTCTCTGTCTCTCAAAAATAAATAAACATTAAAAAAATTTTTTTAAATGGTTAAGGGGTGCCTGGGTGGCTCAGTCACTTGGGCACTTGGGCATCCAACTTTGGCTCAGGTCATGATCTCTCTCAGTTTGTGAGTTCAAGCCCCTGTTGGGCTCTGTGCTGACAGCTCAGAGCCTGGAGCCTGCTTCACATTCTGTGTCTCCCTCTCTCTCTGCCCTCCCCCACTCGTGCTCTCTCTCTCTCTCAAAGATAAATAATAAACATTAAAAATATATAAAAAATGGTTAAGATGGTAAAAAACAAATAGAACGATCTAATGAGGGACATAAAAATGATAGTTCTCAATTGTGACCTCAGACCTATAAGGTATATTCATATTATCGTTTCTTAATACATCAAGATATCTCTAGTTCTTCTAAACAAAAGTTAAAAGGAGAAATGTGTATCCGATTTTCCTTTTCTTTTATTGGGAATAAAATTATCCAAACCCACAGTGTGTTATTTCTGGAGAAGTACTTGCAAATAGCAGCCAGAAAGTGCTCATGACTCCTCTTTTAGAAACAAACCATGAAAATTACAATAATAAAGTAATTGATTTTTTTAAAGTGCAAAACTCAAGAATTCCAAATACCAGCTCATGGAAGATGTTTGGAGGGCAGTAACACACAGTTAAATATCAATCTAGATATTAATACACATTTGGTCCCCAAACACAATATTGATATGTCATTTTGAATTTATAGCTAAACCATGCTCTTTCCTGTATACTGAATTGAAAATAAGTAGCATCCCCCGCTTGCTAAAAGGGGGAAAGTCAAACTTTGTCCTCATGTATTATGAGTATTATTAAAGAATATATTAAAATAGAAATTATAATACAATCTTTAATAGTATTCAGATCTAAATTCATTTTTAAGTTGCTTCCTGTTATATATCATGCTAAAATAACACAGTGATCTAGCATTTCCCTGGAGGCTATGGGACTACACGTTTCTTTCTTTTTTTTTTTTTAGTTTATTTTTTGAGAGAGAGACAGCAGGGAAGGGGCAGAGAGAGAGAATCCCAAGCAGGCTCCATGTTGTCAGCACAGAGCCCGACACGGGGCTCAAACTCACGAACTGTGACATCATGAGTCGTGAAATCACGAGCACTAGAGTCGAATGCTTAACTGACTGAGCCACCCAGGTGCCCTGAGATTACAAATTTCTGTGACTACACTTTATAAGGATCGATACTGGAAGTATGGGATGACATCTTTGGAGAGAGTAGGGTCGGTTGGTGTGTGTCTGTTTTCTGTTAGGGCTTTTATGCTAACATCATTTCTAGTGCAAGTAACAGAAATCTAAATCAAGCCAGTTTAAGCAAAAAGAGGGGTTTATTGGCTCAGGAAACTGGCATGTCCAGAAAGTAGAGCTTGTCTCAAGGGCTGGAAGACGTCAAATATATCAGAAGGCTGGGACGCCTGGGTGGCTCAGTTGGTTAGGCGGCAGACTCTCGATTTCGCCTCAGGTCGTGATCTCACAGTTGGTGAGTTTGAGCCCCGCATCGGGCTCTGCACTGACAGCACAGAGCCCGCTTGGGATTGTCTCTCTCCCTCTCTCTGCCCCTCCCCTGCTCGTGTGGGCTGTCTCGTGTGCGCTCTCTCTCAAATACTGAGAACAAACTGAGGGTTGATGGGGGGTGGGGAAGGCGGGAAAGTGGGTGATGGGCATTGAGGAGGGCACCTGTTGGGATGAGCACTGGGTGTTGTATGGAAACCAATTTGGCAATAAATTATATTAAAAATAATAAAAACAGGTGCTAGAAGGAAAGAAAAAAAAGCCTCTTCACATTCCTGTGTCCCTTGAGGGCCAGGGACTCAGGGGCAGGTGGGTACCGGCAAACGAAATGGGATGTGCCTGAATGTGCCTGATACACATTTCTCCACGTGCAGAAGCAAGGCTACAGCCGTGACCTTGTCTGGGAGTCAGACGGGCCAGGAGAGAGGTTCCCCTCACCCACATCCTCCAGCCCACGTCCTAGGCAGCATATTAGCCTTCCTGCGAATCCGGGCAGACGTGAATGGGATTTGAGTAGCAATGTGTAGGAGTCCAGAGAAGCTGGCAAAAGAGAACTAATTTTATTTAGACTTCAAGAGAAAAATCGTCTGTGCCAGCCTCTGAAGTAGCACTCACTCTCCTCTCCAGCAGGACTTTCGACAGTGATGGCGATGCTCTGTATCTGTGCTGGTCCATTCTGGTAGCCGCTAGCCACAAATGGCTGTCGAGCACGTGAAATGTGGCTAATGGGACCGAGGACATGACATTTTAATTTAATTCAGTCTTCATTTAAATTTAAGTAGCCACGCGTGGCTACAAGCCGCCAACGTAGACAACACAACAACGTCTGCCAAATTATCTTGACTCGCGGCAGAGGACTAGGAGATTTATTTTTTTAATTTTTTTTTTTCAACGTTTATTTATTTTTGGGACAGAGAGAGACAGAGCATGAACGGGGGAGGGGCAGAGAGAGAGGGAGACACAGAATCGGAAACAGGCTCCAGGCTCTGAGCCATCAGCCCAGAGCCTGACGCGGGGCTCGAACTTACGGACCGCGAGATCGTGACCTGGCTGAAGTCGGACGCTTAACCAACTGCGCCACCCAGGCGCCCCAGGACTAGGAGATTTATATAGGGTTAGGTCCTGCTTGTCATCGTGAAGTTAGCCCAGCACATGGGGTTGAGACAAGATCGATCCATATAAAATGCATGGGGAGCAAGACAGGTCAAAGTTAGCCAAACAAATGAACACATGAATAAACACAATGTGATCAGAGGAGGGAGGGATCCAGGTCAGCCACAGATATGAGAACTAGACTGTCCGGATTGATTGCTAGTTCTGCCACTTTCTGGTTGTGTGATTCTGGGCAAGTCGCTTACTATCTGTGTGCTCACTTTCTTTATCGTGGAACGGAAATGATAAAATTGCCAATTTTCTGGGTTGCTGTGAGGATGAAATGACATACTATTCGTGGAGTGTTTCGAACAGTATCTGGGATACAGTAAGTGCTAATTAAATCTTAGCTGTTACCAAAGGGGAGAAGAGATGACAGGGGAGGGAAAAGGCACCAGCTTTCATGATCTCCATGCATGCAGGCACCTTCTTTATTTTTATTTATATAAAATTTTTTTAAATGTTTATTTATCTTAGAGAGAGAGACAGAGCATGAGCAGGGGAAGGGCAGAAAGAGAGAGGGAGCCACAGAATCCGAAGCAGGCTCCAGGCTCTGAGCTGTCAGCACAGAGCCCCATGTGGGGCTCGAACTCACGAACCACGAGATCATGACCTGAGCTGAAGTCAGACGCTTAACCGACTGAGGCACTCAGGTGCCCCTGTGGGCACCTTCTTTAAATGTAACTGAGACCCCTTGTGAACAATTTGGTACTGAGCAGAAATGTTATTTATGGTGTCATTAGCTATTTGCATTCAAAATTTAATCCCAGTGTAGTTAACATACAGTATCATATTAGTTTTAGGTGTGCCATATAGTGACTCAACAATTCTATACATTGCTCAGTGCTCACTGTGACAAGTTCACTCTCAATCCCCATCACCTGTTTTACCCATCCGCCCCCACCCACTTCCCCTCTGGCAGCCGCCAGTGTGTTCTCTGTAGTTAAGGGTCTCTTTTTTCATTTGTCTCTTTTTTCTTTGTTTCTTCAGTTCCACAGAGGAGTGAGATCATGGTTATCTGTCTTTCTCTGACTTACTTCACTTAGCTTTATACTTTCTAGATCCACCTATGTTATTGCAGATGGCAACATTTCATTGTTTTATGGCTGAATAATATTCTATTATATCTCCCTACCACATCGTCTTTATCCACTCATGTATCGATGGACACTTGGGCTGCTTCCATAATTTGGCTCTTGCAAATAATGCTGCAATAAACATAGGAGTGCCTATATCTTCTTGAATTAGTGTTTTCATATTCTTTGGGTAAATACTCAGTCGTGGAATTACTGGATCATGTGGTAATTACATTTTTATTTTTTGAGGAATCTCCATACTGTTTTCCAGGGTGGCTGCACCAGTTTGCATTCCCACCGACAGTGCACAGGGATTCCTTTTTTCTCCACATCTTAGCCAGCCCTCGTTGTTTCTTGTTGATTTTAGCCATTCTGACAGGTGTGAGGTGATAGCTCATTGTGGTTTTGATTTGCATTTCCCCGATGATGAGAGATATTGAGCATCTTTTCATGTGTCTGTCGGCCATCTGGATGTCTTCTTTGGCGAAATGTCTGTCCGTGTCTTCTGGTCATTTTTAATTGGATTATTTTGGTTTTTTTGTGTGTTGAGTTATATAAGTTCTTTATATAGTTTAGATACTAACCCTTTATCAGATACGTCATTTGGAAATACCTTCCCCCGTTCTGTAGGTTGTCTTTTGGTTTTGTTGGTTGTTTCCTTTGCTGGGCAGAAGCTTTTTATCTTCATGAAGTCCCAATAGTTCATTTGTGCTTTTGATTCCCTTGCCTCGGGAGGCATATCTAGAAAAACGTTGCCGTGGCTGATGTCAGAGAAATTACTATCTGTGTTCCCTTCTAGGATTTTTATGGCTTCAGGCCTCACATTTAGGTCTTTCATCCATTTTAAGTTTATTTTTGTGGGTGGTGTGAGAAAGTGGTTCAATTTCATTCTTTTGCATGTTGCTGTCCAGTTTTCCCAACACCATTTGTTGTAGAGACTGTGCTTTTCCCATTACATCTTCTTGCCTCCTCTGTCGAAGGTTAATTGACCATATAATCGTGGGTTTATTTCTGGCCTCCCTATCTTGTTCCATTCATCTATGGGTCTGTTTTGGTGCCGGTACCATACTGTTTTGGTTACTACAGCTTTGTAGTTTATCTTGATATCTGGGGTTATGATACCTCGAGTTACGTTCTCTTTCAACGTAAGCAAGGGGTGATCTTGAGTGAAGTCCTAGCCTCAGAGGAGCTCAGAGGGTAGGTTACACCCCACGAGTTTATCCCAGATGCAAGTAAATCACCTGAGCTTTCAGAAGCCCACACCTGGTAGTCATTGGCTAAGCTCTACTTCGGGGAACCTAAAACCCCAGGCACGTCTGCCCTCCGCACGATGGGCGAAGCACTGTCGGAAGCCAGGAGAGCGGGAAAGGCACATAGAACCATGGGGAGGGCACGCCGGAACAGTGAAAGGGATGGACTGTTTGGAGGGAGCACCTCCTGTTGTCCACTGAGTGCTATGGCTTTTGCTGAACAAGGGTGAGATGTTAAGTCTTTGGGGTAAACTGATGATGCCGATTGCTGTCTGCTCGCACCACTGAGCGGCGGATCTCAAACTTCAGACTGTAAAAGATCCCTTGAGAAATTGTCTCAAGTGTAGATTCCCGGACCTCATCTACAGACATTCTGATTCAGTTGATAGTGCCCAGGCAAGTTCATTTTCAACATGTTCCCCAGGCAATTTAGGTGCAGGGCTCCTTGGGAACCACTGCTTAGGGGCTGGTGGAGGCTGGCAACAGGGTAGTGAGGGTGAGTGGTCAGGCTGGTCTGTAGGCAGGGTCCCCGGGGGCGCTTAATCAGTGCAATCAGGTGTCCACTCAGGAACAGCCATGGAAAAACACGGAAACCACCACACGAGACCCCCTTCCTGAGGAGGCGCAGAGTGAGATGGCTAGTCGGGGATTGGGGAAGCTGCACAACAATTGCCCTGACTGGTCATTATGTGAGCCTCGAGGGAAGGGGTGATGTGATTTACACAAGTACAATTAGCAGGTGTCTTAAGCTGAGTTCCCCTCGAAGCCCTGAGACTAGGACTCAGGTGCAAGCGGTTTACCTGGGAGGTGGCGCCGGGAAGCCCCAGCAGGGAAGTGGCGAGGAGCCCCCAATACAGGGTCAGTGATTGGTGTCCGTGAGCAGGTGGCCACCGGGCGCCACCGGGCGCCACCGGGCGCCACCGGGCGCTGGGGACATCTGCTGGGGACATCTGGGAGACTGTGTTGCACGTATCTCTGAACTGTCCCACTTGGTAGTGAGAAGCTGGGGTCTTTTGCCGTGAAGTCCCTTTTCTCCGTAGTTGAGGGCTGCCCCTTGGAACTGCTGGCCCCTAGATTTGTGGCGAACGCCCTCTGCAGCGGACGAGCCCAGGCGGAGTGATGGACGCTGGCAATGAGAAGCCACCTGCAAGTGCGGGCCTGGTGAGTGCTGAGTCAATCAGGCAGGACACCAAACGTGTCTGCGGTGGGGGCGGGGGGGCTGGGAAGTGGTCGTCTCACTGTAAGGACGGGCTCTCACACTCAGTCGCCTGCCACCTGCAGAGTCGCTCTTAGATCGCCCTGCTCCCGTGCAGCCAGGGGGCGGGCTTTGTCCGCGGCGCTGCTGGGTCCCTCCGCTGCAGGCCCTGCTGCCTTCAGTGGGCCTGCTCAGCCTGGCAGGATTTCCAGGCTGACCTCAGCCAGGGAACTGTCAGAGGTCCGGTCCTCCGGTGCATCAGATTCCGGGACCCTTGGGCTGGTGGTGCTCAGAAACTAGTGTCCCCAAGGTAAGGAGGCAAGAGCTTCCCCCCCGCCCCCTTGCCGTGTACATTTTCTGTTCACTCCATCGATGGACCTTGGAGCGCCACCCGGTCCTCAGAAGATGCATCCCTGCCCCTACTGTGCCGGGCTGAGCTCACGGGGAAAGCTGTGAGGTGCAGTCAGCATTTGTGGAGTTTCTTCTGGAACTGCCTTTTCTATCCATTTCTTCCCAGCGTCATCTCTGGTCTTGATCCTTCACCACTGTCTCTTTTGTTTACCTCTCATTACCTTATGGTGCTGATGAAGGCGGGCCCCCTGGTCCACACCCGATCCACCGATCCTTGTCGTCAGTGAAGCGTGATAGGAAACAGGAGAAAATGACAAAGACAATTGGACTTAGTCAAGAAAGGGATCCCCAGGCACGTCCCCAGAGTTTAGGGAAGCAGACTTGTAAAAACTTTGAAGACACGTGGGCATGAGCTCCTGGCCAGAAAGTCCAAAAGATAGAGATGAGCAAGAGAAAATGGGTGCCAAAAAACCTGCTCATGATACTTACCCACAGAGGAAGCTGGAGAAGAGAGAAAATGGGCTGATCTCAGGAACCCATCCAGGCTGCAGAGAGGGCTCTTCTGTAGCCTTCATTTTAAAGGGCTACGTACAAAAACAGAAACCTGGCATCAATAAAGGATAAGCACAAAGCATGCCATAAACGTATCAGAAATCAAGAGACTAGAATAAGCTCAGACCTGAGAGTGACACTAATGTGGCCATAAAAAGGCTTTTATGCTATATTTGAGCCAGAAATAAAATGAGGAAAGGATAGGTCCTCTTGGGGCGAGTGAAATGGTAAAAACAAGTGGCGGGGAGGAAGAACCATACGGCTCCTGGTTTGTTTCCCCCTTTATTATTGTTTACTAACGGGAGCGCTCTTGCAACTGGAAAGGGTAAAAGGCTCTTGGTTAAACCAGAGGTAGGTGCAGAAATAGAAAAGAGTCACTGCGTGTTTGGAACAAGTTCGAGTCAGGCAGTCTGTAGGTGGAAGGGGCTGTTACGGAGGGTGGTGCATTCGGTTTTGTACGTAAAGTTTTCAAAGAATGTTTGTCTCAAAAAAAAGGAGAGGGCACCTGAGAAACGGTGGATCTGAAAACCATGGCAAATGAAAGCTGTTGGTGCCAGGTGGCTTTAGCCAGGAAACGGGGGAGGGTTGGAAGAAGCACGTTCATGCTAGCACCACATGTGCGAAGGGATGCCATTTAGGAAAAACTAGACTGTGCTATGGTAGGGTAGAGAGTGGAATTAAGCCCAGTGGGTTGACATTCCGTATTAAAACTTCGAAATGTTTAGGAGCACCTGGGTGGCTCAGTCGGTTAAGCGTCTGACTTCGGCTCAGGTCATCATCTCGCCGTTCCCGAGTTCGAGCCTCGCACTGGGCTCTTTGCTGACAGCTCAGAGCCTGTTTCGGATTGTGTGTGTGTGTGTGTGTGTGTGTGTGTGTGTGTGTGTGTGTGTCTTTCTCTCTCTGTCCCTCCCTCACTCGCACTCTGTCTCCCTCTCTCTCTCAAAAATAAACAAACATTAAAAAATTAAAAAAAACCCAACTTCCAAATGTCTAGAAGCAATTACCATTGAACATCTGCCTCAAAGCAACGATGTCTCCACAACAGTAAAGTCCAAAGTGAGAGTAACTGAATTTGTCAATGCTGTTGTAGACAGAAGTTTCTTTTTAAAAATTTTTTTTAACGTTTATTTATTTTTGAGACAGGGAGAGACAGGGTCAGAGAGAGGGAGACACAGAATCCGAAGCAGGCTCCAGGCTCTGAGCCATCAGCCCAGAGCCTGACATGGGGCTCGAACTCACAGATCGCGAGATCGTGACCTGAGCTGAAGTCAGCCGCTTAACCGACTGAGCCACCCAGGCGCCCCCAGAAGTTTCTTAATAAAACTATGGGTCCTCTCTACAGGAAAATGCCCATATGTGCCAACACACCACTTTCTATGTTCAACTTCGAGGAGTTCACTGCCCCTAAAGCAGGATCATGCTCCTCAGGTTAAGAAGACCACAACTCAAAGGATTCTTCTATTTCTAAAATGTAGTGATTCAAAGTCCTTTCCCTAGAAGCTACATTTTCGCAGATCTCTCCCAGGTAGCCTTTTGTAAATATGTTCATGGCTTCAGACAAAAAAAAAAAAAAAAAATGGAGTGCTAATTTCATGAAACCAGCTGATTATTCAGGCCAACTCAAGATTTTCTGTTTCCTAAATGTCTGATTTCCACCTTGAGGCAGAACTTTCTCTCAACACCTGTGTGCTTGACACTTAACATATACGATCCACTGCCAAGTCCCAAAGGTTCAACTTTTTAAATCAGGAAAGGACCGATTCCAAATTGTTTGCCTCTTGATTTCAGCTCTGTCAGCGTCAGGTCAAAGCAATGTTGTAATACGTAGAAGCACCACCAGATGGCACTCTTGGGAAAGTCTTGCTTCCAGGCTGGTTTCTTAGGTCTGACGTCTGTTCTAAACATAGCCTGGTAAAATGCTTGGGGAAGAGGGGAGAGGATCTGTTAGGGGGGGACGAAAAACACCAATGACAGGACAGCCCTTGCGCTTGCCTGATTTTTGGTATACAGAGGCAAGCCTTGATTACTTTTTTCTACTTCTTAATGATTAGCTTTTAGAGGCTGATGCATAGATTTATGTAATACGTAAGCATTTCTTTCATACACATACATACGTTTTCTGCCTCTTCTGATGCTCCATTTGACTTAAAAGCTGCTCATCACTTGGGGGAAGAACCTGTTCCTCTTTTGGATTATAAACTTGCACATTCATTCTCTTATTGCGTCTGTTCCCTACTTCAATTCCAGTAAGAATATTGAGTTTGCACGGAAGCATCGCAAAAGGCCTTTCTGGGAAGGGAATAGCTTGGTTAGATCAGCTCTCTCTGCTGTGAACACGAGGCCAACTGGAAAGATCAAAGAGAAAGGAGAGGGCAGAAGGCTTGTGTGGAAAGCAGGATTATCCCTGAAACTGACATAGCTGTTCCATCTTCTGTCTTGCTCTTTCCAAATTTTTCTTAAAAAAACATTAAAAAAAAAAACATGCTCATGCAACCTTAAGTCTTATGTTTCCCTTTCTTACTTTACTCCTTGGTGTGGTGTTTGCTGCCAGTTGGTAAGCTTACTTAAGTGAGAGAATGATGGCCATTTTAATACAGTTTTCTTTGTTGAGAAAGGACCGTCCATTGGTTTGTGGTCTTGAGCAGGCAGCTAGCAGAAATAAGAAGCTCAGAACAGATGCCGTGTTTCTTTGGGGCCTGGCTTTGGCCAGCCCTCCTTTCTGTTTTGTACCTGCAAGTGGAAAATCACCACTTTAATGAGCCATATACCCTGTGGGAAAAAAAAAATGTTTGAAATTACCCAGTAGAGGAAAACCTTCTTTCCAAGAGCTGTGAGAGGTAGTGCAGAACCCCACCAAGTTCAAAATGGGAGATTCTTTTCTTCTAACGTTTTATTTCAAAGATAATTCTGCTAGAAACCTGGCTTTCTGAGCAAAGAGGCATGAACAGAATCCCAAAATGGTTCAGCTAGGGCAAAGCAGGCATATCATCATTTAGAAGGCGTCTTTCCTGGCCTGGCTCTGCTGGGTGTTACGGGGAACGCAGAGATGAAAGAGACACTGTTCCTCTCCTCTAGGAGCTTCCAACCTAGTGGGAAAGACAAACATACAGAGACCCTATGTTATGCCTGGAATTATACTTGAGTGCCAAAAGCAAAATAAAAATAAAGTACAGCTCTGGCTGGCTGGGCAGGGCTGCAGCAATTGAGAAATCTAAAATGCACACTGTTAGCAAAGTCAAATTGTCCTTTGTCCTTGAAATGTGAGTAACTGGCTGGATGTGGGCTGTTTTTCTTCTTTTTTAGGCTTTACTGTTCTATGTAAAATTTCTAAAATAAGCATGTTTAGGTGGGTTTTTTTTGCCCTCACTATAAAAGCAAGTGGGAGTCTGAAGAGGAAAATGTATACTTATTATTTTTTATTTTTTGCAATACTCTTAGTATGTTAACAAAAGCAAACCCTTATTTGGTGGTTACTATGGTGCCGGGTACTCTTCTAAGTGCTTTTATATATTAACTTGTTTAATTCTCCCAGCCACCCTATAAGAGAGGGACTCTTATTAAACCCATTTTATAGAGGAAGTAATTGAGGCACAGAGAAATGAAGTAGCTTGCCTGGCTTACATCAGGATTTAAGTGGCTGAGCAGGCTGGCTCTAGAGTTTGAGCCGCCTAATTTAGTGGACATTATGGAGGAAGAGTTTTCCTCCTAGATTAATTTCTCAAGTAACTGAAGCTTGTCATTCTGTCTCAGGATTGGGCCAGAGAGTGATCCATTCCTGAAGCAGGATGGCACAGGAAAGGAGATGCTAGGATTGGAAAGTCAAATGCAAATGGCTCAGTTACTTGGAGGAATCTCCAAGCGGAGACCAGAGAGTTTCCAGCTGGTTGCCTTTGCCTGGCCGAAAGAGTTCTGGGCAGTAGTGATTTCTTCTCTAGGAAAGCTGCTGACCCTGGGGAGATAACATGAGGAAGGAGTTGCCGCAGGTGAGTAGAAGACCCTGGAGAAAGGCATTGGGGTTTGGGTTTGGGTTGAGATCAGAGTCATATAATAGGGCCTGGGGTTAAAGAGCCGGGCAGAGTTTGCTGTTTGGATTACCTTTAGGGGTTTGGGTAACGATTTGAGTAAGGGTTTCTGGTTAGTATTAGAGGTTGGGAGTTAGGGTTAGCTGTTAGGAGTTAGAGTAAACTGTAGGGTTAGAGATTAGGATTAGGAGTTATGGCTCGTGTTAGAGTCAGGGAAAGCAGTCAACATCCAGCTCTTTTGAGGCTGAAAGCTCTCAGGCTTGCTGGGTCTGAGAGAAGACATGAAAATCTGGGAGGGTGATTCTCAAGAGCAAAGCAAGATCCCACACCCAGGAGAACCTCAGGATTACAGCCTACTAGATGGGGTCTCCTGTATAAGCAGAGCCTGGGCACAAGGAGAAGACCAGGAACCATAACTAGGATGCGCCCACAGTCAGGTGACCTGCTACAATGGCCACCTTGCAGGATGGGCCCTGGGAACTGAGGGCAGGGTTGAGCTGCAGAGTGAGGTCCAGGGTAAGTTTCTGTGATTTAATTTTTCATAATGACTGTGTTTAACAACTGACCTGCCAAATTCCTGAAAATTTAACGGTCGGCCCTTGCAGGCTGGTGTGTCTGCTATAGCACGCCAGTGGTCTGACCTCCTATCCAATTCTTTGTATACTCACCACAACTGTCTGTACATCATGGAAGCTTCTAGTCACACTTGAATATCCAGGAGAAATTGGGGTCTTCGATGTCACCCATTTAGAAGGGAAACAGCTAGAAGTATGTCAGTCACCACGTTCTAGTTACGGGCATTGTAGAAACAGGTGTCCTACAGTTTAGTTTAAAAACAAGGAAGCAGATGGATGAAGATGTGTGAGGTATATAGAATATGGAGTATTACTCAACCATAGAAAAGAATGGAATCTTGCCATTTGCAATGACGTGGGTGGCACTAGAGGTATTATGCTAAGCGAAATAAGTCAGAGATAAATACAACATGATTTCACTCTTATGTGGAATTTAATGAATAAAACAGATGAACATGGTGGGGTGGAAAGAGAGGCGAACCAGAAAACAGGTGAATAACTATAGAGAACCAAGTGAGGGTTGCTGGAGGCGAGGTGGGAGGGGGGAATGGGTTAAATAGATGATAGGTATTAAGAAGGGCACTTGTGATGAGCACCGGGTGTTGTATGTAAGTGATGAATCGCTAAATTCTACTCTTGGTACTAATATTACACTGTATGTTAATTAACTGGAATTTAAATAAAAACTTGAAAAAGAAAAAAAAAATTATAAAAGGAAGCAGAGGGGCCCCTGGGTGGCTCGGTCAGTTAAGTGTTTGACTCTTGATTTCAGGCCAGATCATGATCTCATGGTTTTGTGTGATTGAGCTCTGCTTTGGGCTCTGCACTGACGGTATGGAGCCTGCTTGGGATTCTCTCTCTGTCGCTGCCCCTCCCCAGCTCACTCTCTGTCTCTGTCTCTGTCTCTGTCTCTGTCTCTCAAAATAAATGAATAAACTTAAAAAAAAAAAAAGGAAGCCGAGAGGGACGCCTGGGTGGCTCAGTCAGTTGAGCATCTGACTCTTGATTTCGGCTTGGGTCTTGACCTCAGGGTCATGAGTTCGAGCCCTGTGTTGGGCTTCACACTGGGATGAAGCCTACTTAAAAAAAAAAAAAGAAAAAGGAAGCAGAGAAATATCCTTAATATTGATCTGTATGTAAATGCATGGGCCTTTTGGCTATGAAGATGATACTCCAGAACAAGTATTTTATCTCATCACGGTGGAGGATGCAGGCTGAAACCTTCCCACGCCCCACTAAATACTTACTGCCAGCTGCTGCCTGTGCCTGCGTGTCCTCATATATCATTCAGCTATTGCCACGATTACGATGTATAATAAAGCACCCCAGAACTCTTCCTCATGCATCTGCAGATTGGCTTATCCAGGCCGGTGATGACTGGGTGTGAATTTAAGATGCAGTTTGAGTCTAGGTCTATTCCAGGTGTTCCTCATCCTCTTTGAACTAGCATGTAGACCTGGGCCGTGTTCTGCTCACAATATTGGCAGAAACACAGGAGAACAAGCCCAACCACACAGGGGCATTTCAGCCTCATTTGCGTTACATTTGCAAACATCCCATCGGCCAAAGCACGCCACGTGGCCAAATCCAGTATCAATGGGATGGGGAAATACTCTGCTTCTAGTGAGAGGAATTACAGAGCCTCAAGACAAAGAGTATGATGTGGGAAAGGGTGAAGAATTGAGGACAATAACTGCCATACCACATGTTTACCAAATGGAATCACCCAGGGATCAACTTTTGACCCTGAACTCATTATTCAAATCTGTTGGCCTAACAAGCCTTGGACTATATAGACAGAGAAGGAAGATAATTGCTATTTTAATATACAATACCACAGAAGATATCGTTCCTCAAATCTGGTATCTTAGAGCAAACTTTTTCCAGCTTTTTTAGGCTGTACCCTACACATCTGGGAATGTGTGGGAGTAGGCCCTTCCTCATGTCTCCATCATTGGTCATCTGTTCACTGGTCTGGCCAGTTTTTCTGCCCATTTCCCTTGCTATACACCTGTCATCGATCTTTTTCCACCCATGATGGCCACCCCCTCCTCCATGTTATGGGGTGACCGAGACTGTCTACTTGACCAAACTTGAATCACTTTCTTCCAGGTTCTTTTTTTGACTAGGCCTTGGCCTTAGGCTTGGTCCTTGGCCTGGTTAGTCAAGTTGTAGCAAGAATCCTGCTGAGTCAATTTACCTAAAACCCGCATCCTTGGTATCTGATCATCCTTGATCTCTGGTCAGATTTCTCAATCTATACTCTTGATATCTTCTTTTATGATCCTTGCCTGCCTTCAGCAAGAATCCTGTTGAGTTGGTCTAGCTAAAATCCTGCCAGCCTTGATGTATCCTCTTAGTAATTTTCCATTCACTGACCTCGCCTTGCTTCTTGGCTATAAATCTCCACTTATCCTTATTGTATTTGGAGTTGAGCCCAATCTGTCTCCTCTCCTGCAAAACCCCCATTGCAATAGGCCCCTTCTTGAGCAGCCTTCCTTACCATCTCCAACAAGTGTCCAAATACTTTTTTCTTAACAGGGGTGAAGGAAGAAAGCAGGAAATTCTAGGTGCTGCAGTGTCACGGTACAGTGGGCACCCAAATGCTTGGAAGACTTGGGTCTGAAATCCATACTTTTTGCTAATTAGTCATATGAATTTGGAGGAAGCTTTTGTGAATTTCAGTTCCCTCATTCGTGGAGTGAGATAATTCTACATATCTCACAGGATGTTGTGTGGTTTAAATGATCAACATTGTTAATACTTAAAATGATGCCTAGCACATGGAAGGCACTTAATAAATGTTTTTAGTTGGAAGACAACATCACCATTTGTCACACATCACAATGGCACAACATACGTTGGATACATTTTCAAATCCAGATTATAACTTCAAAACCTGTAGAGGTACATTAAACTGTAAGCTATTTTCCAGAAAAATGTCTATTGTCTTTCCTGAAGGTCTAAGGCATAAGTCAGTGTCAAGATGACCTTGAACTGCCCTGTGAAGAACTCGTAACTGGTTTTTCTGCACCTGGAGGATATGCAAGGGTTTTTTCATCCCTATCCTGGTGCTCAGCCTCTACATCTTTCTTCCTCTCCACAGCTGGGTTATGTGACTCTACCCATAACACACACACACACACACACACACACACACACACACACACCCCTTTTCTACATATGGCTATATCTTCTCCAAAATAGAAAACATTCTCAACTAAAGCCCAGGCAAGGAATTCTGGGAGGTTATGACCTTTAAGGCTTAGAATGACTCCTCACTGACAAATCTGAAATGAACCCATTATCCACTGCCTTGAAGTGTAATTGTGCCTTTTTTTTTTTTTGGTATTTTTATTTAATTTATTTTTTTAATCTACATCCAAGTTAGCATATAGTGCAGCAGTGATTTCAGGAGAAGATTCCTTAGTGCCCCTTACCCATTTAGCCCATCCTCCCTCCCACAACCCCTCCAGTCACCCTCTGTTTGTTCTCCATATTTACGAGTCTCCTGTTTTGTCCCCCTCCCTGTTTTTATATTATTTTTGTTCCCCTTCCTTATGTTCATCTGTTTTGTGTCTTAAAGTCCTGCTTTGAGTGAAGTCATATGATATTTGTCTTTCTCTGACTAATTTCACTTAGCATAATACCCTCTAGTTCCATCCATGTCGTTACAAATGGCAAGATTTCATTCTTTTTGATTGCTGAGTAATACTCCATTGTATATCTATACCACATCTTCTTTATCCATTCATCCATCGATGGACATTTGGGCTCTTCCCATACATTGGCTATTGTTGATAGTGCTGCTCTAAACATGGGGGTGCATGTGCCCCTTCGAAACAGCACACCTGTATCCCTTGGATAAATACCTAGTGGTGCAATTGCTGGGTGGTAGGGTAGTTGTATTTTTAATTTTTTGAGGAACCTCCACACTGTTTTCCAGAGTGGCTGCACCAGTTTGCATTCCCACCAGCAGTGTAAAAGAGATCCTCTTTCTCTGCATCCTCTCCAACATCTGTTGTTGCCTGAGTTGTTAATGTTAGCCGTTCTAACAGGTGTGAGATGGTACCTCATTGTGGTTTTGATTTGTATTTCGCTGATGATGAGTGATGTTGAGCATTTTTTCATGTGTCGGTTGGCCATATGGATATCTTCTTTGGAGAAGTGTCTATTCATGTCTTTTGCCCATTTCTTCACTGGATTATTTGTTTTTTGGGTGTTGAGTTTGATAAGTTCTTTATAGATTTTGGATACTAATGCTTTATCTTGTATGTCGTTTGGAAATATCTTCTCCCATCCTGTCGGTTGCCTTTTAGTTTTACTGATTGTTTCCTTTGCTATCCAGAAGCTTTTTTATTTTGATGAGGTCCCAATAGTTGACTTTTGATTTTGTTTCCCTTGCCTCCGGAGATGTGTTGAGTAAGAAGTTGCTGTGGCCAAGGTCAGAGAGGTTTTTGCCTGCTTTCTTCTTGAGGATTTTGATGGCTTCCTGTCTTATGTTGAGGTATTTCATCCATTTGGAGCGTTTTTTTTGTGTGTATGGTGTAAGAAAGTGGTCCAGGTTTATTTTTCTGCATGTCGCTGTCCAGTTTTCTGAGCACCACTTGCTGAAGAGACTGTCTTTATTTCATTGGATATTCTTTCCTGCTTTGTCAAAGATTAGTTGGCCATATGCTTGTGGGTCCATTTCTGGGTTCTCTGTTCTGTTCCATTGATCTGAGTGTCTGTTTTTGTGCCATAATTGTGCCTTATTAAAATACATTGACAGTTGACCTGAAGCCGAGGAAGTTTGAAATAATCCTTGTCTCTCCAACTTCACGTGTAATTCAACTCATTGGACACTTACAGGAAATCTTCAAAGACAGAACTAGAGATCCAAAAAGAAGCATAGAGGTGAGAAAGATTGGAGTCCTGAAGAAAGGTCACTGGGCTTTTCAGAGGTGGTAAACCAGTTGGCTGGTGGAAAAAACTGTGCTGAAGAATATTCTGTGAATATTCCCACATTGATATTTCTACCTGACTCTATTTCCATCCCACCCTTTCCACAAAAAAGAGAGAAGGGTTATAATTGGTTACCTGGTAAATTTTCCTTCTTACTTCTTCACTTAACTCATGATGTACAGAGTTTGAAGGTTGCTGGCAGGGGGACGGGAAAATTAGCATAAGAAGGCCAATGGCTTTCTGGAAGGGAAGGTACTGTCAGCATCAAGCTTCTTCTTTAGATTTGGAGTTAAATTCTTTTGAAGTGGACCTAAGTGACACAAGGCACACACTGGAGGTGGAGAATGGCAACAAGGATCCTGCAGTGCAGTTACTGTGCAGTGGTGGGCAAGACTAGAGCAGTGGGCTGGCTGCAGCTCTGTATCAGAAATGGTATTCTGTACAACCTCTTACACTAACTTTGGCTGTATTTCTTGTGCTGTACTTTTCATCCTGATGACTTACTCATTCCCTAAGTAGAAGCCTGTCCCTCCCACTCCCCTTTGCCCATTTTGCCCATCCCTCCACCACCTTCCCCATTGTATGGTAACAGATTGTAGCTACACTTGTGATGAACATAGCATAATGTATAGAGTTGTTGAACCACTATGTTGTATACCTGAAGCTAATGTAACATAGTTACATATAATGTAATGTAGTATAGGTGTGTCACCTATACTTTAATAAAAAATGTTTTAAAGAAAAAAATTAGTGGTATTTCTACGTCTACAGTATGGGGTACCAATGAACTTGTCCCAGTGTAGTTCTGGGGACAGGCTTAGCCTGGTAAAGTGAACACGTGAATAGGTTCAAAGAGCCCTGGCCCCTGGATTTGTTCTTTTTCATATCACGTAACTTCTTTGTCTACCCTCCTTCTTTGGCAGCTGTAGTGGGGACAAGTGGTCCCATCAACTGCACTGTTCTTCTGGCTTGGTGATCTGGTGGCCAACTGGTGGTGATTGCAGTGTTCTCCAATGTCAGGAGGGTTCTGACTCCCACAAAGGCAGACATTTTCAGGCTGAACAGTGAAAATCCCAAAGGATTCTTATCATATGAAGGGATGACAGGAGAGCAGGAATAGATGGACTTCTATGAATCTGGGCAGATAAAGGCTCAAGTATTGCATTCTAGACAGTACTGAGGGGAGGGGAGGTTCACTTGAATTGGAAATCAAAGTCTGATACCCCAGGTACTGCGTAAATACAGGGCAAGAAAAAAATATCAATATAGAAATGTCTTCATTCGTATATTCTCAGATGCTAATGGCGTATACTCTTACGGTAGAAGTACATATTGAAGTACAGATTTTTGTCTTTTTTTGTCATGGCAAGAAACACATAATACACAATTTACCACCTTACCAGTTTTGAAGTGTACAGTTCAATAGAGTTGAATATATTTACATTGTTGTGAGATAGCTATCCAGAACTTTTTCATCTTGCAAAACTGAAACTCTATACCCATTAAAAAAACAACTCTTCTTGGGATGCCTGGGTGGCTCAATTGGTTAAGCGTTCGACCTTGACTCAGGTCATGATCTCACAGTTTGTGAGATTGAGCCCCGTGTCAGGCTCTGTGCTGCCAGCTCAGAGCCTGGAACCTGCTTCGGATTCTGTGTCTCCCTCTCTCTTCCCCTCCCCTGCTCACACTCTGTCTTTCTCTGTCTCTCAAAAATGAACGAACATAAAAAAAAAATCTTAAAAAAAAACACATACTTTGAAGAGTCTGTCCTTCCTCCATTGAGTGGTCTCGGCACCTTTGTCAAAGATGATTTGACCATATAAGTTAAAGGTTTATATCTGGGCTCTCTATTCCATTGACATGCCTGTCTTTACCTCAGACCTTACTGTTTTGATTACTGTAGCTTTAAAATATGTTTTGAAATCACGAAATGTGAGTCCTTCATACTTTTTCAAAATTTGTCCTTTTTGAAAATTGTTCTGGCTCTTTCAGGTCCCTTGGGCTTCTGTATGAATTTTGGCATTTTTTTCCATTCATGCAAAAAATGCTGTTGGGATTTGGGTAGGATTTACACTGAATCTGTAAATCACTTTGGGGAGGATTGACATCTTAACAATATTAAGTCTTCCTATCTATGAACATGGGATGTCTTTACATTTATTTGTGTTTTTTCATTTCTTTCATCAGTGTTTTGTTGATTTCAGTGTATAGGTTTTTCATGTCTTTGGTTGGGTTTATTCCTAAGTATTTTATGCTTTTTGGTGCCATTGTAAATGGAATTGTTTGCCTACTTGACTTTTCACAGTGTTAGTGTATAGAAATGCAGCAGTGTTTCTGCATGTTCATTTTGTATACTGCAACTTTTCTGCCTTTGTTTATTAGTTTTAACAGTTTTTTTTTTTTGGTATATTGAATCTTCAGGGTTTTGAATTACAGATTTTTTAAAAGGCAGCCTCAGCGTAAGACAAAATATTAATGTCTGACTGAAATTATGGGTCCCTAAATAGTTCTTGTGAAAATAAGTTGAAACTTCACTAGGGAGACTTTGTCCAGATTCCAATAAACCTGAAATTCATGGCACCATGTCTTTTCCCCCTCGAGGTAAAAAAGACTGGACTGATTGCATAATAGTTACCATTGTCCGTTATATAATGGAAGGAAGTGGGCAGACTTTTTCACTTATGTCTGTTAAAAGATTCATGCTTGTGACATTTTTGTTTTCAATGACATTTCTATTCCCTTACCCTTCTAGGGAGATTTATGATAACCCCAAATAGTTTTCATCATGCCAGTGCAGATTATAAAACATTGTATTAGGGCTTCTGGAGATTTCTGATTACAGTGAGTGTGTTGTATATGAGGCAGGCATTTCAGCCTCACAATTACAAAGTTCACAGTAAGAGTCAGTGGTACTAGTAAAGGAAAAGGTCTGACTTTGAGGTTCATCTTATAGGTCAGTGCCCAGCATATTCTGGTGATGCTCTTAGACATACTGTGGAAGAAATAGCCAGAAACATATTTGCAAATCTCATTGCAAAGTAGGGATCTCTATCCTTGCTTATAAGCATTCTTCAGCTTAGAGATTATTGGCATTCTCAGTGATAAATGCACATGTGGAAGAAACAAAAATATTCTTACTTTGCTAAAATTTGAAAGAGTCACTTTTAACTTTGAGAAATATATTCTGAGACATTGATTCTGAACCTTTTGGGAATTGTGGCAACATCACTGGGTTAATTTTGTATGTAGTATACATACCCCATTCTGACTCCATCAGAATTTTTACTTGCCAACATCAGAATTCACTCCCTCTAGCTTAAGGGACTTATTCAAAATATTAAGGCGTGTTTAGAGTCTTTGGGAGGGTCAAAGACTCAGACTTGGAGGCTACACGGGTAGAGAGGCAGGCAAAGCTCCCAACTGCTTTGTGCACCTGTTCCACAGGAACCTCCCTGCCAATGTACTTCTGACCTTAGATACACACCATTCAGCTCTGAGTCCATGACACTCAGCTCGGTTTATCATTATTTTTTTTTAAATGCTGAATTTGGATTTGAAAGCCTTACAACGGTCTTTAATATATAATGGTCTATAAAATTTCCTTGCTAACGAGTCTGTTTGAGTCAGGCCAGCTCCTCATATTCAAGAGCAGGAATGGAGACCCAAGTAGCTGACATTGCTTGTGCAAGGTCGTGATTCTCTGGCCAGTATAGAGGGTGAGGGTGAGGGTGAGGAAGGGATCGGTCTGCTCCAGTCTGTCAGGCGTTGAATGAAAGACATTGTTGGTGGGCATTGATACCATTACTGGACTCCCTTCGCTATTTTGTCCTTGGAAACATGAGATTTAGATTCTCTTCCCTACCTTAACCTGTCTATAACTAACTCAGGGACCTTGGGAAAACCAGGCAATATCTGGCTTCAGTATCCTTATCCCTAGTAGCCCTGGAAAATCAAGCTTGAGCCTAATAATAAGCTATTATTAGCTTATTTTAATAATAATAATAATAATAATAATAATAATAATAATAATGAGTGTTCCACTAAGTACCACATGTAGGCTGGCTCATTTAATCCTCATAACCATACTGTGAAGCAGACATTTTCTTTCAGTTTGTTTTATGGATGAGGAAGCTGGGCATAAAGGGGTTTAGAACCTTGCCCAAAGAGGTAAAAATCAGAGCTCCCATTTGAGTAGAGCCCTGGCTAACACCAGGACACATGCTCTTAAACCCTGCCTCTCCATCTTGGGGGGAAAAGTCTAGCTTTGATACTCTGTTGTTCTCTGATTCAACCTTGATACCTCAGTGGGAATTGAATACCCTGTTTGTTTCTGGAAGACCTAGAATTGCCCGCCAAAGTGCGTTCTTTCTGGAATTGGCCCACCATGATGTAATGACACTTGGCCCTGTCTAACACGGAACAGGGTGGAGATTAACGAGGTGATTATCGGTAAGGGTTTTGAGCCTGTTTAATAAAAGCTTGATCTCGTGGGCTTCCATATGGGAAAAGAATTATTTTTAATAGGAGTGAGAAACTGATGAGCACTCAATAGCAAGAAGCATTTTGTTTTTAGATGGCGGTCTCTTAAACCATGAGCTATCATTTTGTTTAATGATTTCCAACCTGAATAAGCAGTATAACAAGTGAGCCTCAAAATCAGTTAGTCAACCAAAAGGCAAACATTTTCATAACCAGGAGATAGGGGAGCTTTACAGCCTTTAAACAATATAATCGGAGAACACCCCCTGCCATCTTACCAACTGGCAACATAAAGTACGTGGGTTTTAATCATTACACTGTGATAGCTGGAACAGCCAGCTGATAGGAAGCTCAAATCTACTTGATTCCCAGGGGAAAAAAGTAAGTTTAAAACTATGTGGTGTGTTTATTTTATTTGTATGTTTTCAAATCTACTGCAGGGGATTAAGAATTCAAACACTATAAACATCACAGTCCAGTTACACCCTCTCCTCAAAATGATACACTAAGCCCACTGGAAGATACACATAGGGACCATGGAAAGGAAGTTAAGCACAGGGGCCCGGCTTCTAGCTCTCGTCATGTTTGAGGGAGCCAACAACACGCGCTTTGGGCTAGGCCTTAGCTCTACTAACACCAATTCCATTCCTCCCTGGGACATTCATTGCTTTAGACATTTTGACGTTCCCCATGCATACCCCAGTCTCTATTAGGTCTCTCCTGCTTTCTGTCTCAAGGCACTTTGAACTTATCCTCATAACCTTACCCATAATTTTCCATCATTACTTGTGTCTGCCTCTCCCACTGTACTGTAAATTCCAGGTGTACCCAACCCCTAATGCAGAGTCTGGCACAGAGTAAGTGCTCAATAAATATTTGTGGATTTGAGTGTTCTTGTGGGGGAAATGGCAAGAATGGGAAAGAATTTTAAAAATTTTTTAATAGGATTTAAAATCTTCTTTCCTCTTTCGGATGTCTTCATAAAAATTCATGTTACCCAGCTAGATTTCAGTTTTAGAAATTTGTGCAGTAGGAGTCCGTATGGCCTCTACAGATGATCTGAGGATGTTATGAATATGTTTCCAGTGGCTCTTTTATCACCACTCTACTCCTTGGCGTGGGAGGAGCCTTTAGCAGAGTTGGGATGTCTGTGACATTTGTCTTCAGTCCTCTGATGCCACTTAGTTCATACCGGAGACCATAAGCACCCAGCACAGTGGCAAAACAGTGAGGTGTAGAGTCAGAAAGGTCTCAGTGCAAATCCTAGCCCCACTTTTGACTGGCTCTTTGGTTTTAGGCTATCATGGCAGCCATGGAAGTGTTCCACTTGGGGCTCTTGCTTTCAGAGCCTGATTTACTGAGGTCCCAACTCTTGCCCCTTCTAGATCCACTGCTGCATTTGCACCCAGGCTGTGCTTCCCTGCCAATGGCTGCGCACATCAGTGTATCTGTACAGGCCTTTCCTGGGACATGCAGGACTCTTCCGATGGGCCATCTTGGCTTGAGGACTCCCTGTTGGCCTGAGACTTTCTTACAGCCATGCCACAGCCCAACACTCTTCCTTTGAACTTCTGCATCCTTCTGTCTTTCCTCTAGGAGGGCCAGACCAGCATCACCATCTGAAGGCTCGGCCCTGCATTGTCCTGCTCCCTCCCCCTGAATTCTTTCCAGCACCGCCCCCCACCCCGACATCTCTTACATATCCAGCACCATCTTGGCATCTGCTTCTCGAAGGACCCAATGAATTAACACAACTAGTCACCTAGTAGCTCTGTGACTCAGTTTCCTCATCTATTAATTGTAGGGTTGCAGTGAAGTTCAATGTAAATAAGTTGAGAAAAGTGTCTGGCATCCTGTCACACAGAAACGATCATTAATTCCCGTCATTTGCATTCTATGGTATCCCCTCCTCCGTCCCATTGACACTCTGTCACTATGGACGTATCTTGTAGCTCTTCCCTTCAGGTCCCGAGGTGTCATATGGCTAATGACCCCCCTTCACCTGTGTTAATAATATACTAATGATAACAGTGTTTTAACAGGGGTCCTCTGTGGCATAACCTGTAAGTCATTCTAATAATGGAACAGTGTAAAGAAATCATGAAATGGTGGACTACCTTTGGCACACTTCTAAGTCCCCTTTCTGTCTCTCTTTCTGTTTCTACCCTCTTACTAGTGGGAAGAATAGCCCTCGGCTGTCTCTCCCCTGCCCCTAATAAAGCCTCTTGTCAGGGAGGACATGCCAGTGGAGGCTCCTTGTGTCTACTCTGTATTTAGCTGCCTATTCTTCCTTCCCATAGGATGGGCCTGCCCTGGGAAGCTGGGAGTAGGAGCGATGAGATTCTCAGTCTCATTGGCTCTAGTTGCTTTTCCATGCTGCTCTGGACCTTCTTTTTAGCACGGCATTCTCAGTGGCAGTCCCTCCCTTCTAGATTGGGCCTAAAGTTCTACTTGCACCAAAGTGGTTGACCAAATAGAATAGGGCTTGCTTATCCCTCTAAGCACACATGCTTCAAGCATAGCACGTTAGAAGGATCTGTTTGGTAGACAGGATGGCCTTAGTGTAGGCAAGTAGTGGGCAAAGTCCACCTTTTCTGGTGCTGGAGACCCCCCCACAATGTCTGCTTTGCTGCCCAGACCTCTCTGGGCTGACTGACCCACAGCAACTCCTGTTCTTCTGGGACAGACCTGGCATTCATTCATCTTGACTTCTGAACTAAGGCTACACTGAGGGGCTTAGCTTCATTCCTAGCTGATTTGAACTTTCTGAACCTCCCTGAGAACCCCCATCCCCAACCCTTCCTTTCAGTATCTTCTGTTGCAGTTAGACTTGTTGTAGTTCAGTTACATGTGAGACTTATAGGCGACGTTTTCAAAAAAAAAACCACCTTCCTCTCTGTAGCCCAACAGCTCACAAGCTCCTTTATGATGGGCTGAGAGTACCATGCAGTGGCCTTGAAGTGTGCACAAGAAGCTGCCTGCACTGTTTCTCTCCCTTTGGTAGCACATTTGTTCCAAGGCCTTCAGGACCCACATGCATGGGCTCCTTGCCCTGCCTAGACTTTAACAAGTTAAAAGTTTAAAAACAAAGATTGAGACAAAGAGTAAATGCTGTTTATTGTAAAAAGTCAAACCATAAACAAGCCCACGTAGCAGACATTGTGGGTGCCCCACCCACATCTCTTGGACCACACCATATCCATGCATGCCAGTGACTTCCTCCTCTCAGCCCCTGTGACTGTGAGCCTGAGGCCTACCCAAGCACAGGGCGCGATGGGGAATAAATGCCCCAGGAGTGGCTCTCAACCAACGGTGGCAGAAGTTGTTCCATCTTCCTTTCCCTTAGGGTGAGACAGCAATAAAGTAGGTTCTACACCAATGTCCGTTGCCTCAGTTGCCCACAGTGACAACCTGCTCACTGACACACGCTGTATTGATTTTCTTCCCTGTCTCATGTCCCCACTCCCCTCCCCGCGTTTCTTGGGTCCATCTCTCAAGCTACTTGTAACTCAAATTCTCATCTCCGCTTCTGCTTCTGGGGGAACCCAACCTAGAACAGCCTATATACTAAAGGATATTTTCAGAAAAAAAGCCTTTCTCATTGCTTATGGCAGCGAGCTCCAAAGTTTTTACTTGTGTACTTTCATTAGTACACACCCCTATTATGTTCATACTTGTTTATATATGACATACTGTCATTAACCAGTATATTAAGTCGCAGGCTATTACTTGGGCAAGACTTAGATCCATATTTCCAGTAGGTACCTGGATAATTTTGAGTTCTTTGAACAACTTCTTTTCAGGTATGAATAGGTGGTATTTGTTTTGATGTCAAATATGGTAGACAAGGAAGGTTCTGGAAGGAGGAGAAATGCAACATTAGTTACATTGTCAGAAGAAGAAATCTCACATTTTCTGGCTGTTTGATTCTTTTTGCTTTGTTAACGTTATTTCCAACCAGGGCTTCCTTTGTGGGATTCTTCAAAATTATCTGTTTATTTTGTGAGGGTTGGTTTCATTATAACTAGAGACTAAAATGTGTAAACACATTTAATCAGCCAGGAAAAAAAATGTTGAGATGTTGGAAAATGTTGAAAGCCAGTGACGAGGCTTATCATCTTACCATCCTCTTAGCTGAGGAACTCCCACTCTGTCTTCAAAATAATTAGGGTATTGTTCTTGTCTTGTGACTGTCTGACCCACAGACAGGGGGAGGTTGACAGCATCAATCCATATGTGATCCACGAGTTGAGTTTATTTTCTTATTCTTTGAATCAGAAAGAAATCCAGTAGAAGTTATCTTTTCTTCTGCTACCCCAGTGGATCGTCCTGACCACCCCTTGTGACATGTAGCCCTAGTTTGGAGGCCACTGGTATGCTTGCATCCTGTCCTCATTTCTCCACCTCTCCTTCAAGAGCCTCCCTGCCCTGCACCCATCTTCCCATACATGCCTAATCTCTCCAGAACACTCTGTTCCAGTCAGCCTGGCATCTTCCCTCCTCTAGCCCTTTGTTTGTTTCCAGTCCCAACGTGTGCCTTCTCTCCTGCCCATGTGCATCCATGTTCAGTTCATCTTTTCCATGGGCTTCTGCCCAGCTCTTCCAGCCCACAATGACTTCACTCTGCTCCTAATCCCTGGAACATGTCTAGACTTCTCTGTACTTTTTTTTTTTTTTGAAACATTCCACCTATTTATTTGTCTCTGCAGTTGAACTCTAACAGCTTCCCAGAGGCCAGAGCCACTTGAGCCCAGAGAAGACAGAGAGCTTATTAGAGGTAACATGGTTTTTATTAGGTGGTGCCACGTCCTACATCCCCAAAGCAGCCCATAGCCCTGAAGATCTTCACGGGCTCTTAGCACAGACCTTGCTCTTTGGCTCTCCTGGTGTCTGTCTCCTCTGGTGACTGGCTGGGGAGTATAAACATTAATGGGTCTATGGCACAGAGGCGGTAAGGAAGCCGTGGAGAAATTACTTCTAGCTGAGAGGGCAGAGTGATGCCAGGCTTAGGGTGAGTTAACCCATACTTCTCCCGGATTACAGCTTTTGTTCTGCCTTCCCAGGCTGAGTCAAACACATTTATAATGACTTTTCTTTAAAAGAAGCCTACAGGGGCGCCTGGGTGGCGCAGTCGGTTAAGTGTCCGACTTCAGCCAGGTCACGATCTCGCGGTCCGTGAGTTCGAGCCCCGCGTCGGGCTCTGTGCTGACTGCTCAGAGCCTGGAGCCTGTTTCCGATTCTGTGTCTCCCTCTCTCTCTGCCCCACCCCCGTTCATGCTCTGTCTCTCTCTGTCCCAAAAATAAATAAACGTTGAAAAAAAATTTTTAAAAAAATAAAAGAAGCCTACATTAATTTTTAAAATTTGATCTCCCAAGGCACGGAATTAAGCCCCCCCCGTTAAAGCTTTATTAAGATATATTTCCCATACCATTTAATTCATCCATTTAACATGTACAGTGGTTTTTAGTATATTCGCAGAATCTAGCCCTGTGATGGTCATTTTTATGTGTCAACTTGGCTAGACTGCAGTCCCCAGTTATTCAACTGAACATTAATCTTGGTGCTGCTGTGAAGGTGTTTTATAGATGTGGTTAAAGTCCATAATCACTTGACTTCAAGTAAGGAAGATTATTTTAGATAATCTGGGTGACCCTGGTTCGTTCAGGGGAAAGACCTTCCGAGCAGAGCTGAGGCTGCCCAGAAGAGGAGGCAAATCTGCCTGCAGACTGCAGCCTCAGCCCATGCCTCAGAGTCCCAGCCTGCTTTTCCTGTCAGCCAGCCCGATGGGTTCCAGAATCGCCTTGCCAGCCCCCGCAGGTACATAAGGCGTTGCCTTGCACTGAATCTCTTAAAAATTTTTTTTGGGGGCGCCTGGGTGGCACAGTCGGTTAAGCGTCCGACTTCAGCCAGGTCACGATCTCGCGGTCCGGGAGTTCGAGCCCCGCGTCGGGCTCTGGGCTGATGGCTCAGAGCCTGGAGCCTGTTTCCGATTCTGTGTCTCCCTCTCTCTCTGCCCCTCCCCCATTCATGCTCTGTCTCTCTCTGTCTCAAAAATAAATAAAAAAAAATTTTTTTTTGGAATGTTTGTTTATTTTTGAGAGAGAGAGAGAGAGAGAGAGGCGCAGAGAGAGAGAGAGGCAGACAGAGCATCCAAAGTGATGCTCTGCCCTGTGAGAGGAGAGCCCGAAGGGGAGAGCCCGAAGGGCAGAGCCCGATGTGGGGCTTGAACTCACGAGCCATGAGATCATGACCTGAGCTGAAGTAGAACACTTAACCGACTGAGCCACTCAGGCATCCTGCTAAATCTCTTCACATATATCTCCTGTTGGTTATATGCTTCTGGTTGATCCCTGACTGAGAGAAACCCACTTTTAGAATATAAACAAGTTTCCATTCTTGATAGGAGTCTTCTTTTCTTCCCTAGGTTATCTTAAACTGTTCTGTCCATTTGTTGTGTATTCTTATTTATTATTTTAACTATTATTACTTTTTCAAATGGCAAGAGCGTTTATTGTGAAGAGGGTTTCTATGGGGTTTCCATAGAAAAATCAGAATGTGTGAATTCTTACAACTATCTGAGTCTTTTTTAAACTTCTAGTATACTTTTTTTACGTGTATTTACTTATTTTGAGAGAGCAAGAGATTGCATGAGCAGAGGAGGGGCAGAGAAACACACAGAGAGAATCCCAAGCAGGCTCTGCTCTGCTAGTGTAGAGCCTGACGCGGGGCTGGAACCCATGAACCATTAGATCATGACTTGAGCCAAAGTCAAGAGTCAGATGCTTCGCCAGCTGGGCCACCCACGCACCCCTAGAATTCCAGTATACTTAACATACAGTGTTACATTAGTTTCAGGTGTGCAATATCGTGATTCATCAATTCTATACATGACTCACTGCTCATCACGCTAAGTGCCCTCTTCATCCCCTTCACTTGTTTCACCCGTCCCCTGCCCACCTCCCCTCTGGCAACCGTCAGTTTATTCTCTATACTTAAGAGTCTGTTTTTTGGTTTCTCTCTTTTTTTCCCTTTGTTCATTTGTTTCATTTCTTAAAGTGCACATGAGTGAGATCATAGGATATTTGTCCTCCTCTGATTGGCTTATTTTGCTTAGCACTATTCTCTCTAGCTCCATCCATATTGTTGCAAAGAGCAAGATTTCTTTCTTTTTATGACCGAGTAATATTCTGTTCTGAATAATATTCCGTAAACATCTTCTTTACCCGTTCATCTATCAGTGAACACTTGGGCTGCTTCCATAATTTGGCTATTTTAAATAATGCTGCAATAAACATAGGGGTGAATGTATACCTTTCAATTAGTGTTTTTTATTTTTTGGGTAAATACCCACTAGGGTGATTACTGGATCTTAGGGTAGTTCTATTTTTAATTTTTCGAAGAACCTCTGTATTGTCTTACACAGTGGCTGCACCACGTTGCATTCCACCAACAGTGCATGAGGGTCCTTTTTTTTCTACATCCTCACCAACACTTGTTTCTTATGTTGTTGATTTTTGCCATTCTGTCAGGTGTTAGGTGATATCTCATTGTGGTTTTGATATGCATTGCCCTGATGGTGAGCGATGTTGACTATCTTTTCATGTGTCTGATGGCCATCTTTATATCTTCGTTTCACATGTTTTCTGCCTATTTTTTAAATGGATTATTTGAGGTTTTTTGTCTTGAGTTGTGTAAGTTCTTTCTATATTTTGGATATTAACCCTTTATTGGATAGGTCATTTGCAAATATCTTCTTCCATTCTATAGGTTATCTTTTAATTTTGTTTGTTGTTTCCTTTGCTCTGCAGAAGCTTTTTATTTTGATGTAGTCCCGATAGTTTATTTTTGCTTCTGTTTCCCTTGCCTCAGGAGACATATCTAGAAAGATGTTGCCATGGCCAGTGTCAGAGAAATTACTGCCTGTCCTCTCTTCTAGGATTTTTATGGTTTCAGGTCTCACATTTAGCTCCTTCATCCATTTGGAGTTTATTTTTGTGTATGGTGTAAGAAAGTGGTCCAGGTTCATTCTTCTGCATGTTGCTATCAAGTTTTCCCAACACCGTTTGTCGAAGAGATTGTCTTTTTCCCATTGCATATTCCTGCCTCCTTTGTTGAAGATTAATTGGCAATATAATTGTGGGTTTATTTCTGGACTTTCTATTCTGTTTAGTTGATCTGTGTGTCTGTTTTTCTGCCAGTACCGTACTGTTTTGATTGATATGGCTTTGTAATATAACTTGAAGGCCAGAATTTTGATACCTCCCGTTTTGATTTTCTTTTTCAAGATTCCTTTGGCTATTCGGGGACTTTTGTGGTTCCATACAAATTTTAGGATTGTTTGTTCTAATTCTGTGAAAAATGCTGTTGGTATTTTGATAGGGATTGGATTAAATTTGTAGATTGCGGGGCGCCTGGGTGGCGCAGTCGGTTAAGCGTCCGACTTCAGCCAGGTCACGATCTCACGGTCCGTGAGTTCGAGCCCCGCGTCAGGCTCTGGGCTGATGGCTCGGAGCCTGGAGCCTGTTTCCGATTCTGTGTCTCCCTCTCTCTCTGCCCCTCCCCCGTTCATGCTCTGTCTCTCTCTGTCCCAAAAATAAATAAACGTTGAAAAAAAAATTAAATTTGTAGATTGCTTTGAGTTGTATAGCCATTTTAACAATATTTGTTCTTCCAATCCATGATCATGGGATGTCTTTCCATTTCTTTGTGTCATCTTCAATTTCTTTCATCACTGTTCTACAGTTTTGAGAGTACAGGTCTTTTACCTCATTGGTTAAGTTTATTCCTCGGTATTTTATTATTTTTGGTGCAATTGTAAATGGGATTGTTTTTTAATTTCTCTTTCTACTGCTTTATTACTAGTATATAGAAATGCAACAAATTTCTGTACATTGGTTTTGTATGCTGCAACTTTAGTGAATTCACTTATAAGTTCTAGTAGTTTTTAAGTAGAGTGTTTTGGGTTTTCTATATAGAGTATCATGTCTTCTGCAAATAGTGGAAGTTTTACTTCTTCCTTACTGATTTGGATGCCTTTTATTTCTTTTTGTTGTCTCATTGCTGTGGCTAGGACTTCCAATACTATGTTGAATGAAAATGGTGAGAATGGACATCCTTGTCTTGTTCTTGGCCTTAGGGGAAAAGCTCTCAGTTTATCCCCATTGAGTATGATGTTAGCTGTGGGTTTTTCATATAAGGCCTTTATTACATTAAGATATGTTCCCTCTAAACTGACTTTGTTGAGGGCTTTTATCATGAATATATGTTGTAGTTTGTCACATAATTTTCCTCTATCTTTTGCAATGATTATATGGTTTTTATCCTTTCTCTTATTTTTAAAATTAAAAAAAAATGTTTATTTTTGAGAGAAAGTGCAAGCATGGGAGGGGCAGAGAGAGAGGAGGAGAGAGGATCCAAAGTGGGCTCTGCACCGACAGCAGCAAGCCTGATGTGGGGCTCGAACCCACGAACCATGAGATCCTGACCTGAGCCGAAGTCGGATGGTCAACCTACTGAGCCACCCAGGCACCCCATCCTTTCTCTTATTGTTATGATGTATATCACATTAATTGAGTTGCAAATATTGAACCACCCTTGCATCCTGGGAATAAACTTGATTGTGGTGATTGGTTTTTTAAATGTATTTTTGGATTTGGTTTACCAATATTTTGTTGAGGAATTTTATATCTGTGTTCATCAGAGATGTTGGCCACTAGTGTAATGCTGGCCTCATAGGATGAATTTGGATGTTTTTCTTCCTCTTCTGAGTCTGAGAAGAATAGGTATTTAACTCTTCTTTAAATGTTTGGTAGAATTCATCTGTGAAGCCATCTGTTCCTGGATTTTGGTTTATTGGGAGTTTTTTCATAACCGATTCAATTTCATTGCTGGTAATTGGTGTGTTCAGATTTTCTATTTATTCCTGCTTCAGTTTGGTAGGTTATATGTTTCTAGGAATTGATCTTTATTCTAGGTTGCATAGTTTGTTGGCACGTAACTTGTCATAATATTTTCTTATAGTCCTTTGTATTTCTGTGGTGTCAGTTGTTATTTCTTCTCTTTCATTTCTTGCTTTCTTTTTTTTAGAGAGAGAGAGGGCAAGCAGGGGAGAAGGGCAGAGAGAGAGAGAGAGAAAGAGAGAGACAGAGATAGAGAGGCAGAGACAGAGACACAGAAAGAGAATCTTAAGCAGGCTCCATGCTCAGCACAGAGCCTGACTTGGGGCTCGATCCCACAACCCTGGGATCATGACCTGAGCTTAAATCAAGAGTCAGATGCTCAACCGACTGAGCCACCCAGAGGCCCTTCTCCTCTTTCATTTCTGATTTTGTTTATTTGAGACCTCTCTCTCTCTCTCTCTCTCTCTCTCTCCCCCTCTCGATGACTCTGGCTAGAGGTTGATTAGTTTTTTTTGATCTTTTCAAAGAACCGGCTCCTGATTTCATTGATCTGTTCTATTTTTTTTTTAATTTTGTATATCATTTATTTCTGCTCTAATCATTATTATTTTCTTGCTTCTGCTGGTTTTGGGTTTTGTTTGTTTTTGTTTTGCTGTGTGTTCTTAAGGGTATTTCTACATCCCTCCTGCTCCCAGGACTAAATCTTGGATTTAATGTTGATTGCATATAGGTGCAATCAAAGAAATGTCGACCTCACCAGAACAACTTGTCAGGACAGTATTTGCAAGTTTCACTAGCATATAAATTCCACAGGGGAAAGGATTGCAGTCTGGTCTGCTTATTGAAGGTATCTCAAGAGCCCAGAACTCCCAACACGTAGTAGGTACTCCATAAATATTTATTGAATGATTAAATGCCCACAGTGACATTGTAAGCTCCCTAGAAGGAAGAGAGGGTCTCCATTTACATCTTCCATAAGAGCCTAACAGTGCTAGGTGAATAGAAAAAAGGTGCTTGTGGTAGATTGCAAAAATGGCCACAGATTCTCCCTTTCTCATAAGAGCTAGAGTCTCCATCTCTTAAATCTAGGCTTAGCTGTGTGAATTGCTTTGGTCAATAGGACATGAACAAATGTGATACAAGCAGAGACTTGAAAATGCTTGGGTATTAGAACTTGGAATTAGAACGTGAACATGATCATGAGCTAGCCTGCTTGTGGGTAAAAGGTTACATGGAGAAGAACCAATGCATCCCATCTGACAGTCTATGAACTACCAAACATGTGAGCCAGGCCTTTCTAGATCATCCAGCCACCTGCCAATCTGTAAGGTGAACATAGACACATGAGCCAGCCCAGATCTGAAGGACTGCTCAATTAACCCATTGAATCATGAGCCAAATGAAATGTTTGTGGTTTTATGCAGCCTAAATTGGGGTCATGTATTCCACAGCAATACATAATAGATACAGTGCTCAATAAATTCCCAAGTTTAGATAGAGAAAGATCTATCATCTCAGTTCTCAAATATTATGTGCCTGCTGTATGCCAGCTTCTGTTCTTGGCACCAAGACTATGAAGATTAAAACCTGTGGTTCCTGAAAGCCTACTTAAATATGACACCAAAAGCACAAATGACGAAAGAAAAAAGATGTATTGGATTTCATCAAAATTAAAAACTTTTGTGCTTCAAAGGACACCATCAAGAAAGTGAAAAGACAACCCACAGAATTGGAGAAAACATAGGGGCGCCGGGGTGGCTCAGCCGTTAAGCATCTGACTTTGGCTCAGGTCATGATCTCATGGTTCGTGAGTTCAAGTTTCACATCTGGTGAGCTTAAGCCCCACTTAGGGTGAGCTTTAGCCCTGCTTCGGGTGAGCTCGTGCCTCGCTTCAGGTGAGCATGAGCCCCGCTTCTCTCTCTCTTTCTGCCCCTGCTGGGATTCTCTCTCTCTCTCTGCCCCTTGCTCACTTGAGCCCTCTCTCCTCTCTCTCTCTCTCAAAAATTAATAAATAAAAAATACTTACAAATCCAATATGTGGTAAAGGACTTGTATGTAGAATATGCAAAGAACTCATACAACTCAAGAATAAAAAGTTAAATGATCCAGTTTAAAAATGAGCAAATGATGGGGCGCCTGGGTGGCTCAGTCGGTTGAGTGGTTGACTTCGGCTCAGGTCATGATCTCGCGGTCCGTGAGTTCGAGCCCCGCGTCGGGCTTTGTGCTGACAGCTCAGAGCCTGGAGCCTGCTTCCGATTCTGTGTCTCCCTCTCTCTGACCCTCCCCTGTTCATGCTCTGTCTCTCCCTGTCTCAAAAATAAATAAAACGTTAAAAAAATTTTTTTAAATCAGCAAATGATTTGAATAGACATTTCTCCCAACAAGATATACAAATGGCTGATAAACATGAAAATATGCTCAACATCATTAGTTATTAGGGAAATGCAAATCAAAACCACATGAGGTATCACTTCATTCCTACTAAAATGTCTATGATAAAAAAAAGACAATAGCAAGTGTTGGCAAGGATATGGAGAAATTGCAAACTTCATACACTGCTGGGGGGAATGTAAAATGGTGTAGCTGCTTTGGAAAACAGTTTGGCTGTTTCCTCAAATGGTTTTTTTTTTTTGTTTATTTAATTTTGAGACAGAGAGAGAGAGAGAGAGAGAGAGAGCGCAAGTGGTGGACGAGCAGAGAGAGAGAGAGGGAGAGGGAGAGAATCCCGGGTAGGTTCTGCATTGTCAGTGCAGAGCCCAATGCACGGCTTGAACCCATGAACTGTGAGATCATGACTTCAGCTGAAGTCAGATGCTTAACCAACTGAGCCACCCAGTCCCCCACACTTCCCCAGATGTTAAACTCAGAGTCACCATAGGACCCAATCTGGAGTGTACTCTGACACCAGTCAACCAGTTTTCCAAATCTCTGGACACCAGTTGGATCTCCAACTGTTCAATTCTGACACTAACTATATGGAGTTATGGTCAGATCCCACATATTGAAGGGTTTAGTCCCACAAGACTGCCCCCGCTTCAGATGCCAGTTGCAAGTTCCAGGCCACTTATACTTCTGACTGACTGGCTATAAATCACAGGTTCCCATGATCCCTTCCTCAGATTCAGTAGTTTTCTAGAATGGCTCACAGAACTCAGAGAAATATTTTATTTATGTTTACCACTTTCTTACAAAGGATACAACTCAGGAACAGCCAGATGAGGGGGATGCAAAGGGCAAGGTATGGACAGCCGGAGAAGGTGTGGGGCATTCTCCCGGCAAGTTCGAGTGTTCACCAACCTGGAAACTCACCATCTCCCCTTCTCATGGCTCAGTGGGTAGGGCTGGAAGTTCCAACTCTGATCACTGAACCTTTCTGATGACCAACCCTATCATATGGCCATCTAGGGATCCTTCCCTAAGTCACCTCACTAGCATAAACTCAGGTGTGCTTGAAAGGGGCTTGTTAGGAGTAACAACAAAAACACATTCCTATCGCTCAGAAAATTCCAAGGGTTTTGGAGCTCTGGACCAGAAACCATGGGCAAAGACCAAATATATTTATGTATCGTACTACATCCAGCAATTCCACTGTACGTGTACATATATACCTGGAGGAAGTGAAAACATGCCTCCACGCAAAAACTTGTATGTGAATGTTTAGAGAAGCATTATTTATAATAGCCAAAAAGTAGAAACAACCCAATGTCCACCAACTGATGAATGGATAAGCAAAACATGATATATCCATACAATGGGATATTATTTGTCGACAAAAAAGAATGACATTCTGATAAATGCTATAATGTGGATGACCCTTGAAAAGATGATGCTAAGAAAAAGAAGTCAGACGCACACAAAACACATATCCTGTGATTCCATAGGCGACTTTATAGAGGCAGGAAGTAGATGCGTGATTGCTAGGGGCTAGGGTGATTGGGGAGGGGGGATGGAGAGTGACCGCTAATGGGTACAGGGTGTCTCTTTGGAGTGATAAAACGTTCTAAAATCACATTGTGATAGGTGCACAACTCCGTGAATACTAAAAAAACAGTGGCTTGTGCACTTTAAATAGGCGAACTGTGTGGAATATGATTCTATCTCAATAAAACTGTTTTTACAAAGTCCAGCAACGTGGCCAAGGGCAAAGAATTACTGGTAAGTAACTGAGTTGGGACTCAAATCTAGGTCTGGTTCGCACACATCTCTTTCTGTGTAACTTTCTATCTCAGATATGCCTGGTGTATTTATTTATCTCAAAAAATAGTGTGCGTAGAAAAATAGTAATATGTATTACATCTCTAAAACATTTTATCATCCACCTTTTTAAAAATTAATTTTTTCATTTAAATCCAGTACGGTTAACATACGGTGTTGTATTAGTTTCATGTGTACAATATAGTGATTCCACAGTTCTACACATGACTCAGTGCTCATCACGACAGGGGTCCTCTTAATCCCCATCCCCCATTTCACCCATTCCCCTCACCTGCCCTCTGGTAACCATCAGTTTGTTCTCTGTAGTTAAGAGTCTGTTTCTTCTCTCTCTCTTTCTCCCTCTCTCTTTCTCCCTTTGCTCGTTTGTTTTGTTTCTTAAATTCCACATGTGAATGAAATCATATGGTATTTGTCTTTCTCTGACTTATTTGTCTTGGCGTTACACTCTCTGCCTCCATCCATGTCATTGCAAATGGCAAGATCTTATTCTGTTTTTATGGTGGAATAATATTCCATTGTGTATGCATACTACCTCTTCTTTATCCACCCATGTATTGATGGACACTTGGGTTGCTTTCATATTTTGGCTATTGTAAATAATGCTGCAGTAAACATAGGGGTGCATACGTCTTTTTGAATTAGAGTTTTCGTATTCTTTGGGTAAACACTCAGTAGTGCAATTACTCGATCCTATGGTAATTCTGTTTTTAATTTTTTGAGGAACCTCCATACTGTTTTTCACAGTGGCTGCACCAGTTTGCATTCCCACCAACAGTGCATGGGTGTTCCTTTTTCTCCACATCTTCGATGCTTGTTATTTCTTGTGTTGTTGATTTTAGCCATTCTGACAGGTTTGAGGTGACATCTCATTGTGGTTTTGATTTGCATTTCCCTAATCACGAGTGAGCATCTTTTCATGTATTTGTCAGTCATCTTTGTGTCTTCTTTGGAGATACGTCTGGGCCCATCCACCTTTTTTAAAAATGTAAAATGGATTGTGACCATTTTTCCATGTCATGACATAGTCTTCTACAACATAAAATTTAATAGCTACATAGTATCCCAATGTATGGATGATGCTTAATTTATTCAACCAAGTCCTTACTGTTTGGATGGTTTCTAATATAGAGCTCTTATCAAACTCACTGCTGTAAACAGGCTGGTGGGCTCTTTATTTTTGACGGCATCTATGGCCTTTGTCAATGATCAGAGTAGGGTCTCTCTTTTAAAGTTTTTACTAAAGCTCAATGTACATACATCGCACATACATATCATAAATGTACAGGTGGACTTGTTTCACAAACTGAACATAGCCGTGTAACCAGCACCCTGCTCAAGAAACAGAACATGACCGTGGGGCGCCTGGGTGGCTCAGTCGGTTAAGTGTCCGACTCTCAGTTTCAGCTCAGGTCATGATCTCGTGGTTTCATGAGTTTGAGCCCCGCGTCGGGCTCTGTGCTGACAATGCGGAGCCTGCTTGAGATTCTCTCTCTCCCTCTCTCTCTGCCCCTCCCTGCTCACACTGTCTTTGTGTCTCTCAAAATAAATAAATAAAACTTAAAAAAAAAAGAAATAGAACATGAGCAGCACTTCAGAAGCTCCCTTCATGCCCTCTGCCCCCCACATTTTTTTTTTCTTTATCAGTTGACTGTCAGGTGGCAATACGTCAAATTGGCAAATCCAACACCCCCGCTTTGGAGGGCCAGTAAAGATGTCACAGATTGCCGCCGAATGTACACTCACGTCTCCTCTGCTTGTGCCTTGTCTCTCCTGCTTTCAGTGCTCTGCTATATACCAACCTTAACCCTCAGCCGAGTGTCACCTATACCTAGAGTTCCCACCTTCAGTAGTTGAGTGGGCAGCTGGCAGGTTGGGCTGGTATATGGGTGAATGGCATGGGCAAGCATGTGGTGCTCTCTCACCACCCTACACACTTGATGAAGCTGGAAAGGAGGGCCTAGGTAGTTCTGAGCAAAGGCCAGATGTTCTGAACCAGTGGCTTTCCAACTTGACTGCATATTGGAATCCCTGGGGAGGGGGGGGCGGTTAAAATGTGATAATGCTTGGGGCCCGCCCCCAAAGATTCTGATTGAATTGGCATGAGATGTGGCCTGGACATGGACTTTTTTTTTTTTTTTTTAAATAGCCAAGTGATTCCAGTGTGCAGCCAGAGCTGAGGACCTGTATTCTTTTTTTTTTTTTCAACGTTTATTTATTTTTGGGACAGAGAGAGACAGAGCACGAACGGGGGAGGGGCAGAGAGAGGGCGACACAGAATCAGAAACAGGCTCCAGGCTCTGAGCCATCAGCCCAGAGCCCGACGCGGGGCTCGAACTCACGGACCGCGAGATCGTGACCTGGCTGAAGTCGGACGCTTAACCGACTGCGCCACCCAGGCGCCCCCTTTTTTTTTTTTTTTTGATGTTTATTTACTTTTGAGAGAGACAGAGACAGAATGTGAGTGGGTTGGGGCAGAGAGATGGGGAGGCACAGAATCTGAAGCAGGCTGCAGGCTCCGAGCTGTCAGCACAGCCCGACGCGGGGCTCGAACTCACGAGCTGTGAGATCATGACCTGAGCCGAAGTCGGACGCTCAACCAACTGAGCCACCCAGGCGCCCCTGAGGACCTGTATTCTAAACTCGAATTCTTTTTGGCGTTTGTGGGTGTGCCACTCAGTGTCAGCATCAGCTGTGGATTAAATGCCACGTCTCATTGACTCCGTAATATTATTGTAGTTCACATTAGTTTTTCTTTTGGCTCTCCTTAGAGGATTCGTGCAACACTATTTTGACAACACGTCACTCTCTCTATAGATTGAACCGACTCTCTCTAAGATGGTTGTGGATATACTGGGTCATTCAGCCTGAATCGGAATTAAGATGTCTTAAAACAATAATGAGTTACAGAAGTCACCCCTGAAGCATCTTTGATATGTTTTCTTATGTCTCCTACAGATGATGTGCCTTGGTAAAATAGTGTGCTTACTGGAAGAAATGATGGTCTCAAGTGTGTAAATCACACAGGGGAGATATGCAAAGCCTCGATTTCTGATCCATCCAGCTTGTTCCCTGGCTGTTTTCTGCAGAGGACACAAGCCTTTGGAAGAGCACTTCTCAGTTAGGGAGGACTTCCCTGTATAGGGGCCTAGACAGCATACTCGAAAGATGATTAAAGAGAGTTTCTTTATAAGTTACCTTTAAGAGGGGAAAGGAAATGCCTGGTTTATGAGCCCAAACAAATGGGGGCTAGTAGAGATCAAACACTTAAGGTAGAAAAGGAAGAGAAAGGAGTTTGAGCAAGAAGAGAGATGGGTCTGGGCTAAGTTGGCCCTTCCAGGGTGTCAGAGTGGCTGACCCCTCCGTATAGGGAGTGACTGGCTAGCTTACTGTCGGACTTACAGTAGGACCAATTGGTTAGTACGAGCATAGCCTCCCAGGTACTGAGGCATAGGAATTGTGGGCAAGTGTCTTCAGTGTTAGACAGGGTGATAAACAGTAGAAGCAAAAACAGATATGGAAACACCTTCTGATTCCCGGGGAAATGTCAAGCTCTGTTCAACATCACTCTCATAAATGTTTGCATGGGAATGCTGTTCCCAGGAGCCTCATGCTGTCCTGAGGAGTGCTCAGTGGATCCTGGCCAGGAGGTCTGTGCCAGCAGAGATCAGAGCTGCTGATACACTTGGCCACATGATTGCAAAGCAGTGGTGGGTTCTGTCTTGTATTTATACAACCAACAGAAAGAATCTATTTTAGAGAAAACAGGCAAAAAAGAGAGCTGAGGGTAGCAATTTCATCGTCTGCTCTGTAATTTAGTGTGGTATTCTCTGCTGAAGGAGAAAATCATCCCTATGTTAACAGACAGTGGAGGATGAGAGAAGGAAGGATCAAACAATTTGGACACTGGTCCTGGAATTTTCATTGTGTTGGGAAGAGAGGAAAAACTTTTGACTTTTTCTTTTTTCCGTTTTATTTATTTTTAAAATGTTTTATTTATTTTGGAAAGAGTGCAAGCTGGGGCGGGGCGGAGAGAGAGGGACAGAGGATCCAAAGCAGGCTCTGTGCTGACAGCAGCAGCAAGCCAGATGTGGGGCTCGAACTCCCAAAACGCGAGATCGTGACCTGAGCCGAAGTCGGACGCTCAACAGGCTGAGCCACCCAGGTGCCCCTCTCTTTCCATTTTAACGTCGTAGAAAGACATTGGCTGTTTGTGGAGTCAGAGGCACAGACTGAGACATAGATGGGTAGATAGATAAATAGCAGGGTGGGCAGTGTAATAATAGGTAGGATAAGAGGAAATGAGAGTACTGGCCAAGGACATGGGCTCTGAAGCCAGAATGCTGCCTGGGATTGAGTCACAGCCATGACTAATATGTGACCTTGGGCAGGTTATGTACCCTCTCTGCGGCCCAGTGTCCTCCTCTGTAAAATGGGGTGATAAGACCACATACCTCATGGAGCCTGGCGCCAAGTGAGCCAATAACGGTTTGCTTTTATTTTATTATTATCATTAGTATAACTTACCAGGATATAAAGAGAGAACAGAGGAGAATTATTTACCCCAGCCTGAGGAGGTCAGAGAGAATCACCTACCAGGGGCCGTGGACATGGTGGGCTGGGCTGAGTCTCAGATGATCGGTAGGAATTGGCAAGAGAGGAGGGAGATAACGTTCCCATTCCGGCAGAGTGCGGTCTGTGGGTGTGGAACAGGGCATCTGTGAGGAAGGTTTTTATGTGATTTATATTTTTTGAATCACCACTGCTGCCGTATTTGAAACATAGGTGAACACATGTATAGAAGTCACAGTGGTTTTTTCCAGTCCACAGAAAATGACTAGAGTGCAAGAAGGTCCAAGAACATCTTGTGACATCTCCCCGACTCCCCAGGGTCTGTAGTTTCCCGTCTCCCCAGGGTCTGTAGTCTTCAGCTGGATTTATTGCTGGAATCTGTTGTATCGTAGACCCAGGCCTTGCTTTCCCTCAAGAGGGTGATCCAGACGGAGAGCCACGAAACGTTTTCAAACAGGGGAGCCATGATGGGAACGGTTATTCAACATCTATTTCAGTGAGCCCCCTTTCAGCATGCCTTTTTGTGTAGCTGGTGCTAATAAATAAAAAGACTACATTTCCCAGACTGCTTGGCAGCTATGTAATTTTGGTTCCACCAATCAGGTGTGAGCCGAATTCTGGCCTCCTGCAAGTGGGGAAAGAGGCATGGTAGGAAGCTTCTGTTGCAGGTGTATCTCTCAACAGGTCTGGTGTACCTCTGAAGCCAGTGGTTCCAACAGGGGCTTCCTGAGTCCCCAGATTCTATCTGAGGTTGGCAACCCTGGGGCCAGCTGTTGAAAGGGCAGCTTACTGGTTTGTTTACACAGCCGCCTCCTGAGGGTGGTGGTTTGCTGGCAGGAGAACCCAGTGAGCGTATGTCTGGTGGTGGCTGTATCCTGAACCCAGATCCTGCTTTCTTTCTCCCTTTAGATGGTACAGAATCAGCCCCCCTCTCTGTGTGTCCTTTCCCCTGCCTGTAGCCCTTTATTAAGGTCGTAAAGTCATGTGGTCTCTAACACAGGTTGGGGAAAGGAATCTCGGCGCTGGGTCTGGGTTACCTTCCCCCCAGAAGGCACGCGGGCTTCTTAGGCAAATTTCCCCACACCCCCCTTTATGCAAATGTGACCGTTTGCCTCCTTTACCTCCCCAGACACCCTGCCACAAAGTAATGCCACTTTGTGGGGGAAAGAGTGATACAGCCTTGGCGGGTAATGCTGATACAGCAGGCCAAATGATGTAGGTTAACAAATGGAGGGTCAGGGGTTTCCAGGTAATTTAGAAAGGAAGCACGTTGAGGCAGGAATAAGGAGCTGTCCTCTGAAGTGGAAAGAATGATCTTTCAGGATCTTGAAGCAAACACTTAAAGAGAAGGGAGATGAGTAAACTGTAGGACTGACCTGGGGTGGGGTGACCTACTCCAGGCCCCGCAAGGTTTCTCCCAGTCCTGGAGACGGTCCCCATGTGCGTTGTGTGGGCCGTGCCCTGCACTCAGTCGGACGCCTGACCAAGGGCACTGAGCAGGAACTGAAATGCAGCCCACGCCCCACTTGCCAAGCAGAGGGCCCAGCACGGGGCTGTGTGCTCCAGGAGGAAGGGGAGGATGCCTTTGAAAAACCACGCTGAGGTGTCATAGGAGCAGCCCTAGTTCCAGGTGATGGCTCAGGGAGGAGAGGCCCGGATGCTGTCCATGTCAAAGGCTTCCGACACCTGGAAGGGTGTCCCCTCCCTACCCCAAGGCACAGACACTGAGCGTGCAGAGCTCTCTTCCCAGCCCTCCTCCAGCTCTGCCGGAGACAGCAGGTTGCCCTTTTATTACGTAACCGCCCGCAACGGGCAAGGTGGCGTTGACTTTGTTGTTTCCTCTGCCAAGTGTTTTCATGCTGTAAACTGCACATTACGAACTCTACAGTCATTCTTTGGACCTTAAAAATTGCTTAGGAGGGAAGAGGGTGTGGGGAGCAGGGGGAGGAGGAAGACGGGGAGACAAAGTCCTCTTGGATCGCAAACTGTCACTTTCCCTTCTAGAGTGACTAACTGCATTCGGTCTTTTGTGCCTTGCCTGGGGAACACGTTCAACAAGTATAAAAGTGAATCAGGTTGTTTAGAGCAGTGCTTTGAAGACTCCAGGCTTTCTGCTGTAACAGCAGTGCGGGCTGTGTGTTCCGTCTGGAACCACATCCACCGCAGACAACAGGTCGGACTGGAATGAGCTGCTTGGGCACCAAGGCCCTCAGCTTGCTGGCACCTGGGAAAACCCTCTAGGGAGTGCGGCCGAGCCGGCACACGGGGATGTGGCGGCAACAGCATGTGGGCAGCCCCCGTGCACTCTGGGCACACACAAAAAATGAAAGAACACGGTTTGTAGAAAGTCTGCTTTGCGCAGTTTGAACCGGAAGTGTGAATCGCTAAAACCACTTTGTAAAAAGCACCAAAGCACAGAAGCCCTTGGCTCCCCCGCTCGCCACGGCCGGGGTTTACTGTTTTCGCGCACACCTGCCCAGCTCCCAGCAGTCAACAGTGCTGCTCAGGCCTGAGACTCTCTCTGGACACAGCGCCCTCGCTTCTCAGGCAGGGGGACTCAGAAGTGTGTCTCTGGTCACCCAGGGTTCCCCAGCAGGACTGTGCTGCTTGCCTCCCTTCCCCACTGTCCTACCGAAGTCTCCTGAAACCTCCCACGAGAGCCGTTGGCACCGAAATCCTCCTGTCAGCGCCCAGGTCTGGGGGACCCCAAACTGAAACATCCTCCTAGCTTTATCCGTTTTGTTAAAATCTGCTCTCCTCCTTTGTTAAATAGGTTTAACTCTGCTATAAATGTTTCATTCTCAAACTTAACACCAGGCTGGAGTGGCTCCTCCATCCAACCAACTTGTTTGATACAAGGCGTATCCAAGTTTTAAAAGTCCCCGCATGATTCTTTTTTTTTCTTTTTTTTTTTCAATGTTTTTTTTTTTTTTTTTTGGGACAGAGAGAGACAGAGCATGAACGGGGGAGGGGCAGAGAGAGAGGGAGACACAGAATCGGAAACAGGCTCCAGGCTCTGAGCCATCAGCCCAGAGCCCGACGTGGGGCTCGAACCCACGGACCGCGAGATCGTGACCTGGCTGAAGTCGGACGCTTAACCGACTGCGCCACCCAGGCGCCCCAGTCCCCGCATGATTCTTAAGGAACTTTGCCACTTCTTGGCTAGACTGGGATGTCTTGTATTACGTACTTGTTCTGGTACCTGAATCATAGAGTGAGCTTTCTCTTGGAAGATTTATTTTCTGATAGATTATGTGAGTGGCGTCATGTTTTAAATATATTAGGGGAATTTAGAACTCAAACTAATTCTCTTGTGAGTCCTTTTATAAAACAAACCCAAATTTATGAATTTTCATGTATTTTTCTTTCCTTAAAGTGAACCATACCTACCTTGATTTAAATGGGACTTCACCTACAGTCTCCTCCATTTTTTTTTTAAATTTTTAAGTAATCTCTGCACCCAACATAGGGCTCACATTTACAACCCTGAGATCAAGAGTCACATGCTCTATTGACTGAGCCAGCCGGGCACCACTAGTCTCCCCTGTTTTATTTTATTTCTTTTATTTCAAATATTTTTTTCATGTTTATTCATTTTTCGAGAGACACGGAGCAAGCAAGGGAGGGGCAGAGAGAGAGGGAGACACAGAATCCGAAGCAGGCTCCAGGCTCTGAGCTGTCAGCACAGAGCCCGATGTGGGGCTCGAACCCACGAACTGCAAGATCATGACCTGAGCCGAAGTCGGATGCTTAACCCACTGAGTCACCCAGGGGCCCCTCCCCCCATTTAAATGCTACTTCTGCTAGCGTCATTTACCCTATTTCCAAGGATCTAATACAGAACTATCTGAAATACAATATCGATGGTACAGAGCCTACAGGAAATTAGTTTTGTTCTCCAGCCTCACTTTAGGACTACTGTAATGTGTCTTTTTCTCTCATTAATTTGTGGAGAGATGCTGTATAAATCACTGACTCTGCATTCTTCCATTTTTCCAGCATATTAATCAATTAATATTTGAAGTTGTATGAAGTAAAGAAAGAATGGGACTGTAGTCCTTTCTTAGAAATAAAATATTAGAGCTCATTTCAGCATAAAAGTAATGCAAATACACAGAAAACTAGAATTCAGAGAAGTAGAAGAAAGGCATGAATATTTCTTCTGTATAATGAAACTCAGCATCACATGTTAGTTTATTTTCTGTCTTTCTATGTGCAGCTTTTGTGTTTTAATTTTCATCGTGGCATAAGCACGTTCTATGTTATTATCTCTTGTTGGACATCAGACATCATCTTTTTTTAAATGTTTATTTATTTGGGGGGGGGAAGCACAAGTGTGGGGAGGGGCAGAGAGAGAGGGAGACACAGAATCTGAAGCAGGTCCCAGGCTCTGAGCTGTCAGCACAGATCCTGACGCGGGGCTCGAACTCACAAACCGTGAGATCATGACCTGAGCCAAAACCAACAGTCAGACATCTAACTGACCGAGCCACCCCAGCATGCCAAGATGAGTTTCTATACCTCTCCTCTGCATATACTGAGACCCTGCTCTGTGTGGGGCACCTTGAAGGAGCCAAAGATGAGTAAGACACAGCATCTGTCTGCCAGGAGCTTGGCATCTAGAAGAGGAACGCAGAACTGTCGTCCATAAATAACAGCAGTTCATAAGAAAGTTCTACCTAGGGTATTATGAGGGCACAGAGGAACAAGTGTCTGACTCTAGCTAGTGAAGGGTTTTAGGAGCATGAGTAAGATTTTTCCAGACAGTGCAGATGAAGAAAATAAAATAAATCAGGGGTATGTGATAGCAATGAGAGGAGGGCAGGAGGGCAGCAGCAGTAGAAAGAGCAGATAGGAGACGCCTCTCTGAAGAGGTGACATTTATTTATTTTTGTTATTTTTTTTAACGTTCATTCATTTCTGAGAGACAGAACAGAGCGTGAGCAGGGGAGGGGCAGAGAGAGAGGGAGACACAGAATCCGAAGCAGGCTCCAGGCTCTGAGCTGTCAGCACAGAGCCCGATGCGGGGCTCGAACTCACGAACTGCAAGATCATGACCTGAGCTGAAGTCGGACACTCAACTGACTGAGCCACCCGGGTGCCCTGAGGTGACATTTAAACTGAGACCTAAGTGACAAGAAGTTTTCAGCCACTCAAGGACCTAGTAGAAGAGTGTTTAAGGCAAAGGAGCAGCAAGCACCAAGGAGATGGGAGTGATCTTGGCTTGTTCAAGGAAGAGCACGGTGGGAATGACACGAGTGAAAGGGAGTGGAGTAGAGTTGACCTCAGGGAATCGGAGAGGAAAGTAAAAGCGGGTCAAATGAAAGGACAGCAGGGCAGCTCCGAGAGCCCAGCAGCTATTGGAGAACATGAATCGGAGCGGCTCTAACACATAAGATTGCGTGACTTTTTCAACACTGCCTAGGAGCACCGGAAGTAGAGAGGGCAGATGGAGGGATTGATATATGGTTGGAGGTTGCAGAACAAGCGTAGCAAATAGACAGTGGGGTAGAGGAGGGAGGGAATGGAGAGTTTGTAGTGTTGTGTTCTCAAGTCCAGGCTGGATAAGAAAAGACCGGAAGGCGAGAAGGTTGGAAGATAAGAGTGTGACATACAGGGAGAAAACAGAAGGCTGGGGGATTGGAGGCCTCAGAGGGTTTACAGGGCTTATGTGACAGACGCAAGGTAGAGAGAAAGCTGGAAGGATAAAGGGTTTTACTCTGAGAGAAGAATACTGGGGTTTAAGAAAGCAGAGTTCACACAGCTTTGGGTGATGTCAAGGTCCATTGCTGAGGTAAAATGGAGGTGATGGTTGCAGAGGTGATCAGAGAAATGTGGTGAAAGATAGGGTCTTATCTGATTTCATCAAATCAAAGCTTTGGTGTGTCAAAGGACACCATCAAGAAAGTGAAAAGACATGGGGCGCCTGGCTGGCTCAGTTGGTAGAGCATGTGACTCTTGATCTCGGGATTGTGAATTCGAGCCCCGTGTTGGATGGAGAGACTACTTAAAAATAAAATCTTTAAAGGGGCACGTGGATGACTCAGTCGGTTAGGTGTCCCACTCTTAATTTCAGCTCAGGTCATGATTCCAGGGTCATGGAATCGAGCCCCATGTCAGGCTCCACACTGGTCATGGAGGCTGCTTAAGATTCTCTCTCTTCCTCTTCCTCTGCCCCTCTCCCTTGCTTGCGTTCTTATGCTCTCTAAATACATGAATAAAATAAAATAAAATAAAATAAAATAAAATAAAATAAAATAAAATCTTTTTAAAGTGAAAAGACAGGCAACAGAATGGGAGAAAATATTTGCTAATAACTTATGTGATGAGACTTGTATAAAAAATGTATAAGTAACTGGGGCCCTTGGGTGGCCTAGTCAATTAAACATCTGACTCTTGATTTCGGCTTAGGTCATTATCACATGGTTTGTCAGATTGAGCCCCATGTCGGGCTTTGTGCTGACAGCGCCGAGCCTGCTTGGGATTCTCTCTCTACTTCTCTCTCTGCCCCTCCTCTGCTCGCGCATGGTCTGTCTCAAAATAAATATTTAAGAAAAATGTATAAATAACTCTTACTACTCAATGATAAAAAGATAGGTAACCCACTTAAAAATAGGCAAGGAATCTGAATAGATATTTCTCCAAAGATGACACATGCGCATGGTCCATAAGCACACGCAAAGATGCTCAACATCATTAGCCATCAAGGAAATGCAAACCAAAAGTACGATGAGATACCACTTCATACCTACTAGAATGGCTATAATCGAATATTCAGGTAATAAACAAGTGTTGGCAAGGATATGGAGAAATTGGAACCCGCACACATTGCTAGTGGGAACGTAAAATGGTGCAGCTGCTTTAGAAAATAGTTTGGCAGTTTCTTAAAATGTTAAAATTAGAGTTACTATATGACCCAGCAATTTCACGCTTAGGTATATACCCAAGAGAAGTGAAAGCATATGCCCATACAAACACTTGTGCCCAAAAACTCACGGTAGCATTACTCAGTAGCCAAAAGTGGCAACAATGCGGACGTCCATCAACTGACAAATGAATAAGTGAAATACGGTATATCCACGCAGTGCAGCAACTTGGATGATCCTTGAAAATGTCAACGCTAAGTGAATGGAGACAGTTACTACTTAGAGTTAGTAGTTGGTCAGAGTAGATTGGGGGATGGAAATAAGCATTTTCTTAATGAAATAGAACAGAATAGGCTAGATTAGATTAGACTGGATCGGGTCTTTACATCTTAGCTCAAGTACCATTTTCTCAGGAAGTCTTTCCTAACGAGGCCAAATCCCCCTCTCTTGGAACCTGTCCTTGATAGCACTAAGCACGGTTGGAAGCTGCTGTTAATTCGCAGGATGATTGGGTGGACATTGGGATCCCAGGATGTGAATATAAATACACTGCATCTGCCGCACTTAGCCCAGTCGATAGCACGTAGCAGGTTATTTGTAAGCATCTGTTCAAGGAGGGAAGGAAAGAAGCTGGTCAGTGGGGGCTCAAAGCTGTAGTTGCAAAAAACACAGTAACCTAGAAGGAAAGGAATAAAATGGGGGATGTAGGTAGATGAGGTCTCTAAAATAAAGATCTCTAAGAGAATGTGTTTCAAACTGGGGGGTCACAACACGTCAGTGAATTGTGAGAATGATATACTAAGTTGTGGCCAGTATTTTTTAATGAAATGGAATGGGATAGGATAGAAAATATTGGAGAGGCACTTGGCTGGCCGAGTCGGTGGAGCTGGTGACTCTTGATCTCAGGGTCATGAATTCAAGCCCCACATTTGACATGGAGCCTACCTAAAAAAAAAAAAGAAAAGAAAAAAACATATCAGAGAAAATACCACATACCAAGAGTAAAAATTTTCAAGAAACTTTTGTTTGAATTGTATAGATCATATATATATATATGGCATACATATATATATATATATATATATATATATATATGGCAGTATCATAGCCAATGAGGTTTATCTGAGGCGTGATTATTGCTATAATATATATTGTATATGTATATACACACATATACATACATACCCATACACATGTGTGTCTTGTGTCATGATTTTACTGTGTTCCAATTTTTAAAAATTGAGACACTCCTGCCCATACCCTCTGGTTCAAACATTTATGACTGTAATTCTTTTCTGAAGCTCTGATCATTTTAGCAGCTTGAGAATCACTGAATATAAGGCTTTTGATGATTTGCACAGCATTTTTAAAAAGTCATTTGTTAAGTACAAATTAAACATTAATTTCTCAAGTGTAAATTGAACACTGGTGGAATTTCTTAAGTATAAACATTAATTTGAGCTTTTAAGAACAAGTCAAACAATGGTTGCAATCTTTATTAGAATATTTTTTCAGTCTCTCAAACGTATCAACAAGTATGATTATTTCTAATCGTTTATGATTAACAAACCGAGGAAGCCAGTGTTGAGTTATATGGCAAAACGCATGTCCTTGATTTAATTTCTATTACCATGAGTTATTTCAAAACAGTTTAACCACAATATTTCTTTCAATGTGTGCAGCACGTCACGTGTGCTTAACATTTCTTTCGTTTGGGAAGCATGTGTGGTGGGCGCACAGGGGCTTTGGAGCCATTCTGGTCTGCAAGGAACCCTGGGTTTGCCACTTACTAGCTGTTTGACATTGGACAAGTTGGTGTGGTAGGATCTTGGCTTCCTTGTCTGTAAAACAGAGAAAGTGATTTAGGTGGAAATTACCATTTGTAGAGGTCAAAATTGGTCCACTGTTGGCAATTTCATGTGGCTCAACCTAGTGATTATCTTACGGTGTGGTTGTGAAGATCAAACAAGACAATATTTGTTTAATACCTGTCACCATGCACATTTAATATTAATATTCCCTTTGATAAAGACAAAAAATATTAGCGTCATTGTTGAATTATCTCTTTAAATTGGCAGCATATACATTGGTCCATTGCACATTATGTACTTATTTAATGTCTGTCTTGCCTTTTTGCAGAAAGAATTTAAGAAGACTGTTTTGCACATAGTTAGTACTGAATAAATATTTGGATACTAGTGAATTGATGTTTCTGTTTAGCTTTGTTTCCTTGGTCATTTATGAGCCATCGTTTGGTACTTTGCTAGAATTGGATGAAACGTTAGAGAGCCCAATATGGACTGTTGTCTCCCAAGAGGATGTAACAAAATCTTGTTTTGTACTTCTGTGACGGGTATTTCTTTCCAGGGAGCCAGCCCCATGCAGTGGTGTCTGGTGAATGTTTAACAGAACTCTCTGGAGTTCAGGGTGTGTGGGTGGTGGTGGTGGACCTGATCTGCAGCGCCGGCCAATTTCTGTGCTGATACTTCCGTCACTGCTGCTTTCAGGCCGTGAACTTGACATCGCTGGATGCACAGTTGGGAAGAGATGAGTGTAATGAGCTTTCTGAGCTAGAATCAGGTGCTCCAGCCACACTGCTGGCCCCAAGACTCGTGAAACCCACCCTGAGGGCAGTGCTCTCTAGACTGGGACTGACAGTGCATGCAGGATTTTTGATTTATATTTATGCTGCTAATAAAGAAGTCTCATAATTACTGAGTATTTTTGAAAAAAAAACAGAACAGAATAGCTGCAAAAGGGGGACAAAACAATAATTATAATATTTATTATTATCCTACATCTGTATGACACCTTCTCATTAAATTGCTTTTCTTGATGAGACAACCTGCAGGGTTTAGCTCTTTTTTCCTTTTGTCAACCTGTTATTTTAATGACTAAAAGACCAAGTAGGTGTTCCCCCCAAAAAGTGCTATGTAATTTTATATATTGACTCCCTTGATGAGCTAACTGGCTCAGATCTTGGGAAACTCCTTTTTTTTTGTGGGACTGTAAATTTCAACATCATTTTTTTTTTTAAATCTGAATCACAATTGGGGGAATTGCTAAGGAAACGGATCATTTTATCAGTGATATATTTAAAGATTTTAAAAATGGTTCTGCAGTGGGACTCCCGGCTGGCTCAATCGGTTGAGCGTCCAACTTTCGATTTCTGCTCAAGTCATGATCCCAGGGTCATGGGATCGGCCCCCACTGTCGGGCTCTGCGCTGAGTGTGGAACCTGCTTGGGATTCTCGCTCTCCCTCTGCCCCTGTCCCCTGCTCGCGCGTGTTCTCTCTAAAATAAAAACAAATTAATTGAAAAATCCTTCTGCAAATAAAATGTTTTACTCTAAATCAGGGATACTAAATGGGAGGTGGTATCGTCCTGGGGTGGGGATAGATTTTAGAAATAGATGGTGGTAGTTTTTGTTGTTGTTGCAGTGATTGGGGAGCACTGTTGAAATCTAAAGGGTCCGGCCAGAGATGCTAGAATTGGAAATTGTCCCATGTTCTGAATGACCTTCAAATCTTTTTTTTTAAGAGAGAGAGAGAGAGAGAGAGAGAGAGTGCACATGACAGCAGGGGAGGGGCAGAGAGAGAGGGAGAGAGAGGGAGAATCTTAAGCAGGCTCCACATTCAGTGTGGAACCTGATGCAGGGGTTGATCTCCTGACGCTGAGATCATGACCTGAGTCGAAATCGAGTCAGACACTTAACCGACTGAGCCACCCAGGCACCATGACCTTCAGAGATATTCTGCTGAGCTGTCATGTTGATGAAAATAAGCACCCAGGTTTCCAAGAGCACAAGGATGCTTGCATTTAGTTTTGCTTAGAACCCTCCAAAAGTTGTTCACCATGTTGGGAAGTCTTAGCAACATTGGTGGTAACTGATTTTGCCACTAGGGCACACCTGTGTCAGTCTTTGTCTTGCACCATCACTCACAGTGATGGTATGACAGTCTAAGCGTTCGGCTCCTCTATTTTGTCTTCTAGTATCGCTGTGCCTGAGTTTACATTTTGAGGTGCACGTTATTTTATTATAAATTACTTATTTTTATTTGTCCTTTCTATCAGGGCATTACGTTGATTGATTTTTACAATTATGCGTAGGGGTATGTGGTATCACCTGTGAGTTTCATTTCAGGTTAGTACAGGAGGGCTACTGAGTATGTGTTATTAAAGGAGTCATTGGGTCTGAGACCCAATAACTAGTCTAAGTGGCTAATCCTTAGCATGATATGACAATGCCATTTCTTTTTCCACGGTCCCAGCATATCTTCCTACCATCTGATATCGCATTCCCTTGGCTTCAAGACTATAAGCAAATTGTTCACCTCTGCCCCAGTCACTACCATTTGTGGTCTAAAGTAACAATTTTACCCATTTTCCTTATTTTTCCTTCCTGGCATCAGCTGAGCCATCGGCATTATTGCCACTGCCCACAGCGGCATCCGCCGACCATCATGAGAAAAAGCCATCGTCTGCGGAATTTTACCCATTTTCTTTTTTTTTTTTTTAATTTTTTTTAACGTTTATTTATTTTTGAGACAGATAGAGACAGAGCACGAACGGGGGAGGGTCAGAGAGAGGGAGACACAGAATCTGAAACAGGCTCCAGGCTCTGAGCTGTCAGCACAGAGCCCGACGCGGGGCTCGAACTCGCAGACCGCGAGATCATGACCCGAGCCGGAGTCGGCCGCTTAACCGACTGAGCCACCCAGGCGCCCCTACCCATTTTCTTGATCAGAGCTCACAGTTTTGCCATTCGTTCTTCAGAACATTTGGTGACCTCTTGGAAAAGGACGTAGTCAAAAAGGCCAGTGGATCAGTTTTTACTGTTGTAAAATGAAGTGAGACTAAATTTCCTTGAGTTTAGAATTTGCCCGTGAGGAATTCAGAGGCAGGCAGGAGCGAGCACATCTGTTTCGTCTCATGCCTTACGTAGAGGCAATAAACACTCCGGTAAGAAAATAAGCACTTAGTGCTGTGCACACAGTAACAAAAAATAAATGCATACTTTGAGCGGGACCCTAATATGAACCTACAGATCATGTTGTCAACACAGTGAAAATGAAAAACAATGCGTCGTCAGTGAATAAACTCGTAATGAATATGCAGGGCTCACCTTTGGCAAGAACGCAAAGTAGCTGGTGTTTGTTTCCAGCGCTTGTGTCTTCTCTCTTGGGTGCCCTTTTCTTCCCTCAGCACCTCCCACCGCAGCGAGCCTAAGGCTCTTGGCCGGTCCTTTTCTGATTTGAAGGAGTCTCCCCGTCAGAAGGAAAGGGGTCTGGTACACCTTTTTTCTTACTAACTCTAGAATCGTTTTAGAGCAGATGGGCTGTCTTCGGAGATGAGGATAGTGGTTACCTTGGACAGGCAGAAATGACTGGAAAGGAGCTCAAGAGCTTCTGGGGGAGCTGGTGATGTTGTGTTTCTTGTTTTATTGTGGTAAAAGATACATATCGTAAAATTTACCAACTTGGCTGTCTCTAAGCATACAGTTCAGTAGTGTTAAGTATATTCACATTGTTTTGAAGTAGATCTTTAGAACTTTTTCATCTTGTAAAACTGAAACTCTGTACCCATTAAACAATAACTCCTCATTTCTCCAGTGCCCTTGGTAATTGCCATTCTACTTCCTATTTCTATATATTTGACTACTCTAGATACCTTATATGGGTGGAATCATGCAGTCTTTAACCTTTGGTGACTGGTTTATTTCACATAGTATCATGTCCTCAAATTTCCTCCATATTGTAGCACCTGACAGGATTTCCCTTGTAATGTTGTATTTATTTTTTTAATGGCATTTTTCAATGTTTACTTCTTTTTTTATATGAAATGTATTGTCAAATTGGTTTCCATACAACACCCAGGGCTCATCCCAACAGGTGCCCTCCTCAATGCCCATCACCCACTTTCTCCTCCCTCCCATCCCCCCATCAACCCTCAGTTGGTTCTCAGTTTTTAAGAGTCTCTTAGGGTTTGCCTCCTTCCCTCTCTGGAACTTTATTTTTCCCCCTTCTCCTCCCCCATGGTCTTCTGTTAAGTTTCTCAGGATCCACATAAGAGTGAAAACATACGGTATCTGTCTTTCTCTGCCTGACTTATTTCACTTAGCATCACACTCTCAAGTTCCATCCACGTTGGTACAAAAGACCATATTTCGTTCTTTCTCATTGCCACATAGTATTCCATTGTGTATATAAACCACAACTTCTTTATCCATTCATCAGCTGACGGACATTTAGGCTCTTTCCATCATTTGGCTATTGTTGAGAGTGCTGCTGTAAACATTGGGGTACAAGTGCCCTTATGCATCAGCACTCCTGTATCCCTTGGGTAAATTGCTAGCAGTGCTATTGCTAATGTTGTATTTCTTGATCTGTGTGCTGGTTACCTGAGTACACTCCCTTTGGGAAAATTCATCCAGTTGTGCACTCATTTTTTTTTAAGTTTATTTATTTGTTTTGAGAGAGACAGAGAGCTTGTGAATGGGGGAGGCACAGAGAGAGAGGGAGAAGTCAAGCAGACTCTGCACTGACAGTGGGGCTCGAACTCGCGAACTGTGAGATCGTGACCTGACGCTTAACCAACTGAGCCACACCGGCACCCCCAGCTGTGCACTTACTGACTGGACCCACTTCTGTATGCATGTTATACTTCCAAGAAAGACTTTATAAATTAGACGGAGACAAAATTTAAAAATCATTACTACCGCTTCTACTAAGCTATTAGTAACTTGTGTTAATGTTTCCCAGGGATGTTTTGGAAGCACCAGTTAGAGAAGGCAATGCTTAACTCCAAGGGGTATGTGGTGAAGGCAGAACTTCAGAAGAGATGGCTTCACACAGGCCCTATTCAAATCTTCCTTGATGTGTGGCTCTGAGCTCCTTCATACAGAAGGCTGGTACTACCTATCTCAATCCAAAATCACTAAACACTAATCCCCCCCCCCACCACCAAACAAGAGCAGAAGGTAAAGAAAAAAACCCACTGTCCTTAAAGAGGTAAATGAGATTGGGAAGAAAGCCCATTGAAGAAAATTTTAGGAGAAAGAACAAAACAGCGTTGGAAGAGGACAATCAGGTAGGGTTGTCACATTTAGAAAAACAAAAAGCCAAAAAGACAAATGATCAATACAGGACACCCATTGAAACTTGAATTTCATATAATCAACAAATAGGTTTTTAAAGTAGAAATATGCTCCAAATAGTGCACGGGACATACTTGTGCTCAAAATATATTTGTTGGTGAGGCACCTGGGTGGCTCAGTCAGTGCAGTGTCTGATACTTGATTTTAGCTCCATTCATGATCTCAAGGGTTTGTGAAATTGAGCCTGGCATTGGGCTCTTCACTGACAGCGTGGAACCTGTTTGAGATTCTCTCTCTCCCTCTCTCTCTGCCCCTCCCCTGCTTGTGTTCTCTCTCTCTTTCTCTCTCAAAATAAATAAAAAACTTTAATATATATGTAAAAATTTGTTGTTTATCTGAAACTCACCTTCCACTGGGCACCCTGTATGTTTTACCTGGCAACCCTAGATACAAGGGAAGGAAGAGGGAGATAAAATCACAGGGAACATGAAAAATGTCTTTTCAATGCAGGGATCCAGCCCAAAGCCAGATTCTCTTACAACTACCTAGCATTGAATAACATTCCCTGTCCTCAATGAGGGAAAGAACTTTGCACTAGGAATCAGTTTAATTTTGCAATGAAGAAAAAATTGGACTTTTCTTAAATCTCTTGCTAGGGGTCCAGAGTTTAATCCAAATCCTTTCACATTTGCTGTTTTGCCGAGAGCTGAGTGACACAAACTGCCTGGGATAATGGTGTGGGGTTGCAGGCAGGAAGGGCAAAGGACTTCGTCTGAAAGACCTAGTGCCTGGTAGTGACTTGTCAGTTTTCATCTGAAGCGGTTTTTTGATGTGTATAAATAGGGGTTGCCATTAAAAGTACTGCATCATTACTGGTGGGGAAAAACAAATTCCCGAACACTCCGCCCTCTCTATTCATCAAAGCCAAAGTGTCCAAGATTCACTCAAGGTGAATGAGGGCAGTTGTTCTGGAAGAGTTGGCTTTGTCACACAGTTTCTGATTTGCTTTGAAGCCCTGCGGTTAAACCCTTCTAACTCTGAGTCCATAAAGGGATAATAAGGCTTGATCAATGTAAGTTCTCAGGCTCATTGTGTAAAAGAAACAATTTTTAAAATTGCAAGTATATAATGAGGATGAAATAATTGACAAGATGATTCTAAGCTGAAGTTTCACAAAGCCCATTTTAACGATTTGTTGTAAAATCAGAAGTATAGTTGTGTGTAGTTAAAGGCAAACGTCCTTTAACTAGTTTGTTACTAGACATAGGTAAACTATATGTTCTGTGACCTTTTTAGACCATTAGTTGCTTAGTAAGATTTTCTTTCATAGGTTTGAAGTAAACTTTGGCCTAGCTCGGGTGGAATTATCACCAAACTTTAAAACTGTGAAAGACTGAATTTATTACATGGGAGCTATATCTATGACTGTTATCAACTGGAGAGGTAGAATCTTGGTTGATACTTTTTATGGCTTTATGAAACTGTCGACACCCTGACCTGCGTGTCCTCGCACAGTTTCCTTAGGTGTCTATAACCTCAGCTTCCTCATCTACAAAAATGAGGGGGTGGACCAGATGACCTCTACCCTCCAAGCTGTAAGACATCATGACTAGATTCCACTAAAGGTGTGTCCATCTCAGGGTTAGGTGACTTAGAACAACTTACCTAGAACTTTTCTCAGTAGTGATGTTTATTATTTGAATAGATAAAGGTAAGTAGAGCACACAACAAGTGTTACCGATTGCTTCCTGTCCCCTTGGAAATCTTTTGTGGGTGAATAATCAGAACTTGGGGGGAAACCAGAATGCCCATAAAGCAATAATGTCTAGATGGGACCAAGGATTAATGAGCTGAGATGTGGTTACTACAGGGGGAATAGATTCCATGAGAGAGAGAGAGAGAGAGAGAGAGAGAGAGAGAGAGAGAGAGAGAGAAACCTGTCTTTACTTCCTCAAAAAACCAGATTGTGCCGGTTGGGAACAAGAGATTCACTCTTAGGACACTCTGCTGCCAGAAGCAACATCTTCTGCTTGATTCCCATAACGGTCAAGGAGAGCACGTAAGGGCAGCTGTGACACAAGACGGGACCACGCCTGAGGCTGAGTGTTTCCACTCACCCCAAGTCTGAGGTGAACAGTCTGTAGGTAGCACCTTGGGGATCAGGCCTTCTCACCTCCAGAATCTTCATACCCATTAAGTCAAGTGTTTAAGATGCAAATTATTTGGCTCACGACACCCTTTTTGCTTCCACACTCACTGTCAAGTATTTGTGTACTTTCTGACAGATTATAAACGTGTCTAAAAATGTTCGGCCACAGCTTCTTGCTGCGACTCTTCCACGTGAGACAGCTTGTGACCATCCCCTCAGCCATTTTCTCAAGGAAGCAACAGCTTGGAAGGGAGACTCGCAGTCGGGAGGGGAGACTCCGGGGTCAAACAAGGCAAGGTCACGTCAGCTGCTTCGCCGGCCTTGTTCCTTCCCCATGCTCTGGCTCTGTCTTCCTCACCAAAGGGACAGAAATCTGGAAGGATGTTCTAAGGATCCCTGAGTACTGTGTATACGCAGGCACTATGGAATGTATGTACATCCTCAAGGACATACTAATCAAAGCTAATTTACAAGGGGATCTAAGAGAAAGAGTTGTAATATGGTCCATATCATGGTGTGTACAGAGTGTGTATGGTAGGTGATAGTTCGTAGCAAAGTTCAGTATTTTTTCCAGAAAACTCGGCAAAGATTTTACCCTCTGAGGCATAGATGCCCGTCTGCTTGTCCCCAGAGCTTGTGAATAGGTTATTTCACGTGGCTAAACGGACTTTGCAGATATGATTAAGCTAAGGGTCTTGGGATGGGGAGATGATTCTGGATTATCTGCATGGGCGCAGTGTCATTACAAAGGTTCTGATAGGAGAGAGGCAGGAGAGACGAGAAGGAGACATGATGAGGGAAGCAGAGGTTGGAGTGATGTGAGGCCATGAGCCAAGGAATGCAGGAAGCCTCTAGAAGGCAGAAAAGGCCCAGCCATAGATTCCTCTTTAGAGCTTCCAGAAAGAACGCAGCCCTGCTAACTCCTTGATTTTAGGGCTTCTGACCTCCAGACGTGTAAGAGAATAAACGTGTGCTGTTTGAAGTCACTCAGTTTGTGGTGATGTGTTACAGCAGCCACAGGAAGCTAATGTAGGAGGATTCAACAGGCTATTTTCAATTCAGTGAGAGTGCTTTGGTGAAAGCGTTAGGGGTAATGGCAGGCAGGAGGGTTCAGAGTCAGTTACTGTACAGAGTTTATTGGGAGCCCACCATCAGCTAGGAACTGAGACCTCCCTTGTGGACAAAGTGACATGGGCTCTGCCGATACGGAACTTGCAGCCACAGGAGGAAGACCGACATTAAACCAAAATGGCTATTAATTAACCTCAAGTGTGCAGTGTGCTATGAAGTACTGCATGGTACGATGCAAATGATTAAAAGGAGAGCTCTTTCTTCTGGATGGTCAGGGAAGGTTTTCCTGAGGATGTGATGTTTAAGGCAGACTCTGAGGTGGAAAGAGCCTTTCAGACAATCGGTAGAGCATATGCAAAAACTGTAGGCAGGCGAAGCATTGTGTTTTAACGAGTTAAGAGAAATCCAGTGCCATTGGAGCCGACAGAATAAGGGCTAGTGATGTACAAGAGGAGATGGAGGGGTGACTAGGGCTAGGCGAGACAGGGCCTTGTAGGCTGCTGAAGGATTGTGGCATGCCCATATTTACAGTTTTATTTTTATTAAAAAGTTTTTTTCTAATGTTTATTTTTGAGACAGGGCGAGACAGAGCATGAGCGGGGGAGGGGCAGAGAGAGAGAGGGAGACACAGAATCTGAAGCAGGCTCCAGGCTCTGAGCTGTCAGCGGGGCTCGAACCCACAAACGTGGTATCATGACCTGAGCCAAAGTCAGATGCTTAACCGGCCGAGCCACCCAGCTGCCCTGAGGTGTTGAAGGATTCTAAGCAGAGTTTACGAAAATGGGGACATGTTCTGAATTCCAGGTCGTCAGCTGTCAGCACAGAGCCGGATGTGGGGCTCGGACTCATCAAAAGTGACATCGTGACCTGAGTTGAAGTCAGACGCTCGACCAACTGAGCCACCCAGGCGCCAACCCCCCGCCCCTCCGTATTTATACTCTTAAAGATCACGTAGGCTATAGTGGATGAAAGAATGGATTGAGGTGCAACCGAAGATGGCAAGAGACCAGTTATAAGGATACTGCAACAGCCCGGGTGAGAAGTAATGGTAGTCCTGGCTAAGATGGTGGCCATGGGGATGGAGGGAAGCAGAAGGGTTTAAGAGATGGGTATATAGGTCAGAGAATCAGAAGATTTGGCGATTGATGGAGCGTGAGAGGTGACAGAGAGGGAGGTGTTAGGGATGGTGCCTAGGTTCATACTTAAGCAACCCGGTCAGCAGCACTGCCATTTTCTAAGGAAGGGAACCATGCTGGAAGAGAAGAATTTTGGTGGGAAGAACATGAGTATGACTTTGGACATGTATAACCAGAGGGGGTCACTGAGACATTCATGTGGAAATGTCAGGTAGGCATTTGCATACCCCGGGGGCAGGAGATGTAAACTTGGGAGTTAGAATTTCAAGGGTAAGTGACGTTCTGGGGACAGCGGAGATTGCCCAAGAAGGGAGAAGCCGGTAAGAGGAGGGCCTCTGAAAGGGCTCTAAGGAACCTCAAAGGAAGCAGAGGAGCAGAGGTCAGAGAAAGAGACGTGGAAATGACTAGAAAGCAAAGGAAAAAGCAAGGAGGGCGTGGAGCCAATGAACTGAAAGGAAAAGTGAGTTTTTTTCAGAAAGGACGGAGTGACTGTGAGATCATGAAAAATAGGGACTAAAAAGTATCCCCTGGACATGAAGATCGTTGGTCAGTGACCTTAGCATGAATTCGGTGTGGGGGAGGGAAGGGGTCATCTTCTCTAAGTGTTTCTGGCAGACGTTAGTGAGAACAGGGTCTTCAGGAAAAGCTACGTGCTGGTGAGAAGTCGGACAGGAAACTGCCGCCGGGAGTGGCTGAAGGCTGCATGCACGGCCACCACCGCCCACGTGCACCAGTACTTTGCCTTCCCAGAAAGACACGTAGGTGGTAGACAGGACTCCAGACCCGCAGGGCCTTAACCGCATCTCCTTGTACGCTTGTCACCTCTGGCCGGAATCATTCCCTCTTTCTCTTAGCTCTCTGCTCCTTGCTTGCGGCCATCCCTGTCTCCCTTCTTGGTTATTCTGAGACTGGACCTGTGAGCTCACCCTCTCATTCTCTCTTCCTTTCGTTCTAGTGTTGAAGAGATTTTGTGTCTCCAGGGAGTCGGAGTGACTTGATATCTCAGAGCAGTTCTGCAGTGTGTATGCAGTGGTTCTTCATGGAGCGCGGTGAGTCCTATGAGCAGACAGAGAACAAGAGCATATTAGGTAAGTGACTTGACGGAGAAGCTTGAGGGGAGGATACGGCTAAGTCTTCTTCCGTGTGGAAAGCCAGAAAGGCTGTTGATAGAGCCAAAGACTTGCTCCAGGTTGGAAGTTCAAATAATCTTGCCGTTCAAAGAGAGAATGCTCTCTTCGGCAGCACCTGTACAAATAACTGTGAGAGAAAGCGTTCCTCTGGTTTTTATCGTCTCCTGAAATTCAGCTTACGTATAATTCACATGGAATTCCTTGACCACGACTATGAGGTGTATGTAGGAGTCCAGCCTCCTCCACTTTCGTGCGGCCACAGAGCACAAAAATGGGAACAGGCGTTCCTCAGGTCATACTGCCAGATAAAACTCACTCAAGACCAAAGTGGCTTTGTCGCCGAAACCAGAGCAACAATAGGAATCCTGAGAAGAAACACACACACACACACACACACACACACACACACACACACACACACAGAAAGAATGAAGTCATTTGAGGGAAAGGAATAAAAGAAGAAAAGGGTTATACAAGGAGTTATACAAGGGGAGACAGAATACAGCTCTGACTCACACAATAATTAACTCACTCTGAATAATATCAGAGTTCTGAACTTGGTTTTGAACACGAATATAGATTTTATTTGTACAGTGGGGGTAGTTGTTCCCCCCCCTTCACTATTTCCTTTACCCTTCAGGTTAATTATTCCCTCAAGGAACACAAAATTATTTTCTCTTGTTTTCTGGGAAAGTGCTTGTGCTCACTCTTCCCTCAGGATCTGTTGAATAAGTTAGTACCCGATGAAAGATAGTAGCAGGTGACTACATGGGCACTGATAAATAATTGAGTATTTTAGTTAGAGCTCTTCTCAGAGACTCATGATCTTCTTTCTAGAGATCAGCTGAAGTGCAGCCCTCTCATTTTACATAGGAGGAATTGGGCATGGAAAGATGAAGCAATTTTCCCAAATCCACAGAGCTACTTCGTGGCAGATCTAGGCCTGCAACTTTGGGGTCAGGTGTCTCCGAGGCTGTGCTGTCCCGTTCGAATGCAGCGAATCAGCCACAGCGCCCATAATTGAGAGCTTCTTCCGGCCGGGAGGGTACCTTCTCCACCTCTCACGACAAATCTTTAAAGGAGGCCTTATCACTCCCATTTCCCAGGTGAGAAAACCAAAGCTCAGAGAGGTTAGCTAATTCGCCTAAGACCACGCTGTCAGTGCTAGTAGAACTGCCTAATCTTGTGGGATGGCCGAGTGGGGATTATCAGCGTCTAGGGCCGATCCGACTCCTCAGGGGGGACAGGTGATGGGATGCCTGCTGTCACAAGGAATGCCCAAAGGTCCACACCACAAAATATTGACCCAACTCCTCGGCTATGGTGCCTAAAGGTTGAACTTGGAGTCATGGCTAGGAAAGAGCAGAGTCTTGAGGGAATGGAATGCTGAAGAGTTGTATTTTCTTGGGAAGGGGAACTGTGTGGAGCAAAGGAGAGCTTTTCAGGCTGAGTAGGATGATACTTCTTAAGTGGAGACAGCGTAAAGGGAAGGGTTCTCTGGAGAAGGAACTGATACTTCCCAATTCTGAATGGTATCTAGAATGAGGCTGGATCTTTGAGCCCCTGATTGGCCTGAGGCGTTTATGGAAATCGATAGCATGCATTTATAGAACCTGATCAGTATGCTGCGACTGTACTATTTTTGAAGGGGGTCCATCATTACATAGAACTGAATTATAATCCTGGGCTCAAGATATCAGGTCCATGCGTGGCTCTCTCTTTAAATAAATACATAGGTAAAATGAACACCCGTGAACCCAACATCCAAACCACAAACTAGAGCAGTCAATGAAGCTGTCTGACGATACCGAGTTTTGAAGAGGAAGATATGGATTAGCCAAACCTCTTATTCATCCCTAGGAATATAAATTACTGTAATCAGTTTCCATTATTTTATAGTGTTAAACATTCTCACGGAATCTATAAACCTGGCCAAAAATAACAGCAGCACTGTTTATTTGTAAACGATAGGGCTAAGTAGCAAGTTTTTCTTCCTGCCGCATCTGAAAGTTTAGACGAATACACGAATCTTCCTTTTTTGTTTTTTTAAAAATTTTTTTTTCAACGTTTATTTATTTTTGGGACAGAGAGAGACAGAGCATGAACGGGGGAGGGGCAGAGAGAGGGAGACACAGAATCGGAAACAGGCTCCAGGCTCCGAGCCATCAGCCCAGAGCCCGACGCGGGGCTCGAACTCACGGACCGCGAGATCGTGACCTGGCTGAAGTCGGACGCTTAACCGACTGCGCCACCCAGGCGCCCCACGAATCTTCCTTTTTTGAATAGGAGAGCCTAGCTCTTCAAAAGCACCCATTCCGCACCTTTTTCCAAGTTACGGTTAGCTTGAACAGGAAGGCAATACTGTATTGCTTGTCACTAGTCATATGTTTGTCAAATGGGATCTAGGACTAGGAAGGTGTAGTCTTATTTTTTACTGAGGCTTGTCTGTGCAAAGCGATTGCAGTTTTAGAGAACTCATCTGCTTGCATTTGTTTGGCATCGCTCCCTCTGCTTGTATAGGTCTTCAAGTCATGGCAGAGACAAAAGCCTTGGCAACTGGGTAACTCCCTGAACGATAATCCAGTGTTGGATCTCCTGACTCTACCATATATCAGTGGATGGCCACGGGCAAGTTGCTGAACTTCTCGGAGCCTCAGGTTTCTCATCTGTGAGTAGGCAAACTCGTGTGTGCCTTGTGGGGCTGCTATGTCGATTAAAAGAGGGAACTGCCCCTAACCAGCTAGGCCACAAAGAAGCCCAGCAGCAAGTGTTAGTTATGTTTTCTATAGAAACAGGAGTATAAGGGGTACCTGGCAATATATCTCGCACAGCACGTATCTAATAGAAATCTAATGTGATTGGGGCGCCCGGGGGGCTCAGTTGGTTAATTGTCTGACTCTTGATCTTGGCTCAGGTCATGATCTCACAGTTCATGGCCCCCCCTCCTAGGCGGTGGGCTCTGTGCTGAGAGCGCTCAGAACCTGCTTGGGATTCTCTGGCTCCCTCTCTGCCCCTTCCCTACTCATGCAGACGCATGCGTTCTCTCTCTCTCTCTCTCTCTCAAAATAAATAAACATTAAAAAAATATAATGTGATCCCCAAATGTGAGGCACAGATGTAACTTAACATTTTCTGAAAGCTACACTTAAAAATGAACCAAAAAACCCAAATGAAATTAATTTTAATATTATATATGATTTAATCAATGTAACTGATATATCTAACATGTTATCATTTCAACATGTAATCAATATAGAAAATTCTAAATGAGAGTTTGTTTTCTTTTTTTCTTTTCTCTCTCTCTCTCTTTTTTTTTTTTTTTGCATACTGAGTTTCTGAAATCCAGTGTGAATTTGCCATTTACAATACCTCTCAGCTCGGATCAGCACATTTCATGGGCTCAAGAGCCCCACTTGGCTACTGTTGCTGTTGTATTGGGCAGTGCAGCCTTAGCGCTTCTAATGAGATTGGATCTCTTTAGATTTCAAAATCTGGACTTTCAATTCTATTCTAGTGCACGTTCCAAACGATGGGAGGCGATTGACCGTATTCCTGTTCCTTTAATATCACTAATTTGTAGTTGCCGCATAGATGGGACATGGGTCAGATTATCCTAGAGCTGACGTCCCCAATCTTTTTGTAACAAGTGGCTGTTTTTCTTTTCCTCCAGGCTTTCGGAATAAGTGCAGGGAGAAGAAGGTGAAAAGAGTTGGAACTGACAATAAAACTCCAGCGCCCCGGAGAGGGGGCCTTCCTGGAAGCTACATAAGTCTCCCTGATGGAAGGAAATCTTAGCGACTTTGGAAACGACTCAAGTTTGCTGTCATGTTCACATGTGGTGGTCGTGACGGTCAGGGCCAGGGGGAGGCTGCACCTTAGTGAACAGCTTGGGTGAATGAGGGCTGTACTAAACTCACCGATGTGAGAAATGCCAAGTTTTCCAGATAATAGGTGGCACCTTAGATGTCAGAGTCCACTGCAAATAATAGTTCGTGCTCAGTTAGTTATGGGTACTAAGTAAATATTAATAGAAACTGATAAGATCATGATTTGGAGAAAAACAGAAGAGCAGTAAGTAGATTGTGACAAGTTGCTGTGTAATTACCTTTCATCTTTTGGGGTAAAGGAGAACTGAATAAAGCCACTCATGTTACCTATTCTGGGCTCACATTTTTGGATCACGTTCCCACCCAGAGACTCCAAGGAATTCCTAAATGTCAATCCAACCATGGTAGCACTCAAAACACTCCTTAGTGGTTATCATATTGTTGGCATTTTTCTGTTTCCTTCCAGACTTTTTCTGTGAAGTTTTGTGATCTTTTCATAGCTGAGCTCAAACTTAGTACTAAACTTTGTATCTTGCTTTTACCCACTTATAATGTTTGCATTTTCTGTGTTCTCATATAGACTTCACACCACAAATTTTTCTTAAGTTTATTCATTTTTGAGAGAGAGAGAGAGTGCACATGACACACATGAGCGGGAAAGGGGCAGAAAGAGAGGGAGAGAATCCCAAGCAGGCTCCACGCTGTCAGTGCGGAGCCCAACGTGGGGCTTGAGCCACGAACTGAGAGATCATGACCTGTGCCGATATCAAGAGTCAGATGCCCAACTGACTGAGCCACCCAGGCACCCCTCACACAACAAATTTTTAATGACAGTGTATCGGTCCATTGAGTGGGTGTGCCATGATTTATTGAACTATTTTTCCATTATTGTCTTTTCCTTCTGGATGTAACTTTGTTTCATAAATTGGGCACATGAAACATTACCTTTCTTTATTTTTAAAAAATAAAATTAGGGGCGCCTGGGTGGCGCAGTCGGTTAAGCGTCCGACTTCAGCCAGGTCACGATCTCGCGGTCCGTGAGTTCGAGCCCCGCGTCGGGCTCTGGGCTGATGGCTCAGAGCCTGGAGCCTGTTTCCGACTCTGTGACTCCCTCTCTCTCTGCCCCTCCTCCGTTCATGCTCTGTCTCTCTCTGTCCCAAAAATAAATAAACGTTGAAAAAAAAAAATTAAAAAAAAAAAATAAAAAAAAAAATAAAATTAAATCTGGGTTTGAATTCCCATGTGCAGGGCTGGCAAGACACCCAGCATAAACCATCAATGGGGAGCTAGTCCCATGTGTATATGTAGGGGTATGTGGAGAATGCCTACTATGACAACTAGGATACTTTTGACTCAACACGACCCAAATTTACTCAACCTGGCTTAAACCGTAAAGGAGAAGTACTGGCCTGTGTACCTGGCAGTTCATAGGAAGATTCAGGGTTGGTTTGATTTAGTCACCTGATAGCATCATCAAGGACCCTGTTTCGTCTCATTTTTGCTCTGCTTTCTACAAAGTCAGCTTATTCCTGGTCATAAGACGGTTGTCAGCTGATGCTACATGCTCTTTTGCATGTGCTCAGAGGTAAGGAGAAGGTAGAAAGAGAGAAAGATTCTTCCAGAAGCTTCCTCCAAATAGCAAGCAAGTTTCTTTCACAGAAGCCTCCAGGAAATATCTTCTCCTTTCTCATTGGCCTAAATTGGGTCATGTGTCCATTGAACCCTCCTGGCTATGGCCAAGGGTCAGAATCAAGCTCATTAGTTTTTTTAAATTATTTTTTAAGTTAATTTATTTATTTTGAGAGAGAAAGTGTGCACATGTGCAAACGGGGGAGGAGCAGAGAGAGAGGGAGACAGAGAATTCCAAGCAGGCTCTGTGCTATCAGCAGAGAGCCCAATGCAGGGCTCGAACCCACAAACTGATATCATGACATGAGTCAAGATCAAGAGTTGGATGCTTAACTGACTGAGGACCCCCCCCCCCCACCAGGCACCCTGCTCATTAATTGTTAGATTGAACCATATATTTCATTACTGCAACCAGAGAAGGCTATTCCCCCCACCCGCAGCACAAATACACTGCACGGGGCAGTAGACAAAAGTGGGGGGAGTTACCAAGAGAAGAAGGAATGAATTTACAGAGATTATCAAAATGTCTCTTATATCTTCCAACTTCTGTTTTTGGTCCTGCTGTACAAAAACGGCTAACGAACGCCCTCAGACACGGTAGCCCAAAGAAGCCCAGACGTGAAGTCTCCATTTTTTTTTTTTTTTTAGGTCAGAGAAGGTCAGCTACCTCTTTCATTTGCCCCACCAAGAGGTGCAAAAACAAAACACAGACTTAATTTCTCCATAGATTATCCTGCCACACCATTCCTGTGCTTAAAAGCTTTTCTGACCTCTTTTTGGAGGAAGAGAAAGACTACTACTAGTAGAATGAAAACCCTCCCTTGTTAGAAATGAAAGGACCAGGATAAATGGACTTGACGGGGACTTGCACCATCCAAAGTAGTTTGTCACAAAAATCATGAATCTGAGCACTTGGGAAAATAGAGCTATTGCTTCAAATCACACACATACTTGAGTAAATATAGAAGTTTAGTAAAACTTTATTAAGTAACCCTTACTAATAGTTCACTCATCTTCACACTTCTTTTTCCTTTTTTGAAAAAGTTTATTTATGTTGGGAGAGAGAGAGAGAAAGATTGTGAGCAGGGGAGGGGCAGAGAGAGAGGGAGACAGAGAATCCCAATCAGGCCCTGTGCTGTCAGTGTGGAGCTGGACGCGGGGTGCAGATCTCACGAATCGTAACCTGAGCTGAGGTCAAGAGTCAGATGCTTCACTGACTGAGCCACCCAGTCGCCCCTCATCTTCACACTCCTGACTTGCCACCCTTCACATCAAAAGGGGGGGGCTGGTGAATGTTGGACACAATCAGAATTTCCTTCAATAGGTGAATGAGCAAATAAACTGTGCTACATCCAAACAATGGAATATTATTCAGACCTAAAAAGAAATGAGCTGTCAAGCCAAAAAAACCATGGTTGAACCTTAAATGTGTATTACTAAGTGAAAGAAGCCAATCTGAAAAAGCTACATACTGTATGATTCCAAATGTATGACGTTCTGGGAAAGGTATAACTATGGAGACAGTAAAAAGTTCAATGCTTGGGGCACCTGGATGGCTCAGTCGGTTAGGCAGCCACCTTTGGCTCAGGTCATGATCTGGCGGTTCGAGCCCCCATCGGGATCTGTGTTGACAGCTCAGAGCCTGGAGCCTGCTTCGGATTCTGCGTCCCCCTCTCTAGGCCCCTTGCCCATTCACACTCTGTGTCTTTCTCTCTCTCAAAAAGTAAATAAACATTAAAAAAAAAGATCGATGCTTCCCAGGGGTTAGCAGGGAGGGATTTGTAGGCGGAGCACAGAGGATTTTTAGGGCAGTACATCTGTCCAAACCCATAGAATGTACAGCACAGGAGTGAACAGAAAGCTGTGGACTTTGGTTCATAATGACATTTCGATGTAGGTTCACTGATCGTAGCAAATGTGCCAGTATGATGCAGGATGTTGATGGTGGGGGAGGCTGTGTGTGTACGGGAACTCCTTGTAGTTTCCACTCAATTTTGTTGTGAACCTAAAAATGCTTTTAAAAAAGTAAAATCTTTTTTTAAAAAATGCAGCCTGGTATTAAGAAGGAACTTGGCATTGAGAGTCAGGAGACCGGGATTCAAATCTGGACTGTCATGTACAAGCTGTGTAATCTTAAATTATTTTAACCTTTCAGTGTCTTAGTTCACTCACCCGTAAAATGAGGATACGATTCCTCCATCAGACTTATTGTGAAGAGACAAACACAGGTCCTTTCATAGAGCACACGGCAGGTGCTTAAAATATATTAGTTGAGAGTAAAGAGAGAAGGAGGAGGAAAACACAGGGAGGCCAGGAGGTCATGGCCAAATCAAGTGCTGGTGGAGGCGTTTTATTAACAAGATCCACCGGATAGCGATTGATGATGAGATAATCAGGGGTTATTTTTTTCCCCTCATCTATTCCACTCCGGCTTTTGGCTTTTGCTTTATCAAATTATGATTTAATAAAATGTCCATTATTGCATGAATTACTCAGAATACTACCCTTGCCTTTGTCCCCCATTGAGAGCTGATGGGAAGGAATGCAATCTGGGGTCGTTTTGTTGTTCCTGCTGTTGGTTTTCATTTATTTGAAAGGTATTTGTTGTGGACATAGTGAGTGGTACTGACGCTGGACATGGCAATGAAGCAGCGAATGAGACTTGGGCTCAGCCATCACAGGGCTTGTGTCTAGGCTGGAAGACAGGCACTTAGGAAATTCTAACAGTGTTTTGAGTGTTACAGTGAGAAGCGCAGAGAATCAGGGAACCATATAGCAAGGGGAACAAAGTGCCTACATGGTCAGGGAAGGCCTCCCTGTTTTCTCAGCGATGCTGCTGCTGAGGTGTGAGGCATTAGCCAGAAGGAACACGGAGCTGGGCTAGAGTGCATATGGCGGAACAGTGGTTCTCGCCCTTGAGCATGCATCAGAATCACCTGCGAGGCTTGTCGATGAGTTAACTTTTACTGCCTGACAAACTATCCAAAAACTTACCAGCTGGAAACAACAAACATGTATCACAACAATCTGTGAGAGTTTCGGTGGGCCAGGAGTCCAGGAGCCACTTATCCTAGTGGTTGTGGCTCAGGGCCTCTCAACGAGGTTAGAGTCAAGGCACCAGGGTGAAGAATCTGCTTTCAAGCTCACTCTCGTGGGCTTCTCCACATGGCTGGCTGTCTCGCATGCCGCATGGCAGGTGGCTTCTGAGAGAGAGACAGACAGGAAGGCAGAGAGAGGAAACCCCAAGAGGGAAGTCACAGCCTTTTTTTTTTTAATGTTCACTTTATTATTACTTTTGTAATACATGTCCTTTATTTTTTTAAACATTTATTTATTTATTTATTTATTTATTTATTTATTTATTTATTTTGAGAGACAGCAAGTGCACGAGCCAGGGGAGGAAAGAGAGAAGAAGAGAGAGAATCCCAAGTAGGCTCTGCACTGTCAGTGAGGAGCCTGATGCGGGGCTTGATCTCACGAACTGTGAGATCATGACATGAGCCAAAATCAAGAGTCAGATGCTTAACCGACTGAGCCACCCAGGTGCCTCTGTAATATATGTCCTTTAAATCTTCAGTAGTTAGTCTATGGTTATAAAATGTTTTTATTACTATATTATATATTTTCTTTGAATATATTTTACATTTTGTAACCAAAAGATACTGCTTGTCACCCATTTTATTGAGATATAATTGACATATAACATTATAAAAGTTTAAGGTGTACAACATCATGATTTGGGATATGTATACATTGCCAAATGATTACCACAATAAATTTAGTTAACACCCATCAACTTACATAGTTACAATGATTTCCCTTTTTTTTTTTTAAATTTTTTTTTAACGTTTATTTATTTTTGGGACAGAGAGAGACAGAGCATGAACGGGGAAGGGGCAGAGAGAGAGGGAGACACAGAATCGGAAGCAGGCTCCAGGCTCCGAGCCATCAGCCCAGAGCCTGACGCGGGGCTCGAACTCACGGACCGTGAGATCGTGACCTGAGCTGAAGTCGGATGCTTAACCGACTGAGCCACCCAGGCGCCCCTGATTTCCCTTTTTAATAGGATCTTTTAAGATGTCTCTTAACAACTTTCAAAAATCCTAGTTTTAAGATAAAATAAGTTCTGTGGATATAATGTATAACACGATGACTGTAGTTAATACTGTATTATATAATTGGCTTTATTTTTTTCTGTTTCAGATTTACAGCAAAATTGAGAAGATAGTACACAAAGTTCCCATATGCTGTATGCTCCATTTCCCTACTATTGATATCTTGCATTATATGGTACATTCATTACAATTCATGAACACACATTGATGTATTATTATTGAACACGTTTGGTCCAAATTTACCCTTTATTCAGGATTCTGTAGTTTTTATTTAATTTCCTTTTATCTGCTCCAGAATCCTGTAGCAGATAGCACGTTATATTTAATTGTCACGTCTCCTTAGGCTCCTGTTGATTGTCACAGTTTCTCAGATTTTCCTTGTTTTTAACGACCTTGATAATTTTGAGGAGTATTCGTCAGGTATTTGTAAGAGTGAAGTTGTTTTCGAACCTCATCTTTGAAGTGATATCTTACCACTTCTGGCCATCCTCTGTTTGTTAGAAGTGAATACCAAATCTAGCCCACACTCAAAGGGAGGAGAATTAAACTCTATCTCTCGGGGAAAGGAATATCAAAGAATTTGTGGCCATATCTTTAAAACCCTTGAAGCTTGTTAAATCACAGATTGCTAGGCCCCACCCCCAGAGCTTAACATACAGTAGGTCTGGGGTGGGGTCCAAGAGTTTGTATTTCTTTTTTTTTTTTAAATTTTTTTTTCAACGTTTATTTATTTTTGGGACAGAGAGAGACAGAGAGAGACAGAGCATGAACGGGGGAGGGGCAGAGAGAGAGGGAGACACAGAATCGGAAACAGGCTCCAGGCTCCGAGCCATCAGCCCAGAGCCTGACGCGGGGCTCGAACTCCCGGACCGTGAGATCGTGACCTGGCTGAAGTCGGACGCCTAACCGACTGTGCCACCCAGGCGCCCCCAAGAGTTTGTATTTCTAACAAGTTCCCAGGTGATGTTCCTGCTGCTGGTCCAGGGATCTTACTTTGACAGCCACTGGGAGCAGGCCTGGGCAAACCTTGGTATGTACAAGGAATTGAAAAAAGTTCACTAAGATCTATTTATTTCTTTCAAGATCCTTTTCTTATTACTATAAGCAGCACTGAAATCAACTCACTGGTTTACCTTCTGGATTTTGCCAGTTAACATGAAGCTATTAGCTTGAAAAATGTATTGTTGTATAAAAGCAGTAAAACAGTATCTTATGTTTGTATTAGATATGATTTATTTCATTTGATTGTCACAAATGCCAGGGAGAGAAATCAGGTGTCTCCATCTAGGACAGAGAAAGGCTAAGTGACTTGTCTAATGCCACACAGCCAGTTGATGATAGAGCCAAGCTCAGGACTGGGTCCTTTGAGCCCTGAACCGGCACAATTTATATTACACCAGACTCTTGCATATTGTTCCCAGCTTCTAGGATTTTGTCACCTTTTGGAGAAGCATTAATAAAACTAGTCACATGACAAGTGAAGTAATCAAATCAGCAGAATACATAGATTTTGTTCACTGGGAAAGGAAAGAGTGAAAGAAGTGATTTGCAAGCTCAGAAAGGTCAGCAGCGATCTGCTTAGGCTGGGAAACCCTTCCTGTTTACTGACTACCACTACCGGTACCAAGTATACTCTGCCTCTGGGTAGCGCCTGCAAAAGTCCCTGGAAGAATCACAGGCCACGGGCCTTCCTTGTGTCTGCCCACGCACACCGAAAGGATTGCTTAGCTCTGCTGGCAAAGTTCCCAGCTAAAGAGGTTGTTAGTACGTCTCTGTGCGTCTTTGGTTCGAATGGAAAAGACACCGTAGCCTAGATACCATACCACCACCAAGGTGACCAAGATGTATGTGAAAATCTAGAAGTATGGCAAGACCACTGGATGGCCTTGAGTGCGTGTATTACTCTTCCTTAAGTTCAGAAAAAAGATGCAACTAGTTAGCAAAGAATTGGGTGCATAAATAACCAATGAAATCACAAAAGTTAAATAGCTACACACCAATAATTTTATTCTATGAGAAAACCAGTCTAATTAGATTAAAAGAGTGCTTTCCAGGTACATTTTTCCTTTCCTTAGGGCATATTCTACCTTTCCTTTAACTCCACATCGACACGTTTCCAAAAATAAAGCAAGTTTTGGTGAAAATGGTTAAAGTAGGCAGTACTTCATACATCCGCATCAGGAAATAGTGATTTCATATACTGAGCCCCGAGTTCAAGTTGACTGGTATGCAGAGAAAAAATACCCAACACTAGTGTAAGCATAGATTCCTGTCCAACTGTGGTGGTGCTAGTGGTGGTGAAGCATGAAAGAGTCAAGGAGCTGTCCTATGGTGGTGGTGGTAGGCGAGGGGGTGTGAAAGATAATGCCAATGACCTTACATTTGATCCTTTCCAGTGGTAGTGCTGGTGAAGGTATGAAACAGCCAGTGACCTTATAATTAATCCTGCCCATTGGTGTGAGGTGGAGTATTGGGGAGCGGGGAGGCACGAAACCAGGTGTCAGTGATCTTAAAATTGATACTGTCCAACGGTGGTGGTGATGGCATGAAACAGAGTCAGTGACTTAATTAATCTTGTCCAAAGGTGTTGGCCACAGGTGGGAACGTGTGTGTGTTGGCGGGGCGGGGGGGGGGGGAATTGGTGGGAACGAGGAGCGGCAGCGCATGAAAGAGAGTCGGTAACCTAACATTCTTGTCCAAAAGTGTTTGAATGAGACCCGGAAGGGTGGGGAGGTGGAGGTGGAGGGGTGCGGTGGGCTACGAAACAGAGCCCGTGACGTTACAATTAAGCCTGTCCAATGATGGGTGGAGGTGGAGGGGGCATGAAACAACCAGTGAGTTTCATCTGCTCAAAGGTGGTGGTGGGGTGGAAAGCATGTAACAGCCAGTATAGTTAAGTGGTAAACAGAACATGGAAATTAAAGTGTCAAGCTGCAACGAGAATTCTGAAGTGCAGTCGCCAGCCCGTCCAGGGAAGGCCCCCCCCCCCCCCCCGGAAGAGGTCCCTGCGGTTGAGGCGGGCCTGGAACGAGGCATAGGATTGGATTCTGGGCGTGGGCTCCAGGCCTCCTCACAGTCCTCTGGCACCTTCGCTACCTTTCGGCAGCGGAGGACTTAGCCGGAGGCGGGGCTCAGCGCCAGGAGCCAGGGTGGGAGGTGCCGGCTTCTGGGAGAACTCAAGCAAAAGAAAGCGAGGGCGGCAGCGGCGAATCAGCGGCCGGCGCGTGCGGCCGCGCGCCCCTCTTGCCCCCCGCGCCCTTCGTGCGCCGCGTACGTGCGGCGGCCGGCTCCGCCCCCGTGGGCGGGCCCTGGAGAAGCCGCGGGCGGCCGGCAGCGGCCCGGGAGCTGCTGCTGCTGCTGCGGCGGCTGCACCCGCGGCGCCGGAGCCGAGGTGGGGGCCGGTGTGAGCGCTCGGCAGACGTGTTCGATCCGCGCGGCTCGGCTGCACTGGCTCCTGCGGCTGCCTAGGCGTCTCGGCTGGTCGGTGCACGGCCTCGGCGAGGATGCGGCTGTTCTGGTGGCTGCTGAAGCAGCCGGTGCCTAAGCAGATCGAGCGCTACTCGCGTTTCTCGCCATCGCCGCTCTCCATCAAGCAGTTCCTGGACTTCGGTGAGTGCGGGGCCGCGGGCCCCCACGGTCGCCACGTTCCCCACAGCCCCCGGGACTCGGGGCCGCTGCCTTCCAGGCCCGCCGCGGGTCTCCCCGGCCTCGGGGCAAAGTCCGTGGGAACCGCGGGCGGGGCTCCGGGATGCCCGGGGTCTCTCCCAGGGACTCGGATTTCAGGGCGCCGAGGGGCAGGGCCTGGCGCTCACACACCGGCCAGGGCTTTACCTGAAAACCCAGAAACCGCGTCCGAGGACCCTTATCGGGCGGGACGCCCCAGACCTGCTTCGGTAGCTTCAAATCTACTTGACACAGACCTCACCGCCCTTAAAACTTAGTAGCGGAATGTGGGTGGCTTTTTAATATTTTTGTTAGATTTGTTAGATCCTTTTTGTTGTTGTTGGGTAAGCGCTGTTTAGAAACATCTTGAGGTCGAATACATTATGCAATGGCATTTTGTTCCTTTTTTGCCCTAAGGTGTTCCTGTATGCCTGGAGCGGCAGGACTCGAACTGTTGTCTTTTTCGTGTTAGGTTAAAGCAGTTAGAGGCCTGGACTGCGAACGCCTTACATGCTGGGGAGGAGGGGACGCGTGGGCTCCTAGCGTCAGAGCAGGGTCTGATACACCCCGGGTCTCAGTGCCAGCACCTTTCATCGCGCCTCTCCTTTTGTGTCCCACCACCTTGTCCCCCCATCGGGTGGGCTGGTGGGCAGTTCACACGGATGAAGGTGGGAGCGCAGAAGCCCCGGCCCTCACCCTGTCCGAGAGGCCTAGCTGAAATGGGAATAGATGCCACCACCTTATGTTAACCGGATCGTGTTTCCCCATAGTGGTGCCTTTTCAGCCACGGAGCGAATACTTGCAATCGCTGGAGGCGAGGGAGCTGGTTGTGAGACACCTGACAGTAAAACAAATGTGCGCACCCAGGTGTCCGGATGGAGGTCAGCATCCTTGGAGGGGAATAAAATGGAGCAGCAAACATGCCCTGCGCTCTCAAGGGAAAATAATGGGGCATCTGTTCATTTAATGAATTTTATGTGAATGTAAAGGGATCGTATCAGGTGGGAATAAAAACTACAAGTGCAGAGGAGGTAGAACATACAGGGAGGATCTGGCAGGCAAAATGCGATGTTGTGTGTATACTTAAAAAGTTGGGGTAGGAAGAGAGGAATAGGTTAAAGTTAGGCCAGATTAAATTTTAAGAACCCACTTTGCCAGAGAATGAGGAGGAAAGTCAAAGTTCAATGAGATGTTGACCTTTGCATCTTCAGCTTCCCCCCTAAAAGCTTTTCAGTCGTTCGCTATCTCTGGCCACTTGTGAGAGTTTTAGAGGTTTGAAGCAGCCCCTGACTTCAGGATTTAGAAAGAAGATGCCACCATTGCTATAAATAGCGTGTTTCCCATCCCTACTTTATGGTTTAGAGATGATTCCAAAGATGTCAGCTTCATCGGGGGTGAACCGGGCTAGGTTAATTCACAGTAAAAGGAGCAGAAGGAGTCCAGAAATCCCGAATTTCCCTCTTCCACCCTCAAAGTTAAAGCAATAGCTGTTGTAATAGGCTAGTGAAATTTCGGTTGATTTATTCCTATAGCAGCTAGTATCTCCCCGTGTTAAGAGATGTCTTGCAAGAATGTTACTTGAGTAGCAAGACCACAGTGGAGGATAGTGTTAGCGTGGAAAACCCCATGGGACCAGTATCTGGGAATAAATGTTCTAATTTTTTTCTGCCACTATCTCAAGAGGATGGCCTTGTCTAAGTGAGCCTCACTGGGGTTCGTTTTCCTCATGAATGAAACGTGTGGATTGTTTCAGGTAATCTGTAAAACACAACTCCCAAAATATGTGATTGTAGTTTCAAAGGAAAAGGGATGAGCCTTTCAGAAGAAAACAACCAAATCTCTTGATAGATATTTCCCATAAAAGGCTTCTGACCTATTTTGGGAGAGGTGGAGGGATACACTAATCTAGGATAATGGAAGAAGCCTAATAATTGAAGTCTTTTCCTTATAAGGAAGCCCACAGAAGAGCTATATATAATTGTAGTGGAATTTGCTAGAAACTACAAGCCTAGTTTGTCATATCCAGAGACAGGTGGCAGGCAGCCTATGTTTAATGACAACAAGCAGAAGAAGAGAGACCGTCTCAACTTCTACCTTTCTTTTAGCTCTTCTAGCTCTTGATAGTTCTATTTTGGCAAATAATGTAGGAGTTTGAGAATTTAGAACAGATGTGGGGATATTTTTAAGGTGAGAAGGAAGAAGAGTAAAAAGGCTGAATGCCTTCCTATGATTGGTGGAAACTGTGGATAAAGGCCACCTCAAATGCTTAAAGGACCAGCTGGGAAGCAGCAAATGACTACATGAAGCCAGCCAGGTGGGGACTGTGGCAGACTCCCAGGTATGTGCTGGCTCCCAGAGGGGCGGTTGATTGGCACTGATTCAGTATATTTTAAAAGATCTGAGGCTCGGGGTGCCGGGCTGGCTCAGTCTGGGAGTGTGCAACTCTTGATCTTGGGGTCATGACTTGGAGCCATGCTTTAGGTGTAGAGATTACTTAAAAATAAAATCTTTAAAAAAATAGGGGCACCTGGGCGGCTCAGTAGGTTAACCGTCTGACTCTTGATTTTGCTCCAGTCGTTATCTCAAGGTGCATGAGTTCTACCCCCTCGATGGGCTCTCACTGACAGCACCAAGCCTGCTTGGGGTCCTCTCTCCCCCTCATTTCTTCCCCTCCCCCGCATGTGCCTTCTCTCTCTCTCTCAAAATGAAAAGACAAGAACTGAGGCTCAAACAAAGTAGATACGTGGACCGTGTTGACCTCCAGGCCACCACTTGGTGACTTTTACGATTTTTTTCCCTGGCTCCTTTACAAACGGGACATACATTTTTGACTGAGTAATCAGACAGGAACCAAAGAAAGTATATACACATGATTCTGTGTTACGGTATTTGTGATAACCATGTTAACAAATAACTTGTAGTTTCTATGGCCACTGAAATAGCTTTATTTATTTATTTATTTATTTATTTAAGCAAGCACGAGCGGGGGAGAGGGGCAGAGGGAGACAGAATTTTAAGCAGGCTGCATGCTCAGTGTGGAGCCCAACATGGTGCTTGATCCCACGACCCTGGGTCCATGATCTGAGCTGATACCAAGAGTCAGACACTCAACAGACTAAGCCACCCAGATGCCCCGAAATAGCGTTATTATATTAGTGTATCCACACTAGTAAAATACGGAGATTATCTTCCTTGTTTAAGAGTGAGGATTAAAACCGGTTGTTACTTCAGAAGGAGTGATTTTATTTTTATTATAAGTTTTTTAATGTTTGTTTATTTTTGAGGGAGAGAGGGAAGGAGGGAGACACAGAATCCGAAGCAGGCTCCAGGCTCCAAGCTGTCGGCATAGAGCCCTACATGGGGCTCGAACTTTCAAGAGCCATGAGATCATGACATGAGCCAAAGTTGGACACCCAGCTTACTGAGCCACCCAGGCACCCCAGTGATTTTATTTTAAAGGAAGGGTTCTCATTCTCGACACCCCTGACATTTGGGACAGGTCATTGTTGGGAGTGTGTCCTGTGGGTTGTTGGAAGTTTACTAAAGCAGTGTCACTGGCCTCTACCCACTAGATGCCATTAGCCACTAGATGTCACCAGTTGTGACAACCGAATGTCTCCAGACAGCGCCATACCCTTGAGGGGAGCAAAATCACCCTTTGTGGAGGACTGCTGCTGGAAAGTACTGGGTTTAATGCCTGGGTCCCATACCTCAAACTTCTCATGTAAATGGCCTGCAGGTGGGGTGCATGGCACTGGTATTTTTTGAAGATTCCCAGGTTGTCCTTAAGCATAACCAGCATTGAGAACCACTAATTAGATGACCTTCCGATCTAGAATACCGTTGCCCTTTCATATGTGTGCCATTTTTTCTATGCCCTTTAAAATAATGAGTTTCTAGGGGCACCTGGGTGGCTCATTCGGTTAAGCGGCCGACTTCGTCTCAGGTCATGATCTCGCGGTCCGTGGGTTCGAGCCCCGCGTCGGGCTCTGTGCTGACAGCCCAGAGCCTGGAGCCTGTTTCAGATTCTGTGTCTCCCTCTCTCTGACCCTCCCCTGTTCATGCTCTGTCTCTCCCTGTCTCAAAAATAAATAAAACGTTAAAAAAATTTTTTTAACTAAATAAAATAATGAGTTTCTTGAACTCAGTCTTTACCTGAAATATGGCCTTCCGCACAGGGAGCAAGTATAGCAAGCATAGCGTTTTAAATGGATTATGAGTTTATAGTGGCAATAGTGCTTTCTAAAGGGTGGAATTTTTTTTAAAAACGCTATTTTTCTCTTGATCTGAGATTGGAGTTACATGGTTTCAAATTTAAAAAGTGCTCAGGGCGCCTGGGTGGCTCAGTCCGTTAGGTGTCCGACTTCAGCCTAAGTCATGATCTCGCAGGTCCCGAGTTCGGGCTCCATGTCGGACTCTGTGCTGACAGCTCAGAGCCTGGAGCCTGCTTCCGATTCCGTGTTTCCCTCTCTCTGCTCCTCCCCCACTCACGCTCTGTCTGTTTCTCTCAAAAATAAACATGTTTTTCCAAAAAAGCGCAACAGGACGTAGACAGAAATGTCACCTTCCTACTTTTGTCCACTAGCCTCCCCATTTATTGCATAAACGGCAACTCGTTATAGTTCTGTCCGTACCTTGCTTTTTAAACTTTATACCTTAGAGATTTCCAATCTTTATCTACAGTACTTCCTTTTTCTTTTTCAGGGCTTCTGAGAGTTTGTTTATATAAGTGTTCTAGAATTCACTAGCCAACTCCCTCTTTATGGCTACTAGGTCTTTCCAGTCTTTGCTGTGACAACCAGTGCTGCGGCGAGTTGTGTGGATCATTCTGTGCATGTACGAGGATGTATAGAGGACATACTCCTAAATGTGGGATTACTACGTCAGAGTGTGTGCGCATTTGAAATCTTCACACACATTGCCAAATCGCTTTCCAGAGAGATTGTTTATCCTCTCACTAGAAGTTTCTGGAAGTACCACCTATTTTCCTCTGCTTTTACCAGATTGTCTTCAAACTTTTGATGAATGAAAAGTGGTATCTAGTGAGAATTTTTTCTCCTCGAGTAAACAATTTTTTATTTTCGTTTTTTCTTATGGAAGGTTTTGAGCATAGACAGAAGTGGCGAGAATTGGCTCTTGAACTCCTGGGTTCATTATATTAGTATCCACGTGCTGTTTGTCTGTAGATCCTGCGTGTACGTGCAGTCTGTTAGATTTTCTTATCGGTGACATGCTTGTTTTAGAAAAAAACCTTTTGCTTCTATATTAAGACCAATTTGTCTCTCGAATGATCTGTCCTTTAAAGATTTGGTAGAACCCCCCTGTGCAACCTTTTAAACCTAGTGTGTTTAGGGACTGTTGCTCTTTCTGTATTTTGTGCTATTGATCTGTATAGATTTTCTTCTAGAGTCCGTTTTATATTTCCTTAGAAAATTGTCCTAGTCATTGAGGTTTTAAGTCCATTTGCATAGCTGAGATAGTAGTCTCTTAGCAGTCTTAATTTTCTCTGTGGCTGTTCCTCTATTTTATATTCCCCCCTCCCCTTTTTGATGAGATTACATGGGAGTTTATGATTGGATTCCTCTATTAGTTTTATGACTTTTGTTTTCTAGTTCATTAATGTCCACTTTGACTTTGTTAATGCCCTCTGAGCTCCTCAATATCCTTGGGTTTATTTTGCTCTTCTTTTTTCTTTTCAAGTTGGACATTTGGTTTCTTTTCTCTTTGGCTGTTTATTTTAGTATTTAAGGCTCCAATTAGTCCTCCGAGCACTGCTTAGCTGCTGACATGTACAGTATTTGATCCTCTCTCCTCCCTGCTCTTCTGCATCTTCAGATTTTTGTTCTTCTGTGAACTAAGAGTTGGTGGACTTTTTAAATTTTCGGTACAGGTGCATCCTGTATTTTCATTTTCTTGATAGTTTTGTTGCATTGTGATCAGCAAACGTTGTCTGAATTATTTCTTTAATTTATTGATGTTTACTTTGTAGCCCGTGTATGATCATTTCCTGTGAATGTTCCTTGGGCAGCAAAAAGATGATGTTCTCTTCTCAGGTTACAGAGTTTGATATTCCGTATCTGCCATATTAGGTTATTTAAATTTCCTATACCTTTACTTTTTATTTTATCTACTTGATCCATCATGACCTGAGAGAAGTTCAATTCTCGTAATAGAATTTTGTTTCTCCCTATCTCTCTTATAGTAGTATTTCCTTTATCTTGTTTGTTGCTTAGACATTCTTAACTGTCATGCCCTCATTGTGAGACGTACCCTTTAGCAATACAGAGTGCTGCCCTTTTACTAGTTTAATGCTTTTAAGTCTGGACTCAACCTTATTTGACATTGAGATCTAGATCCCCATTTTCCTCGTGTTTACATTTTCTGGTAGAGCATTGCTATTTTATTTTGTTTTTTAATTTTTAGTCCTTTATTTTCAGTCTTTCTGAAACGTGGTATAAAGTTAGGTTTTGCTTTGTGAATCAAACTTTTGCTTTTATGTGGTGAAGTTTAACCGATACATACGTTTGTTGATATGAAAGATCCATCATCTGTAATGATAACCATCTGTAATTTTCTGTTGCTTTCTATTTTTAATACCTTAATTTTTCTGCTGTATTATATATCTTTATCTGCTGTTTTATTATAGTTATTTTAACAGTGAGGTTTGAATTTTTGGTTCCTGTGATTATGTTAGGACCTCTTTGTCCAGCAAGGTCACCGCTAGCCACTTGAGCCTAGTTAGCACTTGAAATGTGGCTAGTGTGGCAGAGAAACTGAATTGATTTCAATTTCAATTTAAACTTGATGCTCAATGCAGTTAAATGGAAAACTTTTAGCTCTGTTTAGAACAGTTTGGATATGTGAATCTACCTTAACTATAATGATGAAATCTAATTATAGGTCACTTATTTCTGATAGAAATTTAGGTTTTGAATTGAATTGTGCTAAAAGTATAAGATACACAGTGGACTTCAAAGACTTACTGTAAAAATTGGCAAAACATCTCAATATATTTTTATATCGATTTCACGTAGACATAATATTTTGGATATGTTCGGATTGTTTGGATAGTTTAAATAAACTATCAACTTTCACCTGTTTCTTTGTGAGTTAATGTGGCTGGTAGGAAATTTTAAAATACACATGTGGCTCACATTATGTTTCTATTGGACAGTGAGGCTTCGGATAGGGTATATTAATTCCTTAGTAGGAGTGATAGAAGTATCACATTTTAGTGTTCAGAATGAACACGTATTGATTTTCTTTTGCAATATAACTTCCACAGTTTTTTTCCTTATGAACCTGTTACTCTTGGGATTTGGGGATTAATTTGTCTTTGAAGGGCAGCTCATGCTCATGGTAGTTCTTTGTTATATTTGCAAAGGTTTGAGTTCTTTTTTTCCGTTAAGAAGTTGTTAGGAATTCAAACTTCTCTTAGTGATCTAAGGAAAGGAGAACTCAGACTAAGACATACATTAAAGACAGAACCTTCTGAATCTTGAATGAGTTCATAGGAAATGATTCACATTTTCATCTGGACCTGCTTTTCATCTTCCCGTCTCACTCTGGCCACTTCTGTTTCCTTCATTCATCACTTTGATCCCCTTCCTGCAGACTTACTTCCCCTTTTGTTTTATTTTCCAGTTCCTTTGCGCTTGTCTTTTGCACAGCTGCACCGGTATTGAAGGTGTTTGCTCCAGCGTCCTCTTATTTTATTTTATTCTATTCACAACCGTCTCTTTCTAGAGGGCGGCGCTCACCTCTTTGGAACTTCTCATGCTTTCTTCAGCTGTCTGCTGTCTGCAGAGTGGGCGCTCTGTCATTGGTGATGACTGGCTCCATATAAAGGGTGTGAAACACCCTGTTACTTTAGTCAGTTAGTATATAAGATTAAACTTCCATAGGGGCACCTGGGCGGCTCAGTCGGTTAAGCATCCTGGTCTTGATTTTGGCTCAGGTCATGCCTTACAGTTGGTGAGTTCGAGCCCCGTGTTGGGCTCTGCTGACCGCTTGAGGCCTGCTTGGGATTCTCTCTGCCCCCCACCCCAGCCCTTCCCCCACTCAAAATAAATAAGTAAATATTAAACAAATAAAAACATAAAAACCTTTCATTATATCCCCACATTTAAATATAGCATCTCCCAAATAAAACCACCAGAAAGCAGGTTGTCTGACAGTCCTGGCTTCTTTTCACAGAAAAGATGTCTGCCACAGTCCTGGTTCTCTGAACCTAGGAGCCTTTAGTTGTTAGAAGGCACCAGCCAATTTCCTTATTTTTATTGTTCTTGAGGTTTAAGGGCCCAGCCACTTTCTGTTTTCCTTTAGAAAGTATTTTAAGATTCCACTACCTGCTGAAAAGTTGACTTTGGTTTCAAATGACTTGTCTTTGAAAAGTCTTGGTTTTTTTTAAGTCCTTTTGCTCTTCGAAGCCTCATTACCACTGGAGGGAAGAATTACCACTGGTTTTATTTACAGAGGAAATGAAAAGGTTTTTTTTAATTATCATGTTAGGAAAAAGGAAAAACAATTGCATTGTTTCCGAATGTCTTTATTTTGTACCTGTATGTACATGTACGTGATATACCTTTTCTCTAAGCAGGAAGGTTTTTCTGCTGTGAAGAGTTGCCAAGAATTAGACTAACCTGTTTGGAGACAGAAGCCAACTGTTCAGAATTAAAGGGGAAGAGAACGATTTCAGTCAGGGTAAAGATACCTAACTTGGCTTCATGCATCTTGATCAGTATTTAAGTTTAAAGACAGAATTGGCCCTTTGGGTCCTTAGTGATCAGATAGCATTGGATTTCAACATAATCTCGTTTATCAGGCTCTGGGCACTAAAGTTGTGGCTTTGGCTTCGTTGTCTTTGCAGTTTTGTGTGCGACTCTTTGTAGCTTTGAAGGGGCGGCATGGCCACACTTGCTGACCTGTTGGGTGGTTTTCTCCCACTAAGCTTTAGGAAATTCAGGCTATTGGCAAGATTTGAGAAACTTTGGATTTGTTACTGGATGGAATGAGAAAATATTATCGCTTTTCCTTTTTCTTTATATTGTATGGGCGTTACGTTATTTGACTTCGCTGATAAGCTGACGTCAGAGTTGGGCAAATGCTTTTTGTTTTTGGAATGCCATATTCGAAGATATGTCGAACTATATAGCCTGAGGGCCAGTCCCCTGTTTTGTTTTTTAATTAATAGACTTTAGTTTTAAGAGTAATTTTAAGACCATGGTGAAAGGGAAGGGGAAAAATAGTTACAAAGAGAGAGGGAGGAAAGCATACAATAAGAGACTCTTAAATACAGAGAACAAACTAAGGGTGGAGGGGGGGTGGGGGAGAGGGGAAAATGGGTGATGGGCATTGAGGAGGGCACTTGTTGGGATGAGCACTGGGTGTTCTATGTAAGCGATGAACTATGGGAATCTACCCCAAAAACCAAGAGCACACTTGACACACTGGATGTTAGCCAATTTGACAATAAATTATATTAAAAAAAATAATTTTAGGCTCACTGCAAAATTGAGCAGAAAGTACAGGGAGCACCCATGCACAGCCCCTCCCCAATTACAGCCCTTCCACCCCACCATCAACATCCTGCACCAGTGTGGGGACATTTGTTACAACTGATGAACCAACATTGGCCCATCACAGTCCATAGTTTATGTTAGGGTTCCGGTCTTTGTCTTTTTTTTTTTTTTTAATTTTTTTTTCAATGTTTATTTATTTTTGGGACAGAGAGAGACAGAACATGAACGGGGGAGGGGCAGAGAGAGAGGGAGACACAGAATCGGAAACAGGCTCCAGGCTCTGAGCCATCAGCCCAGAGCCCGACGCGGGGCTCGAACTCACGGACTGCGAGATCGTGACCTGGCTGAAGTCGGATGCTTAACCGACTGCGCCACCCAGGCGCCCCAATTCCGGTCTTTGTCTTGAACGCTCTCTGGGTTTTGACCTCGCCTGTTTTTGTAAATAAAGTTTTATTGGAACATGCCCATGTATTACATATTGTCTGTGATTTCTGTCCCTCCACAAAAGCAAAGTTGGCCATTTGGCCCACAGAGCCACAAATGATTGCTGTGTGGCCCTTTACAGAACGTTTTGTACCTCTCTCTAGTCTAAGCTAATGGCAGCCTGTTAAAGGAGATTTTGCTGTGATTGCTCTAAAATTTGGATTTAAATGATGAAGATCTGTTTCTCCCAAATGCTAGTGAAAGCAAATACTGTATTGGCTCTCTGAAGCGTAACATGAAGTTAGCTAAGACCTTTCCAGGTAATCCATGATTTACCTATGTGGTATGTGCCCCTGGGGGGAGTGACCATGTGAAAGGGAAAGTTTAAGGGTTCTAGTTTCTCCACAGCCCTGCCACAGTGAGGTGTTATGATTTTAATTGTGTAATAGGTAACATAGAAGCTAAGTGTTTTACTTTTTTTCCCTGTGTGGTTTATTTTCTGCATTTTGTTGTGTGTAAAGTGCCCTTGACCGCTTACTAACTAGAATCTGGAGTTTTAACATTTCCATGAATTCTTGTATCTGTTTGGCATAGTAACCTATTGTACTGTGTAAGTATCATTGCTCACCACATTCCCTTTTTTGGTAAAGTAATTATCAGAGTATGCAATTAAAGGCATTTGGAAAGAATATCACCTATAATTCTTCCATCCATTTTTTTGTGATAGTCTTCCAGCTTTTGCCCATATGTTTGCATGTATTATGACTGAATGCTAGTTTCCTTTTTGTTTAGTGCACAGTCTGAGTTTTTTTATGCTCAGTCAATTACAGTGCTTTTATCATGGTCAGATTTATCACCTATAGCATTTTGCAAATTGTTACTAAACCCCTCTGGAATTTATTGCCATTTCTGATGGGACTTTTGCAGCTAACTCAGTTTGGCTCTGTTCTGTTTTCTAGTTGCATAGCAACAGTTCTTAAGGCCTGAAATCTTTCGCTGTGTTTCTGTTTTTATCACATGCTAAGTTCACAGAGTAGTTTATATTTGTGGATTCTATTCAGTAGGACAGCTTTTCTGATTTTAACGAAGTAGTATATGTTAACCTTTGCCTCATAATTTGTGTTGAAATTTGGTAAGGACGATTCTTTATTTCCATATTTTTTTAGAAATTCTTGCTGTACCTGCCCACTTATTCTTTTTGATAAATTAGTTAACTTACAGGAAAACGTGTTAAGGGGAGTGTGGGTGGCTTACCTGACATTAATTGCAACTGACCTGGCAGCATTCACCTAGCCCATTTCACTTTCATGGTATGTGGGGGGATCAGTTTACCTCCATGCTTCCCCTACGGGCAGAGCCAGGTTTGATTGAGGCCCCTGGTGGTATCTTTCATATCCTTCAAGGAGAACCCTATTCCTGGTCAGTGTCTCGTCTTTTCCCAGATTATACTTTCTGCCATAGTGAATGGCACAAAAATTACAGCAAACTATTACATTTACAGATTTATATTTATATTTATATTGTATATACATATACAGGTCCATATTTATATTGCCTCTGATTGAACAGTTGGGGTTCTAAGTCACTGGTAGATTATTTCCCTAAGCATCACACAGGCAGTCATTATTTTACTTTCATTCTTAGACATGATACGTGATTCCAGTCGGACCATTTGAGTTGTACCAACGTTGCTTGCTTTCTTACTAGGGCATGGGTGTCAGTATATAATAGTTTCACTGTTGGGAATAAATTACTAAATACCTCTAACATTTTCCTGGAGTGGGAAGTTAAATATTTCCCAATGTCTTCTTGGCCAAAAAACAGTAGGGGCCTTTGAGATGTGTAACATACCTTTCTTTCCCCAGCAAATGGTTAGATTTTCACAGCTCAGAGCATATTCTGGGTTTTATCTGAACGTCTCCTGGGACCTGTCCTAGTAGAATATAGTGTTTCCTTAAACTTGGTAGCATGTATTCCTTAGTATCTGATTGCCAACTTTGTATAAATTTGGTTAATTTCTCTTCCCATTTGTGATATTAAGTAGAAAGCAAAAGGGTCATTGCTATATTACTATACCTATCTATACTGGTCATGTAGTGTGGTCGTGACCCCTTTATTTCTAATCAACTCCTAAGCTACTTGCTCGCAGCGAGTCCCCCTTCCCTAGAAACTGCCCTGTGTACAGAGGGAGCCCAAGTCTCTGGTTAGCATTCTGTACAGATTCTCTGCCACGCTATCTCCAACCTGCATACTCCTAGTTCTGCTTCTTCGCTTGGTTTTAGAAACTGTTGGAGAAGGAAATTAAAATGGACTCTGTGTAAACTGAAAAAGATCGAGTAGATTCCAGCAGCATTTTCTGAGTACTTACCAACACTTGGTATAAAATACATTATTGTGGAGTTCTGACAACAGTCGTGTCCATGTTACAAATTGGGAAACTGAGGCTCAGGGCTGTTAAGAAAAGTACCCACACATACAGTAGAGCCGGGGACCCATGACCTGCTCGTCGTACCACCCCTCTGTAGCTGAGGAAGTAGGTAAGGATTGTGCGCAGTGTGGAAACAAAACCCTCCAGAGGGGAAGGATCGACGAGAACACCGTCGCCGCTTGGCAGGAGTCACCACGTCCTGAAGTACGGCCATCTCCTTCATGAATGTGTTCAGCAGTTTTTATCTTTCTTGTGTAGGATCATCTAAAGGACAAGGAGAAAGAAGATAGTGGTAACACTGAGAAGTCTCTTAAGACTATGAGAACATCCTCGGTCAGCTTCCTAAGAGGCTGAAACAAATCTCAAACATGAAAATAGAGGCCAAAATAGACGGGTAAACAGCCACTGTCTGAGCCTGAGGAGTTTTTGATTTGCCTTCCCTGGTTGGATTTTTTGTGATTAATGTTAGTCAGTGGTCTTCAGTCCTGCCGCTCAGGAGAATAATCTGGGCTGCTCCTAAAACTAGTGGCACCTGCCCCTCTTTGAGGCCAGTGAATCAATCCCCAGAGGTTGTGTCTAGGCGCCAGGATCCTGGAGTTACCCACGTGACTGTGATGTGCTGAGAACTGTGTTAGATCCAGTAGACTGTTGGCCTAAGCCTAAGAGCCGTGAACCACTTCAGAGGATGGGGTCCGAGATGCTGAAGTTTAGCACTTGAACACCTGGATTTGGAATGAAGTGGAAACAGAAGCTTTGGGAAATTGTCAAGGCATAGTCACTGCCTTTGGGAAACTTCTAGATAAATGTGAGGCAGGGGGAAATACATAAATTTAGATGTGTTAGTCAACGTTTATGAACCCTATGACTTTGTGGCATGCGTTCCTGCTGTCCCTACCTCTCCCTCGAAGGCTTGTTTCATAGAAGTGGTTTCTGGGAATGTGCACCATGTTAACCCTCTTGTCCTTCATCCACAGCATCCTTAGGGGCTTTCTGGGTGGAGAACACAATTAGAAGAACACATATGAAAGGATGTACTCTTTTTCTTGATCTCTGGCTCCTTTCCTTGGTTGCCTCCTCACCGCAGTGCTCTCTCCATACTCGTCTGAGACTTGACATTACTAAGCACAGTTGGTGTACGATAAATAACTGAATAGAGATACGAACCAACATCTAACCCTCTCTGATGCATTCAGTGGGACCTTGAGCTTAGAGATCATCTCTCCAACGTCCCTAATTTTATACATGGCAAAGTACAAGTCCTGAATAAGGAGCGGAGACTTCCCAAATCATCAGGTAGCTGTTGACATGACATCTTGACCAGCTCTTCCAAGGTGAACCAGAAATTATTCTTTCCAGGAGGCAAAGGCAAATCACTTGATCTCGCTACACTTCAGCGTATTAAGCTACGGAATCAAAATGCTAGCATCCGACCACAGGCTCGTCGTACTGGTACGGTTGAGAACATGGAGCGCAAGGTGTGGCACGTGGTAGGTGCCCAGTAGATGGTGACTGCTTTCATTACGGGAAGTTAGTGACACAGCACTTCCTGGATGAAATCAGCTTACTGCTAAGAACAAAAGCTGCATAGGGAGCTCTTAACCTTGGATGTTAATTATTTTAAGGTTTGTTGGCTGAAGGTCCCAGCTCTAAAAACTGACCATTTTCCAAGAAACAGCACTTTCAGTTTGTTTGTGCTTGGAGCGTAATTGGCTTTGGATCCTCTTCATTCACTGTAGCGGTTAACTTAACATTTTGCCTCAGCCTCGAGGATGAGTGCAGTGTGACCTTGACTTAAATGTTCTTGCTTCCAGGACAACAAGGCGTCACGTAATTTACCAGTCCACCATTAGGACTAGATCTTAAACCCCCTCCCGGAATTAGGTTGATAGGAATCTTTGTGGTTGCCGTGTTACTCACATGCTCTGGCTGGACCAAGCTCTGTTTGTGGGATCGGTTCCTAACATATCCATGCCTTTTCTCTCCGCTCTGTGGCCTGACACACCATGCTGACGGTTACTGCCGCTTTATTTTCACCTTCCTACCTCCCTTGGGTTCGTCTTCCCCTAACTTAAAAGATCTAATACCTCTGACCAAATGTATAGAATGAAGTGATCTGTCTGTAAGAGGAATTGGCCATTACCAGCAAATATTATGTTGCATCCCTGAGTTGTATTTGCTGTAGTAAGTTTATTCTAAAACTTACTAGGTGTTTTTATTTTCAGTTCTAAGCAGGAAATATTTATTAAACACCTACAGTGTGTTGGATTTTGTGCCCGTGGGCTCTTCAGTATTCTGAGGAATTCTGAGGAATCCTGGGACCCACAGGACATAGAACTCATTGAATGGGGGGAATGGCAGAGGGGTTGTCCAGGCAGAGGACACAGTGTGGGCCTATGGTGAAACCCGTTTACAACTTGCTTTGGCCTCACTTGGCGTACAGAAGGGCGGGTTTCTCCCGAGTGTGTTTATGGACACATATCTACCTTCAGACAGTGAACAGGACTCTAAAGAGAGAGGATGAGGGCATTAGTGGATGTTAGTCACTTTCTCTCAGCACAGACCTGGATGCCCCTCAGGGAAGGGTCCAGTGACCCTCGCCTACCTTAATGACCCTGTCATAGTCAGCCTGTACCCTCCTTCCCTATAAGAACAACCAAAATCATTACATGAAGGTAACACGAGCTTCGCACGTCCGTTGCATATGGTGGCACATTCTGTGTGAGATTTTTGTATTCTTTTTAGAAAATAGAATGGCTCTAGTTACATAGGAAGACCTTTCTGTTAGGAAACTGCTTTTACATAAGAGACTGTTAAAAACTGAGAACAAACTGAGGGTTGATGGGGGGTGGGAGGGAGGGGAGGATGGGTGATGGGTATTGAGGAGGGCACCTTTTGGGATGAGCACTGGGTGTTGTATGGAAACCAATTTGTCAATAAATTTCATATATAAAAAAAAATTAAAAAAAAAAGGAAACTGCTTTTAAAAACAATCTTTTGAATGACTCCATATTTCCCGATGTAAATATACAATGTCGTGATTTATTTTACTCTTCCCTTATTGTTGGATGTTTAGGTTGTTCACAGGGTCCCTCCCACACTCTTCATTTGGAAAAATTTCGGACCTTAGGAAAAGTTGTAAGAATACTACAGTTAACATCCATGTCTGGCACCTAGATCCACCAGTTACTTTGCCATATTTGCTTCTTATCTTTCCCCCCTCTGTCTATCCCTCTTCCTGTCTCTTGCCCTGTCCCTCTCTCAACACATGCCTTTTTGGCTGAACCATCTGAGAGCAAGTTGTAGAGAACGTGATTACCCCTAGATACTTAAGTATGTGTATCCGAAGCATAAGAGTATTCTTACCACACTTGGGGAATTCATCATTGATCTCATAAGAAAACTGAATATTCAAATTTCTCCTCATGGCTGGTGGCTCCAGCACTGGACAGCTCAGGTCGAGAACATACTCAGAAGGCACTGTGGCCAAGGAGAGTGCTGAGCTGGACGCAGCAGGGCCCAGGAGGGGGCTTCGGCCTCAGTAGCGTACCACAGATAGAGGACGGGAGTGACAGTTAGGGCTGGCTGGCTGAAAACCGGAGGATGAACTGGAAGTCTGCGAACGGTAGGGTCATCCTTTACCCCAACCATCAGAACATTAGTAGGTAGGTAATTGTCTGTAGGGAAAGTAGAGGGTACCAGGGGACTCTTCTCTAATGGCATCGAGTGAACTACTTAAGGAGAATTAGGGATCCTGGTGTGCTGTTAGGACCCCACCCAGAAGCCCTGAACAACCAGATATTTGCGGTCCTCACTTCGTTGGTCTTTGAAGGCTGCTTCACTCTCAAGCATTACTGAACAAGCACAGGTCACCAGATGTCTGAGGGAAGTCCACAGTGAAAAACAAACTAAACTAAATAAATGGCTGCTCAAAAATGACACCAGAAGAAATAAGTTGAGGCAATCAGAGTGCTTTTTTTTTTTTTTAAGAGTGCTTTAAAATGTAATTTGAGGGGCGCCTGGGTGGCTCAGTCGGTTGAGCGTCCGACTTCGGCTCAGGTCATGATCTCACGGTCCGTGGGTTCGGGCCCCGCGTCGGGCTCTGTGCTGACAGCTCAGGGCCTGGAGCCTGTTTTGGATTCTGTGTCTCCCTCTTTCTCTGACCCTCCCCTGTTCATGCTCTCTCTCTGTCTCAAAAATAAATAAATGTTAAAAAAAATTTAATAAAATGTAATTTGAGAAATCATCCTCTGCACCTCCTCATGATCATAGAGCAAATCCTATTTTCTAAAGATGGCCACACTGATGCTTTCCTACCGTGTACCCTCATCATCCCTCTCTCAAGAGGAGGAAGGATCTGTCCCCTTCTCCTGGGATCTGGACAAGCTTTGTGACTAGCTGTTTTGACTTCCGAGCCTGGATCATAAAAGGCCATGCAGCTTCACCTTGTTCACCGAACCCGTGCAAGAATCCAGCTAACCCAAGGCCGCCATGCTGTGAGCAGGCCGATGGAGAGGCCTCCAGATAGTGCTCTGGTAGGCAATCCTAGTTGGCAAGTCATCGGCCCAAGGTTCAGACTTATAAATGAGGAGCCTTCGGAACTTCCAGGTCCCCCATCTAGTCACTGCCTCCTCAGCCCCAGCCTTTGAGTTTTCCAGCTGAGGTCCCAGACAAGCTATCCCTCCTGCATCCTGTCTGAATTCCTAACCCATGGCATTGGTGAGCATAATGAAATAGACATTGAGCTGAAAGAAGATGTTGTTGGGGCATCGAATTTGCTAGGGAATGTGGTGTGTGTGAAATCCCGTCTTTGGCTCTGATGTTTCTGGCTATTAGTAATAATAACCAAAACACAGTCTGACCTAGAATAGAGGCAGCCTTAATTTTGGTAGACGCCCCAGTCTACATATCTTGATGTCTACACTCAGGAATAAGTTTTCCCAGATAAAGGAAATCTGTGAAACTTCTCAGGCAGTGAAGTACTACTTCTGGACACAGAGTAAATATTTTAAAAGTATAAGTGAAGGACACTTTCTTTTGAAGGCCAATCAATCATTGTTTAGCCCTGGAAAGTCCAAAAATTAATTAATTATGGTTCTAAAATTCAGTGTTTTCAAAAGATTGAAATCTTATAAATGTAACTGGAGAAAAACCGGAGCTGTCCCTAAGATATTATTTTCTCAGTTACATTTTCCCCATTTGAGTATGGTTAATGGTAAAAATACATTGCAGACTCATACATGTAATTGACAGTATTTAGAAAAAAACAGCATAACTAGAATGAGCTGATCAATCTGTTGGTTTTTGATGCCTTGCTATAATTTTCCCTGTTACTGCTCTCCTTTTTCACTCCGTGATTCCATTACTACCTCTCCCAAACCACCCCCCCACCCCCCGCAAGTGTTAAAGCTGAAATATGTGGACAAAGCCCGCTAGTAATGCAGACAGGGGACTCTCCATTTTGGGGGGCATGTGCTCAACCCTCTGCTTCAATTATAAGAGACATTATCAGGTCACTTTATTAACTGAAGAAATATTTTTTCTGCTTCCTGTAAATTAATCAGGAAGAGGATTAAAGATTTACCAGACAGAGGCCACAATGGAAACCAGGTATAAAGAATAAGTCTGAACTCTTGCTCTCAGAAGGCTCGTCAAACGCTCCTTTCTTATCGGTAACCGTCACTGAGAGGGCTCCCTGCACTTGCTCAAAAGTCATTTGTGTTTCTGTGTCTGTTCATCCTGTGTCTTGGTGAATGGAAAGTTATTTGGAACCTCTTTAGACAAAGCAAATCATATGTAGTAATTGTCTCCAACTTCTCAATGAAAGGGCAAAGTTTGAAAAACTGAGAACAGAAGAGAATTGAAAAGTCATCATATGAGCATGAGAAACTAAAGAAATACGCACGAATGTAGTTAAGCTCAGAATCTTCCCTGCCCTTCACCCACTCCCTCATCATCCTTCCAACAGATCCTAGGAAAAAATTTAATTGGTAAAATTGAATAAGGCGAAGCAGATAGAGAAATATGGAATAAAAATGGAAAATCAAAATTAAGGAATGTAGGGAAGCCAAGTAAGTGGGGAAAAAATGAAGCTGAATAACTGGAAAGAATAACTGGAAAATACTGGATATTCCAGAAGACTTAGAAAACTTGAGGCCTTCCGAGAGGACATTCAATTAAAACCAAAAGGATTTTTTTTTTTAATTTTTTTTTTTCAACGTTTATTTATTTTTGGGACAGAGAGAGACAGAGCATGAACGGGGGAGGGGCAGAGAGAGAGGGAGACACAGAATCGGAAACAGGCTCCAGGCTCTGGGCCGTCAGCCCAGAGCCCGACGCGGGGCTCGAACTCATGGACCGCGAGATCATGACCTGGCTGAAGTCGGACGCTTAACCGACTGCGCCACCCAGGCGCCCCTTAAGTTTAGTTTTTTTTTTTTTTCCAAAAGGATTTTTTTAGGTTTACTTAAAAAAAAAAAAAGATTGTCAGAACCCTTTGACTTAATTTAAACTGAATATCCAATATTAATACATGGGATAAAATACTTTCAACTTACATGAGGAAAACCACAGAAAGGTTAAAAAAATTGGGCCTTTCATATTTATTTTTAGGTTCACTAATTAACTAAAAAAGGCTTACCCCCCTGTATAATTAAGGTACCTGAGTACAAAGAATTAATCTCTAAAGCTAAAGAAGAATGTAGGAGTCAAAACAGATTTTTCAGGTATTGTTTCTTAAAACTACAAACTTCCGAAAGTATTCTCTGTTCTTCCAGTAAATCATTGAGGAGCTACCGTAGATGAGGTACTCCCATTGGTGCCATGGTTGGGGGGGGGTGTCTAGAGACAAAACCTGGTTGTTTCTATGGTGGTTGACAACAGGCTGATCATCCAAGATGGCTAGAATAAAGGCTTCCTGGTATTTGGTTATCTTAGACCATTCTTAGTTGTTGAATTTTCTAGTTTGTGCAGAGTTGACCAATGTATGCATCAAGGCCTTTTATTTCAAAATAAATAAAAGTGGTAGGTAGGGACACAACATACTTTAATCCTTCTTAATCCCTTTTTAATTATGTAGAATCACCAAATGAGCGGAGGCAACCGCACTGAACCAGAATGCAGTCGGGCTCTCGGGGGTTTAGCAAGTATCAGATGATTTGGTCTGGCACCCTGTGGCCTCAGGCTTCTCTGCTTTATCATTGCTGGCATCATTAGTGATGGCTATTTAATGAGCCCCCTCTTCTAAATTTTAAGACGTTGTTAATGTTAATGGTTAAGCACTTTTTAACCCTTAACACAGTTCTGTGAAACAGGTACTGTTCTTATTTTATAGCTGGCTACACTGAGGCTTAGAAGTGTAATGTCACCTTCATAGAGCTCCTGAGCCTCGAGTCAGGATTCAAACCCAAGTCTAAGTCTGGCACATGATCTTGGTGTTACTGTTCTGTGGGTCTACAGCCTTTTTTTTTTTTAAGTTTATTTATTTATTTTCAGAGGGACAGAGAGAGAGAGAAAGTGGGGAAGGGGTAGAGAAAGAGAGGAAGAGAGATAGAGAATCCCAAGCAGGCTCCGTACCACCAGTGCAGAACCTGATGCGGGGCTCGAACTCATGAAACGCGGGATCGTGACCTGAGCTGAAGTTAGAGACTTAACCGACTGAGCCACCCAGGTGCCCCAAGTCTGCAGTTTTTTATCTGAATTTTCAAGTCCAAAAACCTCTAAAACTTGAAGTTGTTTTCTCATGCCTTTGGTGGCAAAACATGACCTGAACTTATTTGAGGCCATGGTCTCTGTCCTGCTCTCTGTAAATGTTTGCAGATTTCACTGCAGCTGTATTATGTCTGTATAATAGACCATGTTGCACAATACGTGTACATACTCCTTTTTACCTTCCTAAAATCTGATAACCTTGAAATTCTGAAACCATCTAGCCCTGTGGGTTTCCAGCACAGACAGGGACCTGACCGCCCCTTGCCACCTGCCAGCCTGCCCCCACTTCTCCTGGTCCTTTCCCTTCCCCTGACCCTAGGCTTCCAATTTGCTGCTACTGACGCGGACATGGCAGTTTAAAAATGGAAACTTTTTGGGGTGCCTGGGTGGCGCAGTCGGTTAAGCGTCCGACTTCAGCCAGGTCACGATCTCACGGTCCATGAGTTCGAGCCCCGCGTCAGGCTCTGGGCTGATGGCTCAGAGCCTGGAGCCTGTTTCCGATTCTGTGTCTCCCTCTCTCTCTGCCCCTCCCCCGTTCACGCTCTGTCTCTCTCTGTCCCAAAAATAAATAAACGTTGAAAAAAAAAATTAAAAAAAAAAAATGGAAACTTTTTGTGTCAAGAAATTCAGGTAATTTTTTTAAATCCCAAGTTCATACTGCCACTCACCATTCTGATTCAACCCCCGTGGGCTTCTTCCTCTTCTCTCCTGTTCCCTCACTTCCTTCTCCTCCAGGGAGTACTTCATCATTTCTTTTGTGCTTAAAAAAAAAAAAAAAAGGTGTCTTTTCTATTTAACCAGGATGCTAAGTATTTCTCCTGGTGTGTGAAAAGTTAGATGTACTTTTTACCTTAGATAATAACAGGTGCTTCATTTTGTGATGCGATTCACTATGATTTAAAAATCAGCATTTTCAGTGCATTTAAAATGATTCGTGTCTAAGAATTATATGAAACATTTTAGGAATGATATATATTACCTGAAGCAAAGCAGCCGGAGTCCTTTTAAATCATCTAAAGCCAAATAAGTGTGCATAGAGGAGGTGATGGAAGGTCGTTGCTGGGATACCACGCCCTTCTTCCTTAGTTGGGGGAAAAGTGGAAGACAGAATCATTGATTAGTTAAAGATCTACCCAGGGCCTTCATTCAGGATATTCACTTAGAATAACCGAAGTAAGGGATGAATTGTTTAAGACTAATCTCTTACTCTAACTTTTTTTAAAATGGAGAATGGGGCTCAGGGGTCAGTCGGAGAAAGAAAGGTTCTGCAGATGACTTTCAAAAGTGGATTCTTTATTTCTAGTCTTATTCAGCAGGAAGAGGAAAGGAATAAACCGGAACTTGGCTGCAAGTGTTAGCAAATCAGATTTACTTCTGGATCTCTGATTTGTGGCCTGTATCATGTTTGGAGGAATGGGAAGAGTTGGAGGAGGGTGGAGGAGAAGGGAAAAGGGGCGATGGGCATTGAGGAGGGCACTTGTTGGAATGAGCACTGGGTGTTGTAAGTGATGAATCACCAGAATCTACCTCCAAAACCAAGAGCACGCTGTGTACACTGTACGTTAGCTAACTTGACAATAAATTATATTAAAAAAAAAGAATAAAGGAAAGAAAAAAAATAAGATTGTTACTTGAGCCTTGCTTGTTTCTCTCGAGCCTGGTCTCAAGGTTGCCCATCTCTGAACATCCTCCCAGCAGTATGGAGCATCAGGAAGGCCTGTGGAATGTGACGGAGTTGGGATGGACCCATAAGTATCATGGAGAGTAGAAGAAGGACTAATGTTTATGGCTCACCTGCTCTGTGTCAGGCTCCATACACGTTATCACATTAGTCTTTACAGAAACTGAATTTTCATCCCCATTTTACAGGTTAAGGCAGCTGAGATTTAGAGTGATTAAGAAGCTTACCCAAGGTTTCCTACCCCCAAAATAGAGGAGTTGGGGCTGAAGCACATTTCTGTCCCCAAAGCTCATGTCCTTTCTATCATGAACCCCATCCCCCAACCATCATCCAGGTTTACAGCAGGACCTGGGGAGTGGGGGGCAAAACCTACGTGGAACCACTCTGGTCACAGAGCAGCTGGGGAAGTGGTTCATGTTTCCTCATTCTGCTGGCTGGGTACCTTTTCTCTCTCTCTGCCCTGGTTACATAAATTTTATGCACCACCAGCTCAGGGCGACCGACAGAAGACTCTCTGACCTCTGTCTTTGTGGTCGACACTGTGTCGTACCCTCTCGGACTTGCCATAGTAGGTCACTCTGCTTCTGAGTACACCTGTGAGCTGGTTCCTCTGGCACGTCCTGAGCCCTGTGTCCCGATCAGAGTAGGTCTGTGGCCACTTCCCAGAGTGACAAAGCTCTGATTCCTGGAGAAACACGTTTGAAGAAAACCTTAGGAATGAGTCAACATGCAGTAGGTGAATATTTGTGGAATGAGTGGATCTGTTGCATTCTGGAAACCCCTGTAAACAGGAGTGGATTTGCATGTTCTCCTGCTTTTGTACTTGGCAGCTTTCCCACAGTGTTTATTTGAAAACAAGTTCAGATTATATCCCAGGTCACTTTTATATCACTGCTGGTAACCGTAGCAATGTATTTGTGTTAAGGAAAAAAAAACTGCTTTCAAGGTTGCCTCTTGGAATAAATGTTCTTTTTCTCTTCTAATTAAATTTTCTTCAGCTTGCCATTTCAGAGGATAAACATTTAGCTGGAGACCCTAGGATTGTTTAATTTTCTCTTTCTAAGCAGTAACTGTGCCATCACGAGAGCACTCTGTTATTGCATCTGTTAGATTATAAAATCATGGAACATTTATTATCTCTTAATAGGGAGAGATAATGCGTGTGAGAAGACTTCATATATGTTTCTACGAAAGGAGCTTCCTGTACGACTGGCTAACACGATGAGAGAAGTTAATCTTCTGCCGGATAACTTGCTTAACCGCCCTTCGGTGGGGTTGGTACAGAGTTGGTGAGTAAATAATGTGGCTTTAGATGGGTCTTTCCATGATGCTCTGGACACTTGGCATTGAGACCATTCTCCCTAAAAGTACACGTATGCCAGTGTGGGAATGAGTCATTTGGAATAGCTGAGTTTTCCAAGCAGTTATACGTGTTTGTTCATTTGTTTTTGTGACAGTTTAAAATTGTCTTAATGAAAATACTTCTCACTTGTACTAACCGCTTTCTTGACTTCTCAAATTTTATTTTTCTGGTTATAAGTGTAATTGCCCATCGGAACAAAAATTGGTGCAGAAAAATATACAGGAATAACAATGCTGTGACCTCTGGGCACTGGTCTGCCATCCTTTGGGTAAGGGAATGTTGCCACTTTGATCAAGTCTCAGCCTTGCTCCTTTTGTTTTCCTGTTAAAGGAGTTTCTTGGAGGCAGTATTTCTTTTCGAGAAAATGAAGTTGTTTAAAGGGGAACCTTGGATTGTAAAAATATCAGTACCTAATGTGCTTCCTTTGCCTTGTGAAAAATGGAAAAAATCTGAGCAAAGTGTGACATCAAGTTTGATCGGGTACAGCTCTGACGCTTCAGGCATGGTTACTGAATTGGGACAGTCAAATGTGTCACCAAACCAGTCACTAGGTGAGCAGGGTGAGGTTGGCGAGTGGTAGGGTGTAAGAGCAGGTGGTGTATTTTCAGAAAGGCATCTGCGTATGGTCAAGAAACACTTGCATGTCTCCTGTGTATTATAAAAAGCAAGGTAGAAGTCACCAAAAAAGCTGGAAGAGTTAGCGAGGCCAGATAAAAAAGTGTTCTCAAGCCAGTACAGAGGAAGCGCACAGAGGGTGTTGGGGGGTGGGTGGGGGGGTGAAGAGGCTGCTGTGGCTTTGCACTGCCCCTGGGTAGATGGGTGGAGGGGGCAGGGGGCAGGGACAGCATTTTAGGGGAAGGCAATGATGGGGACAGATAGAAGGCGAACGGAGCTATTAATTAGTTGGCATTTAAAGGGTTAATGGCAGCCAGGCTACTGAAGGAGAATGGACATTCAGCCGTGATTCCTCAGTAATATTAATTATAATCTGTTCTTAGGGCTAAGCTTGAATTGTCTGAGAAGCAGTATATTGGGTGGGCACCAGTCTCCGTTCCAGACAAGCAGCGGCTCCTCGCTGTGGCAGGCTTGGGGGCCCTGGGGTCCGGGGCGGGTCAGAGAGCTGGCCACGGTGACTTGGCTCTCAAAGTAGGTTGCTTTCCACCTCAGATGCGTAGCTCATTTCCGGATCGATGAGTGTTTGTTTGCGTGAGACTTCTTGATTGCTTCGAGACCATCATCAGAAAATTTTCTCCAGAAAATGTGAATTCACTATCAGGGTCATTATCCTGGGGATTGTAGGTTGGTTAGATGACCGTCAAGTCCCCTGGGCCTGGTGGCGGAGGCTGACAGTCAAACCTATTGCTTATGTAAAAGTTACTTCACGGGCTTCAAAGTGATTTGCTGGCAAAGTATAGACTCAGATGACCGGGTCAGCTCTTTTTTTGTCTCATATTTGTCTTCCATAGCCATTCCAAACTTATGCATGTCATTTTTAACTTTTTTTTAAATTCAATTTTGAAATAATTCCCAATGTAACAGAAAGGTTTGCAAGACTAGTAGCAAGAATTCCCATATACCTTCGCCCGGATTCACTAATTGTTAACATTTGGCAGCATGTCTTCTGCTCTTCTCATATTCATTCTCTCTCTATGCACGTCACGTATGTATGTATGTGTGTATGTTTATGGTATATCACACATGTGGTACATATATGATACACATTATTTTTTTCCCTAAACCATTTGGGTTAACGGTAGACATCATGTCCCTCTACCCCTAAATGCTTTAGTATATATCTCTTTCAGAACAACTCTTAGAAATCCATAGTATGGTTATCAAATTTGGGAACTTAACATTGACGTGGTAATATTTTCTTTTTTTTAATGTTTATTTTTGAGAGAGAGAGAGAGAGAGAGAGAGAGACAGAGACAGAGGATCTGAAGTGGGCTCTGTGCTGACAGCAGAGAGCCTGAAGCAAGGCTTGGACTCATGAACCGTGAGATCATGACCTGAGCCGAAGTCAGATGCTTAACCGACTGAGCCACCCAGGTGCCCCAGTCCAGTGATATTTTCTAATATGGGACAACTTGTTTCCACTGGCCTAACAGTGCTCTTTTTGTTTTAAGTAAACCCCCCCCCCCAGTTTAGAAATCTAGTTTAGGATCACACATTGTGCTTAGCTGTTGTTTCCTTTTCCTCTTAATAGTGACTCTTACTTACAACAGGCTGTGAAGCCCACCTCGCTAGAGCGTGTTCTCCTTGTTCTCTTGACTTGGGGGCTGGGCAGCTCCACGTGATCTTTGGCTCCTCTCTGTTCATGACTTGGCTCTTTAGATGAACTACCCCTTTGGAAAGGATGGGTTACCTCCCTAGAATTCTGCGGGCGTGTTAGATAGAGGGCCTTATTGCGTATGGCTGACTTTGGCCTTTCCGAGAGGTTTGACCTGAAGATTTCAACAGTACCTAACTCATAGCCTGATGTGCCCAGAGGCTTTTAAAAAACATATCTGGAGATGAGCATACTTTTAGTGTCATGCATTGTTACAAAGTTCAAGTGAGGCTGATTAATAAAATATTATTCCTGTTGATGTATTTGTGTGCTCCACAGTCAGTTTTTGTTGTTGGAGTACCTCATCCTCTCTCCAAAGCTGGTTAGTAGGATTAGTGGTAATTAATTGTTCGAAATAATTATATTCAGGGATAATTCTTTCCGGGCATGTTCAGATCCAAAGCAGAGATGGCGCACGTCTGAGTAATTGGCATCTCTGAATCCCCTCCAGATCCAGCAGGTTCTGTCTGGATACAGCTGCTCCAGTAATGTGCCTCTCTCAATCCCATTTTTCTCTGTTCTCCAGATATTTATTTTGGACACATTATTTCCTGTACTGACCCTGATTGAGATATGTAGCTATTTTTAATCCAGAAGCTGTTTCTGAGGACCAGAGAGGCATTCCTTCTCCTCCAATGCAGTATTGATGAGATTGGTTTAACTCTGAGAAGGAACATTTATTTGTAGTTTCCAAGTTCGTAGCGTGTGCTTTAGTGTCACATAGTGTTTCTTAACAGTAGATATGTACTTTTTGGCTAATCAAACTGTAGATTTGGTGTACCAGTTAGAATATGTTTGTGAATAGCAGAAAACCCAACAAAACAATAAATTGGCTCCTGTAGCCAGAAGGATGAGCTTTTGGTGTTGGTTCAATTCAGAGATTCATGAGGTTATCTAGGCCCTGCTTTCCACGGCATTAGCTTTATTTTCAGGCTGGGTTTCCTCCTGGTGACAGAATAGCTACAACATCTCCAGGCTCCACACCCACATGGCACACTGTACAAAAAGCAGAGCGAGGTAATTTCTTTCCCAAAGTCCTCGACCATGTCTTCTCTTTCACTGGCCTGAATTGGGGCGGTATGACCATTCCTGAGCCAGTCCCTGTGTTCAGGGGAATGCCTATTGGACTAGTTAGTCATTAGTGACGAGAAAAATACCATTACCCAGAGAAAAATCAGGCCACCCAGGAGCTTTGCATGGCATCAGCTTCCCCTGTAGCACCTGGGCTACATGGGGGGGAGGAAGAGATAGGGGAGATACCTGAGTGAAAATTTGGGCTGCTGTTAGGACGTGGGAAAGGAGGAATGGATGGCAATGAACCCAGTAGGCAATTAACACAGTAACTCATCTTTTTTAGGTATATGCAGAGCTTTCTTGAACTCCTAGAATACGAGAATAAGAGCCCTGAGGATCCACAGGTCTTGGATAAGTAAGTATGGTACCAAACTTACCTGAAAGTACAAACTTCTACGTTAAAAAATGTGTTGGTAAATGGAACTCGTGGCATTAAGAACCAAGAAGTTTAATTTGGACAAAAGCCCTAGGTTTGTTAATGGGTAACAACTTGACGTCACATTTTTAAATAATTTGAGTTAAGAATTTAACGTAGCACAAAAGGAATAATGACTTCAACATTGTTTCACGGTCTAGTTCTTACTACTTTTACTCATGGTGAACTGGCGCAGGCCCCTCACTGTAAATATCGCAGTAAATGTTCCACCTAGTGGTGGTTTTAAGAATGCAGTGGCCTCTGTATAGACATGAATTTATCTATTCAGTCCTTTACAGATGTGGTTTTTTTTTTTTAATTTTCAAGGCGATATAACATTTGAGCTCGGAAAAACTGTAATGCTTTTATTTTGGAGCAGCATAAATGAGTGTGCTTTTAATATAATGACCTGAATTCTCTTGTTGCTATTACGCATGAAGACTGCTGAATTCTCAAATTCTCTTGCTGATGGAAAATGTTTCTGTTTTTTCATTTTCATTTAACTGAAAAACACTAACCCCAGCTCTGAGTGTGGTTTTCTTTTTTACCCCCAAGAGAAATTAAGTATCCCCTTCACATCACTTTCCTCCTGTTTCGCGTCCACACGAGCGAATACGCAGGGCAGGCCTGTTGTCCTGAAGAATTTCTACGTAGAAGCCTGGTCCACATAGTTGTGACACCAAACGCCTTATATAGGCGTTCCGGAAAAAGAACCAAGAAACTTTGCGTTATGCAAGCAACCTTAGCTCGAGGCATTGAACCCAGCCCTTTCAATGTACAGCTCAGGGAACTGAAGTCAGAGAAGTGAACTGACTTGCCCCACGTGGTAACATTCGCTAGTAGCAGAACTTGGATCCGTAAGTCATTGTTCCATTTCCTTAGTACATTGTTCTTTACAACGTTCCGTAGTGCCCGAGCCGCCAGTTTGAGCCTTGAGTAGCTAGCTCCAGTTTAGTTGTAAATTAAAATTTAAGGAAGAAGAATCCTGACCTGTTCTATACTTTGCTAGGTGTTTTGTTGATGGATTTGTGACTTGTGGAGGGGAGGCATTGGATTAGAGCTCCAGATGCAGTGTTTTCATTGCTAGAAGCCATTGCTGCCATTTAAGGTATTCAAATTAAATGAATTGCATCTAGGAGCTTCATTTTCTCAGAAGTCATTAGCTAGTAACAAACAGTTTGTCTTGATGCCATTAGGATGACTTCTCTAGCTTCAAATTGTAGGGTATAGATTGGTGGAAGTATATAATATTGCAGCTGTATGTTTCTCGGAATCCTGTCTCAATTTCTGGAACAGGTTATCGGTCAGATGCAACTTACAGACATGAGCCCGCTTTGGAAACTGCCAAGTGCTGGGTCCGGTGTGTGTGAGATCATAATGATAATCAGTCTCCCTTAGTGAGTTTTGATGGCCTGCCCTGGTTCACACAGCTAGTTAAGATAGTTGGGTTTTCAGAAGCCCGCTGCTCCTGGCGAAGGAAGGAAAGGAAGGTGAGCGAGTGGCTTTACTCATGGTGGTAGCCTTTTCCAGTCTGGGAGAGGTTATACAGGAGTCCCGGGCAGGGAGATCATTTAAGTAAAGTGAAAGCGGCTTAGAGCACAAGGTTACTTCCCATGATGATAAAGTTAAGAAGAGCCCAGGAAGACTGGGGAAGCTTCTGAGAATTGAGCCCTTGAGGCAAGTCTCCTTCCTTCCAGTCAGGTGAGGTGTTTCTCTACTATAATGAAATCTTAAGCTTTAGTGATATTTAATTTCTAAATAGGTTGGAAAGAACGTTACGTAGAGGACAAACTGTCCGTTTTGAAATGTCTTCTGGATAATTATGACCTTTCAGTTTCATGGTTGATTTATTCATCTTTGATGTCTTTGTATGTATGTATTGGTTACAGAAGTATTTCATCACTGAGAAACATGAGACTATTCAGATAAGTAAAAAGAAAGTCACTCCAAATTTCCATTATCAGGAGACCACCACTGTTAACATTTTCCTTCCATACTTTTTCCCAGGCATCCATATTTTTATATGTGCACAATGTTTTACAAAAATAACTGTGGGCATTATAGATCTCTATACCATTATTAATGGTTTCAAAATGATCCATCTGCAGGTAAGTCATGTGATTTGACCTCCTGTCATTGAGTTTTAGAATGGTTTGTATTTTTCTTGCTACTCTAAACAGGGCTCTAAAAAATAGCTCTTAAATACAGCTGTTGGCCTTGTCCTGTTACTTTCCTGGGATCAGTTCCTGCGAGTGGAATGACTCTCTTTGGTCTTCTGATATATGCTGTTAAATTGCCCCTAGAAATGCATCAGTTATGCTTCCTTGCTCTAGATGACACTGGTTATTGGGGCGCCCGGGTGGCTCAGTCGGTTGAGCATCCGACTTCGTCTCAGGTCATGATCTCGCGGTCTGTGAGTTTGAGCCCCACGTCGGGCTCTGTGCTGACAGCTCCTAGCCTGGAGCCTGCTTCGGATTCTGTGTGTGTGTCTCTCTCTCTGCCCCTCCCCCGCTTATGCTCTGTCTCTCTCTGTCAAAAATAAACAAACATTAGATGACACTGGTTGTTATTAACCAGTTTGATAAGCGGAGGATAGTATTTATTGTGTTGTTTTGCCTTTCTGTTACTGTTTTGAAGGAGAAGTTACTGGCATTTGCATTTTCTCTGTGGTAAATTTCCCATTGACACCAGATCCCTTGCCTCATTTTCTGTTGGGGTGCTCATCTTTTCCTTTATTAAGGATAGCAGTAGCTCTTGTAAATGTAGTTTTCCCTGTTTTTTTTTTGTTTGTTTGTTTGTTTGTTTTTTTTTTTTTGGCCTTTGTAATGTGTATCCCTATAGAATTGCTGAAACTCTACATAGTACTATCATTTATTTCTTCATGGTTTCTACCTATGGTGTTCATCTTGGACCAGCCTTCCTTACCCCAAGGTATACTATATACTTATTCACCCGATTTTCTTTTATTTTTTCTGTGGTTTCATTCTTTCACATTTAAATCTTTTAACTAAATTTTTGGCTTAAGGCTTGAAATTGGGATGTGACTTAAATTGTTAGCCAGCTGTCCCAACTAGTTTGATTGTTTCCCTATCGACTTGGAACACCACTTTATAAATATGCTAAGTTTTTATGTACACAGACTTACTTGCCTTTGCGCCTTTTTCCAAGCTTTTTATTTGGTTCCATTGACTTGTCTTTCTGTTCTTAGTTACCACTCTTAGTACATATTTTCCCCTCTGTATCTTTATAGTAATATACCATAATACTTATAGGTTTGTTTTAATTGCCTTTGTTCTATCTATATTTTGTCGCTCTGTTTTACTGCTATGAGAAATTCATTTCAAAATTTTACTCTTAAGAAATTTCGCGTTGTTTATTCATGGAAGCTGTTGCTTTGAGACTTTATAATAAATCCTTGGAGATATGGGGAGACTGTCCTCATGTTGTCAGAAGAAATATTAATATGTTCTGCAATTATTCACCAAAAATTTATAGAACCTGTATTATATGTGATTGCTTTTCCAGAAAGTCACTGGGTTACTAAAAAGATCTTTGAGCATTTTTTTTTTTAACTAGAACCTCTTACTTTTTATGTCTTTGAAAGAATTTCGATAGAAGGTTTCACACAAAAACTTGGGTAATAGTTTAGTTTCTCATGAATAGTTCCTTGTAGCCTATAATGATTATGTCTCTACTTAAAAAAATATCAGCACATAGAAACTCCAGAGACAGAGCTAGGAAGTTCATGCATCAGACCATGAAATATAAAGACTGACCTCTTTTTGTTTCCCTCCTACACAGCTTTCTGCAAGTTCTGATTAAAGTCAGAAATAGACACAATGATGTGGTTCCTACAATGGCACAAGGAGTGATTGAATACAAGGAGAAATTTGGGTTTGATCCGTTCATTAGCAGTAACATCCAGTATTTTCTGGATCGGTTCTATACCAACCGCATCTCTTTCCGCATGCTTATTAACCAGCACAGTAAGTTGTGGTTTTGGTCCACTTTTGAATGGGTACCCAGAGTGATTTCTCCCCAATGTTTTCCTGTTGCTTGATTTAGAATGTACTGATCTGCATTTTTGTATGTAGAAATTTCATTTCTAGTTTAGTTTCTCCCAAGTAAATCCTGTTTGTTAAAAAGCTATTCTTTAGCATTCTTTGTTAAAAGAGACCCTTGAAATTTGATGCTCATATTAGAGACTGGAACTCTGCTCGCCCTTTAAGCCTCTGCCATTACCTTCCTAGTGAAGGCATCGCACTGCTTGGATATGTCCCTGGGAGGATGCTCCGAGAGGATGTTTTACTCGGGATGTTACGTGGTCTCCTTGTTGGTTTTAAAAACATTGATCCTGGGAATATTAAATTGGCATTATGACAGCCTGAGGCAATTGATCTTTAATTTCACAGTGATCACTGAAATCAGATTAAGTGAATTGTGAAACCATAATCTCTTGCAGAGTTTTAGTCCCCTCACCAGGATGATAAGCAGATAAGAAAAAAAAAAAAAACTAATTCTTGCCACAAAAAACTTTTGGGCTCGTTTTCAGCCTTGTTTCTTTGCCTGATTTCATAATTGTTACGAAAAAGCACCTCCCTGTCTAGGGTCTAAATCACCCTCTTTGCTGAAGCAGAACATAGGCAGAACATCTTTACTAATTTGTTTGGATAACTGAATGTTAAATAATTAATACATGTGGGTTGGTCCCAAATGAATATCTTTTAAAAATAGGAATGTATAACAATTTATAGGAAATTTAAATGAAAAAACAACCTAATTACTATTGATTTAAACTACTTACATGATTTGTGACCTACTGTGTCTGTGTACGTGTATGTGTACATGTTTTTGGGTCATTGATTAAGCAAGGTTGTGCCCCTCTTTCTTCCACTTGATCAGTTGGAACTATAGGTTTTGGCCTAATGCCCTTATTTGTCATTTTTCATAATTTAAAACCTCCCCTGCTTTATTTAAGCATTCGCTTTTGTGGAATCCAAGCTATCCCCAATTTCTGTCCGATTTGAAAATAACTACACCTATAAACATTTGGATTTAGATGACTTTTTTCTTGAGGGCTCCTTTTGGCTTTTATTCAGGAGTAAAATTTCACAGATGTTGTGTGTTGTGAAACTGTTTGAACGTACTTTTAAAAATGAGCAAAAAAAATACTTGAATGGATACTATTCGTGTAGACTGCTCTGGAGAACAATCTCTGTTACGGAGGCACTTGAGGTGCTCACAGCAAAGATACTTTGCAAGCCTGCACCGACAGGGCAGTCTGCGGTTTCTAAATATGTTGTGAATGTTGGAATCACTGTCTGGAGTGGTATGGAGAAGGTGGATAAACTTGGCTAAGGATGAAAATAACTTTTTCCTCCATGTCACATTGGGTCAGGGAGAAAAGGGTTGGACATCTGGCACATGTCACTGCTTTCGGACCCACTCATAGCACCCGGCGGTCCAGTGGAGCCAATCAGCCACCGTTATATGTGTTCTGTCGCTTTAAGTCAGTGCGGATGCTAAAATGATTCTTAAAAACAAGACAATCCTTTTACAGCTTGTAAGCCTACAGTTGCCTGCTTTGCTTTTAATCTCTCCCTTCCCTTTTGTGTTTGTTTAGCTCTTCTGTTTGGTGGTGATACTAATCCGGCTCATCCTAAACACATAGGAAGTATCGATCCCACCTGTAATGTGGCTGACGTAGTGAAAGGTAAGGAGACCACTATCGTGTTAGTGATTGGAGTTCAAATAGGATTGTGGTCTCATTGAGGCAACCCTAGCGTTATGGTGCTAAGTTCTTGGCTCATTCATCGGGCTGGGCCCAAGCCACTTGTGCCAAATATGTGACAGTTCAGGAAAAGATGGATAATTAGCACTGTTCGAAATGGGAGTTTCTACCTCATCGACTGGAGTTTTACGTATAGTTTTATCTTAAACACTGAACTGTTGCGTAGCTTAAGTAGCATTCTAAGTTTGGATTGCTACCAGTACCTGAAACTTCCAGGAAATATAAATCCGTGTTATAAAATTCAGCTGAATTCACAGGTTTGTAACATCTCAACATCCTTTTGATGTGCACCCCAGGTTCAGGCATCTGTGTGGCATGTGAGCTTCATGGGTTCACTGGCCATCCACCCAGACACCCTTCTAGTAGCCTCAGGGTAGAATGGAGCCCTGCAGCCATACGTCCTAGGACCCAGGCACTTGTAATTTGAACAGCAGTTTCCTCGTTGTTCATTTAAGATAAATGTTACCTCCACAAAGCCTTACTTGTTTTAAGTGACCCACCTGCCTGGACCTTTTCAATTTTTTTTCAGTGTTATGGTTACTCTGTGCAGCCTCAGATCCCCAAACTGCTCCTTCCCAAAGATTATATCTCCTACTGTGGCCCTCCTCTTTTTCCCCTAAACACGCACGAGTTTTCATGGCCACAGTCCTCCCCGTTTTTCATCAAGGAGCTTAGTTGCTCTTTTTCTAAACTGTGTAGCTAAGTGGGAGGCAGAAGAAGGCCTTGTCTTCTTGGCCAAGCTCTCAAGCCCACCTCAAGCAGAGTGACCTTTGCTGTTTGAGCTTAGAGGGACGAGGTAGATGGCCTAACAGGTGCAGCCTCCGCAGTGGGGGAGCAGACCAGACCTTTAGCAGCGATAGGTAAGGAAGATCTGTGCCGTTTGCATAGCCTGGGTGTTGCTAAACCCAGGGAGGGGGACCCCGGCATGGTGGCCTTAGCACACCCAAGGATCATTGAGCTGTTCTGGCCTCTGTTTACTTAGGACACATTCATTCAAATGATGTCAGTTATAAGGTGAATATAGGCCCAGCCTCAGCTCCCTAGGAATCCTATAGGTTGCTCGCTCACAAGATAACCCTGTGGTTGATCATGACCTCTGCAGGCCCCAGGGTAGAAGGGGAGCAGGATCGGTCTTGTCCTGGCTTGTGTTCATCAGACCCTAGCCCACTGGCTTTTACGAATCAGAAAGCCTGGTTCAGATAGTTGCCCGCTTGTAGAGAAAAAGGCACAAATCCAGAAAGCACAGGAACTTGATTATGTACTGAATATATGCCTTTTCTTTTGAACTATAAGCATTTGTGTTTTACATTGGTTTTGTGACTCATATTGAATTTAGCGTATGCCCATAAGATGGTCAATAGACATTCCTTGTTTTGACAAATTTTAATCCTTTTGATAATTTACTATTTTAAACCCCACTTTATTGAGATAGAATTCTCATACTGTACAATTGACCTATTTAAAGTATACACACGATTCAGTGGTTTTTAGCACAGGTGCAGAGTTGTGAATTCATCACCACAGGCAGCCTCACATTTTCGTCACGGAAATAAACTCCATGACCATTGGCAATCGTCTCCGTCCACCCAGGCCTAGGCAGCTACGGGTCTACTTTCTCTCTATAGACTTGCTATTCTGGACACTTTCGTAAGTGGCATCACACAACATGCGGCCTTTTGTGTCTGGCTTCTTTCACTGAGCAGAATGTTTTCAAGGCTCGTCCACATCGCATGTGGGTCCGTACTTTATTCCGTCTTACAGCTGAGTAATGGTCCAGTGGATGGATATACTACATTTTGTTTATTCATCAGTTGATGGACATTTGGGTTAGCTGGGCACCCTTGAAAGTGTTAGGTAATCTCTTCGGGCCTCAGTTTCTTCATCTGTAAAATGGTGCTGTTGTAAGTCATCTTTGTCATAGGGTTAAATGAGTTGATCTAGAGAGAGCTCCTAAAGCAGGGCTCTCACCCGGCCGGGACTGTAGGCACGTTTCCCAGGAGTAGTCCTTGGGTCTCGTACAAGTCATTTGGCTTCTCGTTTATACCGTCAATTATATAATAGATTGGCACCTTTTACTTTCCTTTCTGGCATAAGCTGTGAAACATTTATAAAAGTCATTTAGGACATGTATAAGACAATTGGATATTTGACATTGAAGAAATACTGTTGTTTTTACATGTGGTATTATGTTGTGATTATGTTTTTTGAAAGAGTCCTAGCTTCTAGAAAGGTATCTTTGAAATATCGCACGTGATATAAAATGACATGTGAGTTTTGCTTCAGAATTGCAGCAGAAAAGACTGACGTGTGTTGAACACCGCTGAGTGTAGTAATGGGTACGTCAGGGTTCATTATAGTGTGATCTGTACTTTGGCATATGCTGGCCATTATTCACGATCAGCTTGTAGAAAACAGACTCATGTTTATCATCTCATTGTTTCTTGGCAGTCTTTCATTAATTTTCAGAGAGATTTAAACCGTGAATCAATACAATTAGATAAGTAACAGACTTCTAGGCAACTGGTAGCGCTTCTCAGAGCAGAGGGAGGAAGCGGCGCTAACGTGAGTCAGTTCGTAAGAGAGGATGAGGACGAGCCCGCTGCCCTTGACTCTTCAGGTGAAAAGAACCTGTGGGTTCGCGGCACCTACTGACTGCGCTGCTCTTACCTGGCCTGTTCCATGCTCCCCGGTCCCGGCCTTCCTCGTACTTCGTTGGTCCCTCTAACTGCGCTGCAAATTTCTCAACGGCTGGAATTGATCGTCTCTGCTTTCGCGTCACTCCTAGGGACAGAAGTTTTGCACTGAAAACTAGCTGAAGAGATGTGCAAAGCGGTTCAGTTGATACTTGAAAGACAGAAAGTAGATGTTTATGCCTCCGGTCTACCTCACGGCTCCACTTCCTTTGTCCTTTGTGGGCACGGTCTGACCGTGGGCCAGATAGGTCCCTTCCCCGCCCCCTCCCGTGCTTACTCACAGCTCCGGCTCCACTCTCTCTCCTGCCCTTCTCCACCTTGTACCCAGTGGCACCACTGCTGTACTGTGAATAAAGCTTACTGTGTCCTCATTTAATCATTTCTGCCGCTTGTGGGCATGACTTAGAGCCTGGATTCCTGGCGATGCCAGTGCCTAGGAAAATCATCCCCCGCTACCCTCCATGCCCTTCTGCCACTCCCATTGCCGCTTCCCCCAGCACACGTTCGCTCTCGTGGTCAGGAGGAAGGGCCCGCGTGTTCCACGCTCCTACTTTATCTTTTAAACCAGATTTTGCATTTTTCGACAGCCTCTTCCCTTAAGGAAGTCAGCAGCGGAGCGTGGTTTCAGATTCTGAAAGTGCAGAAACACATCAAGCTACATTCACACAATCGACTCTTCTGCCACCTTCGTTCCCTTCGCAAATCATGCCTCCTGGTCCCCACGGCACGCTGAGTATGCTCGTGCATACTCTGTAGAATGCTCTTATGCTCCTTCCACCTGGTGAGGTGGATGCTTACTAAGGGCCACTTACTTGTCCTCAAACCATTGGTATAAGTTTTCCACCTGTTGTGACTCCATAATTTATATAAATATTATGTAAACTGAAGAAATATGAGTAGAAAAAAGATTTCTCTCCATTAAAATCAAGTTGAATGCTTCGGAAAGACTTGATAAAGAAGAGTCTCTTAAAAATGTAATGAAGTGACAGGGAACAGATAACTCTTAGGTTACAGGGCAGCACTGAGGAAAAATCGCAGAAGGAACCTGAACTCACATTGCTTCACAGGTATCTTTACCTTTAGTAGACTTTCAAGGAGTAGGAGTTGGAATTCATAGATACATGTGGTGTTACTTACCTGAGAAAGATGACCTAGAGCCCAAAACCGATCCATATGGAACGAAGAGGCTTTGGCCTTCCATGGAAAGGTTGGCGGGGGAGTAACTGTATATTCAAACGTGCAGTCGAACTTAACGTTTATAATAATAGTTCTACTTTAGGGCTTCCCACGTTATCGAGCGTTTTTGTTGGTCATCCAGCTCGTGTTCGCAGTTGGGTCAGTTAAGAGGACTAATGCCATATTCGCAAAATACTAAAAAGTGCTCATTGAAGGAAGTTCAGAAAAGGAGGGCAGGGGTAAAGAGAATAAAAATGACCCATTTTTGTAACTCAGTGAGAACATTGTTTTATACATTTGAGCTCATACCACATTTACAGATGAGTATGCAGTCACAAATACGGTGAGTGATCCTTGTCTCTACAAGATCCATTGTATTTGTCCGTTTCATCTTGTCCAGCGTGAGTGCCCATCACTCATGACCTTCCTGGATGAACTGAACATCTGACAGCATAGCCTCTTCTCCGTCCTCTGTATCAGTATGGTTGGAGTCCTTCCTATATCTCATCAGCTATACTCATCATCTCTGTATACGAATGGTTTTTCCAGCCCAGTGTGTATAGTCTTTATTCCTCACTGGGGTATTGGCCTTAAATCAGGTACCTTTCCTACTGTGGCGAAATGGACTGGGCAACCTAGAAGGAAACCTGAAGGTCTCTTCTCCCTGTGGACTAAAGCCAATCTTAACAGTCACCTCCCGTTTCATTGCCTCTGGGCCCTCCTCTCAATTCTCTGAGTGTCAGAACACCTGAGCACAGGCTCTTTCTGGCTCAAAATAAGACTGAGAGAGAACGAACAAAGCAGAGAGCACCAGCGGTCAAAAGGCCTAGAAGTTTTTCTGGGTTTTCTAGCAAAAAGGCCCCGGAGTCTCTCTAATGATGAGAAGGTCTCAAAGGGCCCACGTGTCACAGCCAGTCCCAGTATTCCTGGGAACTGTCAGAGAGTGGAAGAAAGTTGTGTCTGTGTCTTTGGACTCTTAGCGAAGTCTTGCTGCTCCCTTCCTCTTTCTCGGGTAGCTAGTATTTTTTTCATTGCCTTTTGGCCTTCTCACATCCTATGAGACTTCTCAGGTTTTTTGGCCTTCTCACATCCTGTCTCAGTCTTGATTATTTTTGTCCTTCTGTTTTGTTTTAGGAAGCTTGATGTAGAGGAAGCAGGGGTTCCGGGTTTTAATGACAGCTCTACTCTTGATTTTCTCAGCTGTGAAGATCCTGCCCGAGTTCAGCACAGTCACATGTGAAGCCCACGTGACCTGGGCGTGCACACACATGCCTCCATATGCGCATGTGTTTCACAGCCTTACACAGCTCTAATGAACTAACAATGATACCATACTTAGGTCTCCTGAGACAGACCACAGGAACTACTTTTATGTAGAAGGGTAGGGACATTTTTATTTTTGACTGGATGGTTGTATGAATGTGTAAACGTGGGGTGCATCTTGCATAACACTGATCGAATGTGCAGAACATTGAAGCATGCCTCCTTGCTGCCTATTTAGCACATTAATATCTACCTTCGCCATCTGTAAATTATAGACTCATGGTAGCGAATGCTGGAATTAGTGTTGTAAAGCTGTTCCTATTATCCTCTGGGAGGTGCCTTCCATTGTGACCCTTTCCTCTTCTTTCTTTGTTAAGAAACCAGGAAATAAAATGGAAAATCCTATGGTAAGATCCTTTTAAAGGTACAGACTTAAATACTTGGTACAAAAGTCAGCTTTCACAGTGATGTTAGTTTGCCTGTGTTGTTGCTACATGCCATTATTGCTTAGCATAATAGCATACAAGTGGTATCTTGAGAGCATGTCATTATTCTGGTTCAGAGATAATGTCTTACGCTCTCACTTAGGGCTCTCGAGGTTGCAGGTAACAGAGGCCCGCTCATGTTAACACAAGAAACCGATACGTTAAAAGAATCTAGTAGGGGGGACGCCTGGGCGGCTCAATCGGTTAAGCCTCTCACTTTGGCTCAGGTCATGATCTCACAGCTCGTGAGTTCGGGCCCCGTGTCAGGCTCTGCGCTGACAGTGCGGAGCCTGCTTGGGATTCTCTCTCTCTGCCTCTCCCCCACTCATGCTGTCCCTCTCGCCCGCCCGCTCTCTCTCTCTCTCTCTCAAAATGAATAAACTTAAAAAAAAAAATCTAGTAGGTCCCATGATAATCCAAGGACAGGAAGCACTTCACAGTTGGAGCTACACTGGACCCGGGAAACAGAAAACAAGGTTGTTTACTGTGTATCTTTGCAACTGAGGCTGCCAAGCCATGGCCCCTCTGCCTTTCTTTTAAATGTTTTTTTTTTCTTTAATTTTTTTTAATGTTTGTTTATTTTTGAGAGAGAGAAAGAGACAGAGTGTGAGCAGGGGAGGGGCAGAGAGGGAGGGAGGCACAGAATCCGAAGCAGGCTCCAGGCTCCGAGCTGTCAGCACAGAGCCCGCCGTGGGGCTCAAACCCACGAACTGTGGATCATGACCTGAACCGAAGTCGGACGCTTAACCGACTGAGCCACTCAGGCGCCCCGGCCCCTCTGCCTTTCTCTCTTGTCTGCAGCCTTGACGCTTGTTTAGGGCAGCTCGTCTAAGGCATTGGTGGCCACCCCAGGCCCTCTAGGTCAGTCATGATAACTCTCAGCGTGTCCTTGTGTCTCCTGCCCTGCCTGTCTCCATCCTAATTTCTCAAAAAACGAATTTAGTTGGCCCAGTCCATCTTCTTGCCCACGACCACAGATGTGAGGATTGTGACCAACCTGTAGGTTGGTCGCCCTACGGTAGGTGTTCTGCCCCCCACTTGTCTAGTTGGCTGTGGCTGGGAGAGTGGGAGAAGGTCCAGTGCTTTCAAAAACCCTGGTTCCCACTCGGGATGCGTTTTGGATAGAAGGATGGTAAACATACCTTACTAGAATCGCTTTATAGCTTACAAGGCTTCCTAAGAGCAGCATTATCTATGACTTTGTAATGCTTTATGGTGCTTTATGTTACTCCTCTGGCAGCGGCTTTTTAATCTTGAGCTTGACAGCTTTTTGTATCCTTTTAGACCCAAGTAAGGGACCGTGACACCTTCAGGCTTGTTTTTTCAGCACTCACTCAAATTTATCCTTGTTCAGCCTCTTGTAAGCAAATGATTATGTGTATTCGCGATAGAGGTTATTATTTGATAGCAGAATTCTGTGGTGAATTTTGAATAGGAAAGTCTTCTAATAAAAAAGTCTCATGAAATAACTTCCATAATCCATTAAATTTTCCTGGATGCTTTTTAAAAAAACTAATTCCTTGTTACGTTGAATCTGTTCAACTACTTGCTGTGTGAACCTTTTAAACTTTTTTTGTTTTTTAAATGTTTGTTCTGAGAGAGTGAGAGAGAGCTAGAGAGAGCATGAGTGGGGAAGGGTCAGAGAGAGAGAGAGAGAGACAGAGAGACAGAGAGAGACAGAGAGAGGCAGAGAGAGGCAGAGAGATAGAATCCCAAGCAGGCTCTACACTGACAGTGGGGCACGACGACCTGGGGCTTGATCCCATGAACCATGAGATCACGACCTGAGCTGAAATCAGGAGTCGGATGCTTAACTGACTGAGCCACTCAGGTGCCCCTTAACCCTGCCTACCCTTTTAAATACAATATATTTAGTCTTGTGTGTTTACAGTTTGGGTTGCCTGGGAAAGTATATATGTGTCACACCCACAGTTTTGTTAGTTACTTTACGATCAATACTTTATTTTCCTTGAAAACAGATATTTTAAAACAATGGATAGCACCTAGGTTCAGTGACAGCAGTAGTGATTTCCTGATACTTCCTTTTAAAGATTGGTGGTAAATACTAGACAAAATATATTGCTGATAAATGTGATTTAGTAAATTATCATACATAAAATTTGGGGTTTCTTTATTTTAGAGCAAGTGCGCAGGTGGGGGAGAGGGGCACAGGGGGAGGAAAGGAGAGAGAGGTGGGGGGGGATACTCAAGCAGGCTCTACGTCAGCACAGAGCCCGATGTGGGGCTCGATCCCACAACCAAGGGATCATGACCTGAGCTGAAGTTGAGAGTTGGACAGTCAGCCGACTGAGCCACCCCGGCGCCCCTAAAATTTTGGTTTCTAATTAAAAAAAAATAGAAGTCTTATTAGGAAGCTTATTGTAAATAGAACTTACATTTTACTCGAGAATAAAGGAAATGGATTAATAAACCAGTAGCTGAATTTTGGTTATGTTGTTTTAAAGCTTTTTCATTTTTACATTGTTTAACTTAAACAGATTTTTTTTGTTTCTCTATGCATGTGATGTCATGCACCCCCGTACCCCATGATCATTCATGTCCTGAGAGGCAGTGACAGAATTAGCATGACCTAGCTTTGGCTTTCCAGCCACATCTAGCTTCCTTCACAATTACTTGCTAACTTTTTTTTTAAATGTGGGTTCCCAGGGGTGCCTGGGTGGCTTCGTTAGTTAAACGTCCACTTCTTGATTTTGGCTCAGGTCATATCTCATGGTTAGTGAGTTCAAGCCCTGCTTGGGATTCTCTCTCTCCCTCCCCCTCTCCCTCTCCCCCTCCCCCTCTCCCTCTCCCCCTCCCCCTCTCCCCCTCCCCCTCTCCCTCTCCCCCTCCCCCTCTCCCTCTCCCTCTCCCCCTCTCCCCCTCCCCCTCTCCCCCTCCCCCTCTCCCTCTCCCCCTCTCCCTCTCCCACTGTCTCCCTTCCTCTCTCCCTCCCTCTCTCCTTCCTTCTCTCCCTCTCTCTCTCTCTCTCTCTCTCCCTCTTTCCCTCTCTCTCCCTCTCTCTCTCTCAAAATAAACGTTTAAAAAATAAAAATAAAATATGGATTCCCAGGCCTCAATATTGACCAACTGTATCATAATCTCCAGGGGTACGTTTATAATGTGTACTTTTTTTTTTTTTAACTTGGTAATGAATTCTGCATACAGCCAGTTTTGGAAAACACTCTGGACCTTTGGTTCCCAGTCTGACCAAAAAGAACATCTGTCATCAGTGTAATTGACTACACTTTGAGAACTTTCTCATGGGCAGGAAGATTCTTCAACCTAAGGAATGCTTACTAGGCATGTTTGTGTCCATGGTATTATAATGTGTTATGGGAATTTATGAATATGAATATATGATTTTACCATTACTGCCCCACAAATACTTTTGGCTGGCTGGTGTATGTGAATCTTGTTGTAATGTCTTGAGTTTTTCAGGATCATGATGCATTTCTTTTTTCTTCCTTCCTTCCTTCCTTCCTTCTTTCTTTTTTTTTTTTTTTTTTAAGTAAGCTCTAGTCCCAACATGGGGCTTGAACTCATGGCCCTGAGATCAAGAGTCGCATGCTCTCCCAACTGACCCAGCCAGGTCCCTCCATAATGCAGTTTTTAATTACAGCATCGATACACTGTAATTAGTAGTAGGGTTTAAAAATCCTTATTCACATGTGGTTTTAGGAATCATACTGGGTCTTTGAGTTTCAAGTTGACTGCTTCTTTCTGGGCTCTGTCATCTTGCCCATGTTATATTTACATAATACCTTTTCTGAATAATGCTGTTATAATCTCATGCTCCTGGCCAAGCTAATGCCATGAGGAACTAGCACATTTAGTGGGACTGGGTTCTTTTCTATCTATAGTGGATGGAAGAACGATGTTTAAACATCTTTAAAGGTGTCCTATACTTGAAGGAGTTGTTTTGTGGAGGTGTGTCGGCTCTGTATGTGGTTAACGAAGCTCCATTTTCAGATTTCATTATTCATTGGTTTAAAGAAAGTGGCCTTCGAGGCTCTCGGTCGGCTCTGTGCTCTCGTGTCACTAGGTGGAGATATAGCATTGTTGAGTGGTGTAGCCAAAGCAAAGAGGGAGTGTTGATTTCTTATCTTTTTATGAAACTACTTTACAGATGTTTGATGAGATTTCTTACACTCTAGGAAAAAAACTTGAGTTTAGTATAATTCCAAATTTTCATTTTCTTTTATTAGAGTTTAAATTCAATGCTACTTTAACGTTTGTTTTCACACTGATCAACTCTTCATTTTAAAAATACATTTCTCCTCTTACTAACATTTCAATTGGCTGTCCCTCATTATTTCATCTTGTCATAGTTATTCCAGTGTCCGTATTTGTGATTCTTTACAGAGGTTTGATTCTAAAAGTTTAGTAATTAGAATTTTTACTCTGAGGTCAAATATTATGTAAAATTTTAATTGGGTAGCAATATGAGGTAAATGAACCAAGCTTTTTGGTCGGAACATACCTGAATCTTTATATTATTTTAGGTTGACAGTGTTAAATTTTAACACACTTAAATTCTGTAGGCGTTATTTCCCCCCCTCCCGTTTTCTTCCTTCCTTCCCTCTTTCTCTTACCTCTTGAATCTTAAACAAGTATCCACTCTATGCACAGTATTGATGTGAGGAATATGAAAAAAGCACAAGCCTGTCTCCAAAGAGCTGGTGTCCAGGTGAGAATATTGCAAATGCACCTATGAAGCGTTTTAAAGTAATCTGAGTATCTGATCTTTAGAAATTGTGAAGGTGAACTTTAAAAAAAAAAGTCACTTTGGAAAAGATTCTGGCTGTGCCTCAAATGTTTAAACATTGTGATACCTTGTGATCATGCAGCTTTCCTCTCCTGGGTATATACCCAAGGGAAATGAAAACATATGTTTACAAAAAACACTTGGACGTGAATGTTCATGGCAGCATTATTCATAATAGCCAAAAAGGGGGGACAATCCAGATGTCCCTCAACAAATGAATGGAGAAACAAAATGTGTTTGTGTACAGTGTAACACTGTTCAGTGATGAGAAGGAATAAAGTACTTCTAGACGCTGCAACATGGGTGACCCCTGAAAACATTCTGCTCCGTGAAAGAAGCTAGGCACCAAAGGCCACGTATTGTGTGATTCCACTTATGTAAAGTGTCCAGAATAGCAAGTCTATAGAGAGAAAGTAGACCCGTGGCTGCCTAGGGCTGGGTGGAGGGAGACGATTGCCCGTGGTCATGGAGTTTATTTCCCTGGTGATGAAAATGTGAAATTGATCATGGGGACGGATGCATAGCACTGAAAATACACTAAAAACCACAGAATTGTATATTTGCTTTAAATGGGTGACTTATGTGGATATGAGAATTGTATCTCAGTAAAGCTGTTTTTTTAATGTTTATTTATTTCTTATTTTGAGAGAGACAGTGCGAGCAGGGAAGGGGCAGAGAGAGGGAGAGAAAGAGAATCCCAAGCAGGCTCCGCACTGTCAGCGCAGAGCCCGACGTGGGGCTCAAACCCATGAAGCATGAGATCATGACCTGAGCTGAACCCAAGACTCGGACACTTAACCGTCTGAGCCACCTAGGCACCCCTCAGTAAAGCTGTTTTTAAAATAAATTATCAAAAGGCTTAAAATTTATCAAAGGAAGGAATATGTATTGACCATCTAATAGATATATACTAAGTTCTGTATGGGTTACAAACCACATGGAAAACACAAACCCTGACCTCAGATTGTTTATAGTTCAAGAGAAAAGGCACCCATGCAGTCTATAATAATGCACTTTTGCTTTCTGAATGTTTTCCATCTTTTGAGATCTAACTGCCTGAATTCTGTTCCAGCTATTTCTTTAATAGCCCAGATCTTCTTACCCTGTGTCTTTTTTTTCCTTTTAGAAGTGAACTCTTGTTCCTCAGACCTTGATAAATATCAGCCCCACTGTGTTACCTTTAAGTAACTTCTGGACAACCTTTTTAAGCTATGGTAGTGTCCCCGATAACTTAGAGTGTGTGGCCCATGGAAATCCCTTCTTCCAGCAAATACTTACTGATAATTCATTACAAATAATTGGCACATCTTAAGACTTTGGGCAGTATTATTTTTTAAAAAGATTATTTTAAAATCCTTTTTATTTCAGTTCATGTACAAACACTGGTATATTATTATTAACTAAAGCCTGTGGATTACATTCAGCCTCACTCTTTGTGTTGTGCTGTTCTGTTGCCTTTAACAAATGCATAATGTCATACGCCCACCATTGCAGTACATACAGAATAGTTTCAGTGCCCTAAACACGCCCCATGCTCTACCTGTTCATCCCTGCCCTTCCTACCTCCCCCTGAACCTCCGAAAACCACCGATCTTTCTGTTGTCTCTATGGTTTTGCCTTTCCCGGAATGTCATTTAGTTTTTATTTTAACTGAAATTTTTTTTCGAAGTATAGCTGACATACAATGTTACATTAGTTTCAGGTGTACAGCATAGTGATTGAACAATTCTATACATAACTCACTGTTCACCACAGTAAGTGTAGTCACCGTGCAAATCATACCCACAAAGAGCACCTCACACCAGTCAGAATGGCTAGTGTCAAAACGACAAGAATAACAAGTGCTGGTGAGGATGTGGAGAAAAGGGAACCCTCCTGCACTCTTGGGGGAATGTATTTGGTCCAGGCACTATGGAAAACATTATGGAGGGTCCTCAGAAAACTAAAAATTGAAGTACCGTATGATCCATTAATTCCACTCGGGGGTTTTTACCCAAGGGAAACAGAAACACTGGTTCGAAGATATAGGCACCCCTACGTTTATGGCAGCATTACTTACAGTAGCCAAGATACGGAAGCAACCCAAGTGTCCATCGATAGATAAGTGGATGAAGAAAAAGTGGTATCTACATACAGTGGAATATTACTCAGCCATAAAAAATGAGATCTTGCCATTTATGGCTATATGGATGGTCCTAGAGGGTATTGTGTTAAGTGAAATAAGTCAGACAGAGAAAGACAAATACCATATGATTTCATTTACCTATGGAATCTAAGCAACAAAACAAACGAACAAACAAACAGACTCACAAATACAGGGAACAAACTGGTGGTTGCCAGAAGGGCGGGTGGGTGGATAGGTGAAATTGGTGGAGAGGTACGATCTTCCAGTTAGAAAATAAGTAAGTCACGGAGATGAAAAGTACGGCCGAGGGAGTATAGTCAATAATAGTGTAACAACAAATCTCTTATGCTGCAATTTAGTCAGGTTGCATGGTGTTCAAAAGTACAGTTGATAAATTTTCGTGAAAAATACCTTTTAGGAATATTTAAAAGTTAAATAAATGTATGGTTAGTAGACGACTGGCCATATTGTCATTAGTGCAGTATTTTGATACTTTTGTAGTCATTAAAACTTTAAAGGAAGAGAAATTTTGGTTCAGTCATAACAATTCTATTACAGCCAAAAAAGACTATTTTGTAAAAAAAACTATAATTCTAAATCCGTCTGGTTAGAAACTGCCCTGATTTTGTTTATGTATCTGTATGTCTATCTGCTTGTGTCGAAAGCTAAACTCTTTTTTTTCTTTACAGATGCATATGAAACCGCCAAGATGCTGTGTGAACAGTATTACCTGGTCGCCCCAGAGCTGGAAGTTGAAGAATTTAATGGTAAAAGAAAAATAATTTTAACCTTAAATGCAAGGAAGTTGACTAAAAATCTGATACCTTAGCTACCTTTCAATGAGATCCTAAAAGTATGCTACTTTCTCCTCTTATATCTTTTAAAACTTTTCTATCTCTTAGGTCACCTAGGTATATTGTTGTAAGGAGTTTTTGTACAGGGGTTTGTGATCTGTTAGAACTCAGAGTTCTTGGAACAGAAGTGATCAAGGTAGAAGATGCACAAACCTGTAAATAGGCAATTCTCAAAATAACAAATGCCAAGCAGTCACTAAACATACGGGAACGCGTTTAACTAGACTAATCAAAGAACAACAAACAAAAATAGAGAAATGTTGTCTTTCAAAGTGGCAGTGATTAAAACGTTGTGATGCTTTGAATTGGTGCCCAGAAAACTACTCTGTCACTCTGTCACCAACACTTACACATTTTGGGTAGAAGTTTAAATTGGTACAGCCTTTCTCAGAAAATGCTACTGGTGTCCTTTCTCTTGGCCTAGTAAATTAAATTTAGTAATGGTCTTATTCTTTGGTCTGGTAAATTAACCATCAGAAAATGTATTCTAAGAAAGTAAGGTGTGCACAGATGTACGTATAAGAATAATGATCACAGTGGTTTTCTTACACAGAAAAGTGAGAAAACAACCCAAGTTTTCCATACAAGAAGATTATTTAAATAAATTGTGGTACACTCATAAGATAGAACACTAAGCAGCCATTCAAAATAATGCTTTGAAAGAATATTGAGGGGCACTTGGGTGACTCATTAAGTTAAGCCTCCGACTTCGGCTCAGGTCATGATCTCACGGTTTTTGACTTCCAGCCTGGCATCGGGCTGTCTGCTGTCAGCGCAGAGCCTGCTTCAGATCCTCTGTCCCCCTCTCCTTCTGCCCCTTCCCCATGCGTGTTCACGTGTGCTCTCTCTCTCTTTCAAAAAAAATTTTTTTTAAAAAAGAATATTGAATGTATGGGAAAAGATGAGCTTTTTAAACACAGCCTATCAAAGTTTGTAGTAGTGCAAGTTCATTGGAGAATATTTTGGAGGATTTATAGCACCAAAATACAGCAGCTTTCTGGATAGTAGGGTCATGACTGATTGTTATCTTCGTCATAGGATTCTATACTTACTTACATGTTACCTTTATTTAATTGTTAGTTACAAAAGAGACATGCTCGTTGGAAAAATACAAACAATACGGAATGTAGAGTAAAAAGTGAGAGTCCTCTACTGTCTCGGGACTGTACAGAGCTTTGGTTTTTTTTTATGTAAATGGGGTTGAAACTATACATGTGCTGTCACTGGTGTTTTTCACTTTCGCCTTGAAGATCTTTGCGTTTATTAATGGCATTTAGAGATTATCCACAGCGTAAACTGCCATGATTTATTTAATCATCTACCGGTGAGTGAACATTTGGGATTTCTAATTTCCCCATATTCCTTGTAATGAGCGGTGCAGGGTGTGTGTGGGTCTGTATCTGGAGGGTGGGAAAATCTGTGAACACGTGGAAGTCTTTGTGTCAGTTGGGTTCCTAGAAGTGGAATGACTGATTCTTAGGGTGTGGGCACTTACAATTAAAGATAAACCCAGTTCCCTCTCAAACGTCTACCAAAAATGTATTTTACTTGCAATGGGGTCAAAATGTGGAAAGACTTGAGGCTGCCGTTTCAGGATATTCGCCCTTCCGTTCTTCCAGAACGTATGCAATCAAAGCTGCTTTCACAGTCTGTTGGGTTCTCCATATTTGTAGTCAATACACTGCCACAGCAGAAGGGACTTTGCTGGGGTATTCCCGAGTAGAAGCATCTCTGTATTCTCTCTCCTCCTCCTTACAGGCTGGGCAAGGCCTGACCTCACCGTACAGATTTCTGTTTGTCAAACACGGGACTTAAATTCGCAGGTGGTAACCAGCTGCTGTTTTGTGTGAATGGCAGCCTCACTCGCTGTAAAGGCCAGAGCAGCGAGCCTGCTTTTGCTGATCCCGGGAGCCAGCCGTGTCCCCCGTTCCTTCTCAGTGAAGCGGTCACACTGGGCAGCACAGCTCACCAGGAGAGGAGATTAATGACTGTTTTTAGCACTGTCTCATGCATGATTTTTGGAGCCACTCTTCCCATCTTTAAGAGAAATAAATGCTGGTGGTTATGGGCCACCTGTAGTTTCCTGTTGCTTTGGGTAATGTGTTTATGATTGCTCTTTATCATTTCCTGAATGTCAAAGTTCTTTGTGGGCATGGTTAAGGACTTTGCTTTAGCGCTCACAGGTTCTGCGTTAGAGGTGCAGGTCAGAGGTCAGTGTTCAACCCCTTAATGGATGTTGTCGCTTTATAGAGAGTGGGTGTTTCCCACAGCACGATAGCTGCCTCAGTTTTTCCCGAAGGAAATCTGCCAGATCCAGATTCCCGTGGATTCATTGTTAGAGCCTGCATGAGCTAGCATAGCATCTCCTTTCTCGTTGCTTCCATTACCCACCGGGTGCCCTGAACAGCAGTCGATAACAGCACTGCCCTCTACCCTGCACTTCAGAGCAGGGGACTGCCACCAACCTGAGAGAGCACTGTTGCTACGTGAGAATTTTGCCATTAGTGTGACCTATCATCTTTTTTTTTTTAATCCGAATTTTTGGGTGTTTTTCCTTTCCCAGTGTAGACCGCTGAGAAAGCAGTAAATAGGATGGTGGAGAACATACTTGGTGAACGGCATCAGGATTTACCACTCATCACTAGACTTCTGGGTATTGGGAGCCAGCTGTAATAAACTTTCTTTATTATCCATTTTGTAACTAAACAGGAGTATTAAAAAGAACAGAATTTTATTTATCTTACATCAGGTTTCAGCTTTCCTTTTTTTAAAAACATATTTTAAAGTTTATTTATTTTGAGAGAGAGAGCAAGTGAGAGTGGGGGAGGGGCAAAGAGGGAGAGAGAGAACCCCAAGCAGGCTCTGCACTGTCAGCACAGAGCCCGATGCAGAGCTCGAACTCACGAGCCGCGAGATCATGACCTGAGCCGAAATCAAGAGTCAGACGCTTCACCGACTGAGCCATACGGGCACCCCAGGTTTCGGCTATTTCTGACTTGCCATGAAACCCATGTAGGTTTCTCCAAAGACAAGTAGCCATTTCATCATACTTGTTCTCATTTTAGCTTTCTGATTCTCCTGAGAAATCGCTTGCCAAAACATGAGGCAAAGAAACCTCTTTTGTTACCTGTTGTGAATCCTTGTGGCGAGGCAGTATGGCTCAGAGGAAGGATGTGAGCTTTGTAGCTAGCCAGGCTGCGGGGACATGGATTCTGACTAGAGGTGGGGACTTCCTCATCTGTGAGATCACCTTGTGTGATGATAAAAGGATGCTGTTTCTGGGGCCTTAAATAAAGCACCAGACCCGGACTGGATATTTTTAAAAGGGTGGCTACTGGAAGTCAGGGTTGACTTGGGAAGGCTAAGACTTACTACTTGCATTTCTTCACCATTTCTAGACCAGTCTCTCCTGTCACCAGTTTCATTTATAGCTTTGGGTTTGGTGGGCAACCTAAAAAGTTGACGTCATACCACACATGTCTTGTTATAAGAGAGTTTACAGAAAAGGTGTGTGTCCTGGGATCTTTGATTTCTAGTTTCCCCATATTGGATACTTTCGTGTGTAGTTTTGGGCCAGCGGTTCTGTACAGCAATCAAAAAGCCATTGCTGGTGGCCCTGTTAACACTGTAAAGTTAATTATTTAGTAACGATACTAGCCAGCATTTATTGACTACTTAGTTGTGGCAGGCTCTGTGTAAACTAGTTACACAGATATGTACTGTGCCCATTTTACATATGGAGTACCGAGGCCCAGCTGGTTTAAATACCTATTAATGTATCTGTTACATGCCAGAATCAGGACTTGATCCCAGTATGACTTTGAACCACACATGTACTGTTTTTAATAGGCTTACCCATTGACTTTTGGACTTGATTAATCACCTCTAAGTGCCCAGCTACTTATTTTCTCTTAAATGCATTTCTTTCTGCTTAGCCTCTAGTTTTTCATTGTTATAGGAGAGAGAACAATCTGAAAATAAAATCCTTTGTATCCTGTGTTAAGTTCTGTTGCTACTTATTAAATGTTGTTCCAACACACGGTATTTGGAGCGATGACTCTGCAGAATAGAGACTTGGCTATTTCTTGAGTCCTGAGCATGAAAAACCTGGCCCATTTTTTCCCATTGACTTTTAAAAATGTGCCCTTAAATGGAAAATTCATATTGCATTTGTGTCTTATTTTAGAAGGTTAACAAGCATCTGTTAAAGGTCCACTACATAAAAGCCATTGGACCCAGGGTTAGGTAAGAGTCATGGACAAAAGCATTGGACATGGTCTTATAAGGAAGGAGAGACATCTAACCTGTTAATGTTCCCGAAGAAAATAGAAGTACAAGTAAGGGAGCAAGCCTACAGATGTTGATTCAACTGAAAAGAAAAAAAATATCAAAGAGTAGATTGGGAAAAAGATCTGGAGTGAAAAGATTGAATTCAGAAGGCTCTTTATATAACTGATTCTGCCTTTTGGTACAAGATAGGCTGAGGGTTCAACTTCTTCCTAGGGCTCCATTAAAATGGCAGTAAAGAAATACAAAGCAAAACAGCAAAGAAACCAGGGGGGACCATCAGTGGACCACTTACCTCACCTCCTGCCAGGGAGTAAACAGATGGAAGTATGCTGATTATGGGACAGAACAGGAGAAGCCACAAAGGAGAGGCTACTGCAAAGGTGGAGGGACTCTGGGAGCAGAGCCAGGAGGTGCAAAGGACTGGAAAAGGAAGCTAAAAGCTAGGGTTCGCTTGAAAGTTGGTCTGAGACAGAGCACGGAGGGGCAGTGGGGAGCACTGGACTCGGGCTGTGCTCTGCCTACAGTCAGAAGCGTTTTCCCTGGGGTGCGAAAATTCAAATCAGAGTACTTTCTTCAAAGATAACCTTGGAAAGGGGTGCCTAGGTGGCTCAGTCGGTTAGGCATCCGACTCTTGATGTCGGCTCACAGATCAAGCCCCGAGTCAGCCTCCGTGCTGGCACCGTGGAGCCTGCTTGGAATTCTCTCTCTCCCTTTCTGCCCCTCCCCTGCTTACGCTCTTTCTCTCTCAAAATAAATAAATACACATTAAAAAAAAAAGAAAAACCTTGGAAAAACTGGGGCTATTCATGTACGTGTTGTTAGCCCAAAGTAAAGCCCTCTTCATTTGAGCATTTGGGGAACCCTCTGGTCAGAGGCCAGCTTACTGTGTGCCTATCCTAAAGTCCTTTGAAGAGCCGTGACTAGGTACGCAGGGTGCCACAAGTCAGCCTTCTCATTTAGGTGACGGCCGAAGGGGCACATGGACAGCGGCCACGTCAAATGATTAAGCCAGTTCCTCATTCTTCAACAATATTACAACCAAGGTGTATCAGACCTCATATGACACCCAGCAGGGTAACAAGAACCTGACTAGCATTAAACTTAGCAGCTGCACTGCCGTGGCCGGAAGACTACCTCCTTTTCTACATTCTGAGAGAAAATTATTTTGAACCCAGAATTTTGTACCTAGCCAAACCTTCAATCAAGTGAGTCAGAGGGTGTAAGGTTTGAGAAATGCATTTCCCAAGCACCCCTTTCTGAGGTAGGCGACTTGACTGACTTGATGGTGTATATAATATGGATATAAAAAATAGTGAAGAACATACTGGAACTTTAATCAAAAACAGTTTGAAGATGATGGCTACGCAGCATGTTTGGAAGACAATTCTAGTTTGAAAAATCATAAAGAATGGAATGGATACCATGTACTAGAACAGTAAGCTGGGAGATCTTACTGATACGGTAAGGAAAGGGAAGCATATGTACCTTGTCCAGTTACCCAAGAGGAAGGGTTGTTAGAAGCACCAGGGAATAGATGAAACTGTGTAAGAAGGACACAGTCCAGATATTCAGTGACCTCAAAAAGGGTAGCATGATTTTGAGCAGTTGGTGGAGGATTAAGAGAATCCATTTCACCTTAGGGCTGAGAACTTTCTCCTTCATGCGACACATGAAACATGTCATTGGAATCACGGGGGAGGAAATGTGGTTCTACACACTGTTGTGGCTGCTCTGCAGTGACCAGTATTTACCTACTTAGGATGCTACCAACACTATCAATTTTCAGCTTTTTAAAAAAGAACCTAGAGACAAAGTACAGAAGAGTTAATTAGGGTTACAGAACAGAGTGGTCATATTATCAACCAAAAGACTAAAGCGGAAACAGTAACAAGTGGCTGCCTCCGGGTGCAGACTGGGGGTTGAGATGGGAAAGGGTAGAAAGACTTCTACTTTTTTTTTTTTTTTTTTTTAAGAAAAATCTTAAATTGGGACGCCCGGGTGGCTCAGTCGGTTAAGCGTCCGACTTCAGCTCAGGTCATGATCTCACGGTCTGTGAGTTCGAGCCCCGCGTCGGGCTCTGTGCTGACGACTCAGAGCCTCGAGCCTGCTGCGCATTCTCTGTCTCCCTCTCTCTCTGCCCCTCCCCTGCTCGTGCTCTGTCTCTCTCTGTCTCAAAAATAAATAAAAACCTTTAAAAAATTTTTTTAAATCTTAAATTATGTATTTGACATAGTACTTGCCAAAAAAACTGATCATCAAAGAGTTCAGGATTTAGAGTCAGAAGCTCTTGGTTCAGTTGTCTGATTTCAGGCCTCTTCCGTTTCAGTAGGCAAGTCACGTAGCCTCTGCAAAGCCTGTGCCCTCGCCCACAATAATACTACCCCTCTGTGAGCCACATAGTACTGTCAGGAGGGAGAACGCGATTGGCTAATGCAGGCAGAAGCTCTTTGTAAATTGCTAAGAGCCAAACAAATGTTTGCTCTACTTTATATCCCTGTTACTTTATTAGAGGAAGTAGTTAGGTTGAAATTATAACACGGCTGAGTATGTCTGCATTCTCCTTGAGGAAGTTCACGTAGGTTCCGTCTCCTAAGTGATTTCTGGTCACGAGGAGGAGGAAGGACCCCATTTTGCAGCATCTACTCGATAGCCCATACGCTGTTCTTGGTGCCTGACGTGGGATTCAGTATTTCTCGTATTTTCCTCCAGAGATCCTTAATGCAAGGAGAAAAGACTGGGGGTCGTTCAGGGAAGGGGTGGGAGTTTATCTGCTAGCTACTAGTAGAATAGTTATGTGAACCTTAAATGCTACTCCATAATGTGCCTCGTTTGTTGAAACCGAACAGGATTTAACATTGCTGTTTCGTCCAGTTAGCCAAGAAGATGTGCCCCTTTTCTGCTGTGGCTTCACATTCCTCCTGATCACCACTGGGGTCACCAGTGGGGGTGATGTCCCCGAATTTGAAAAAAAACTGAGAAATATTTAGATGACTTCAATAAAACTCAGAATATTATGACATAGGTGATAATATTCCAGTCTTGCTCCAGTTTCAGAGAAATTGAATAATCTGCCCAAGGTCACATAGCTGGTAAGTGAGGGAACAGGATTTCTCCCCAAATTGGTTGGACTTCCAAGCATATGTTTTTGCTCAGCCCTACCTCTGGAGGTGGGAACCTAAGTTAGCCTTTTGTGTAGAGTTCTTTTTTATGTACTTGAAAAATAGAATACCAGCGGCTTTCTTGGCTTTCTTGTAGTTTTGGTCCTTACTCATTGATGGTTTTGTCTCTGTTTTCAGCCAAAGCTCCAGACAAACCTATTCAGGTAGTTTATGTGCCCTCTCATCTGTTTCACATGCTGTTTGAGTTGTTCAAGGTAAGTGGAATTTAAAAACATGGAAAAAAGTCTTCATTTTAAATTACTTTGATTCAAGGCATAATGGATTCGTTAGATTAGCATAAGAAAAGGTTTTGCATAACCATTTTAAAAATTCTATTTCTGATACCCTGTGGGTTTTATAATTTGTACACTGTGAGATGAAAAATTGCTGTGTACAGTATAGTTTTCGTGAATATTAGTACATATTGATTTTGAAGCTTAATTGTACCTTAGTGATTTTATGTAAAATCCATCCTGTTTTTTCTTCACTTATGAGATGAGAGATGCATTTTAGTTTCCAAACCTGGTAGAGGCTTTATTGATGGTAGCCAGATCAAAATAAATACGTGTTTTTGCATATCTGTGTTTGTAAACATTAACTATGTTTGTGCATTAGCATTTGTTTTAGTATTGGGTGATACCGTAACCCTTTTACACATTTGAGTCCATTCAGAAGATCTGATGGAAGCAGAGGGGAAATATGGGGGAGGACTGGACCAAAAGAAACACCAAAAAACAAAAGAACAAAACCTCTTTAGACTCTGCAGCTTAAGCTGTTGCTTTTGTCAATCGGTAGCTCATGGCATTTATAAGAGCAGTATTATAGGCACAAGGTGTTTAAGCTAAAATTTCATGTCTTCCAATGTGTAAAACCCTAAATTGAACACCTGAAAAATCAGTTATGCTGATTTGCTTCCCAAAATTATAATGTTACTGATGTAACATTTTAAGGTTGAGATGGGCATTCAATTGTGAACTTTCTCTTCAACAGCTGTGGCTTTTTCAGAATTTCTTTTTAACTGACATTGCCTTTTTTTTCCCCTCAGCCAAATGATTAATTTTTGTGGGAAACATGAATACTCTCAGGTTTTCCGCCTTCTGTAGAGGAAAGGTGCTCTGTAAATGCACACTGATAAATAGGATTTAAAGTGCATCAGTGCGCCTCTGTAGCCTCGTTACATGTGATAAAAACATCCCTCTTGGTTAAAAGCTGAATAATTTAAATACCCTAAAGTGAAAGCAAGAAGAAAAAAGGAAGAAAAGAAAAAAAATATTTAGTGTGATGGATGGGAAGGAAACTAGATGAAAATCAAAATAAAGCATCGGGAAAATTTTCCTTGATCCAAACACACATTTAGCTAAGTTCTTTAGAGGAAAAAAAAAATGGTGTGTAAAACCAACTAATATCTGTCTGCTCCACAAAAGTGGTGTTGTGCAATAAGCAATCCTCTGCTAGTTTCTGTTTTTAAGTCATGGTTCGTGAGTCAGCGGTATGCTTAAAAAAAAAGGTCTTACTATTTCAGAACTCAATGAGGGCGACAGTCGAACTCTATGAAGACAGGAAAGAAGCCTACCCGTCTGTTAAAACCCTTGTTACTCTGGGGAAAGAAGACCTATCCATTAAGGTGACTGCTTTATTTGCACAGATACTTTGTCTAGTTAATTGAATAGTACCTAGACATTGCGGCATCAGAGGGAAGAGAAGAAAACTGACAATGGATGTCATGACAATGTGTGTACCACATTCGATCTTTCGCTTGTTACCTCATTTAAACTTATCAGAACCCCATTTTTCAGGGAGCTGAACAAGACCTCAGCCCTGAGCCTGTCGGGTCCTATTGTGTTTCCCTGCCCTCTTTGTTTTAGGTTTAGATGAGAGAACCGTATTTCACTGGGGGTTCAAAGCCCTCGTACAGTTTAGAGTTATCTGGTAGGTACTTTAATGAACTTCTTGCCTTGTACTAAGAATGGATTGATTTGTTCTTAAACATTTTGTACGTTACAGATAAGTGACCTAGGCGGCGGTGTCCCACTTCGAAAAATAGACCGTCTTTTTAACTACATGTATTCAACTGCTCCTAGACCTAGCCTGGAGCCTACAAGAGCTGCCCCTCTGGTAAGCATCTCAAACTGCTGCTTAAGGAAAGGCCATGAACACGAGGAGGGACTCCCAAGGGAATGGGCTAGACTTCTCCCTGGCTGGTTAAATACGCCTCTTTGAATTCGAATGTTTCCCGCGTGATTTGGAGGAGGGGGCGTTTTATCCCGCTACTACTATCTTTGTGAATCCTTTGGACCTAGATTTCTTCTCTAATTGTGTCTTAGCAACTCTCAGAGGTGAGTACCTCACTTCCTGATAGAGGCAAACAGCATTTCCCTTTGGTTAAGACTGCTGCCAGGCCCCATTTACCACCTGGGGCTACCTTGGTGAGAGCGGAAGGTTAATAGCAGGCGGGCAAAGTTGCCTTAGAGTGTGTTTGGCTGCCTCGTGCTCCGGACCCCGGGGTGCTGCATACTGTGGAGACCCAGATCGCCCAGGGCTTTGTAGCCTCCCCCACCACATTTGTTTATATAATTAGAATGTTAAATTATGAACACATTATGTTTTTTATATTAAACAACATAAGCAGGAAACATATAGGTGGCGTATGCATTTTCAGAGCCCTTTCTGTCTCAGTCCTACTGAGGCAGTGAGAAAAGCCCCAAGTTACCATGGCAGCATTTAGATCCTGCTCGGGCCACACTTTGTTCCCCTGCTGAGTGTTTCTAATTGACAAACAACAATTGAACCCTTTGTCATTAAACACAGCAACATATCTATCAGTCTGCAAAATGGATGAGGGCACAAATTAAGTTTCATTTTCAAGTCCGACCTGATAAGCACATAAGATTATATTTTATTTGTATGAATAAAATCCAACACTTTGTATCACTTATTCGAGACAGAGTTTGTTAACTCAGCATGTTGAAAACAGGAAGTCATTTTTATAGGCGTCAAGAAAATTCATGAAAAAAACAATTTTGAAAGGCATTGTCTTCGCCAGCCTCTGGTCCCTACTGAAAGGAATGTCAAAAGAAAAAAAAAAAACACTACAAGCAAATCTGGAGGCTTCCCCAGTTGTTTAAAAGGAATATGGGTCGTCTATATCCTCAAATAGCATCTTGAGGATAGCTGTTCTGTCATAGTTTTTTTTTAAAAATGAAACTGAACAATTGACGTAGAACTTGCTCTAACCTCCCCTTTTATTAAAGATGAGAAAATAAGGCTAGTGCCTCGCCCAAGGTGGTTGTGCTCATTACGGCAAGGCTGGCACCGGCCACGTGTGCGTTACCCGCAGGGCACCATGTGGCCTCTCCTTTGAAGAAACGCTTCCACTAGCATCTCTCCCAGTCATAAACTGTCTTCAGCTTTAAAGTGGGCACGTGGGGGCGCCTGGGTGGCGCAGTCGGTTAAGCGTCCGACTTCAGCCAGGTCACGATCTCGCGGTCCGTGAGTTCGAGCCCCGCGTCAGGCTCTGGGCTGATGGCTCAGAGCCTGGAGCCTGTTTCCGATTCTGTGTCTCCCTCTCTCTCTGCCCCTCCCCCGTTCATGCTCTGTCTCTCTCTGTCCCAAAAATAAATAAACGTTGAAAAAAAAAATTAAAAAAAAAAAAATAAAGTGGGCACGTGGATATGTACTTCTAGAAAACACTTTACTCGCTGAGCACCTTACCACGTTACAGCTCTGTGCCTTGACACATGCATTTCTTATGTGGAAAGGTCCTCCTACCCCACTCCTATTGATCCTTTGACACCCTGGGACAACGTTGGTGAACCTCACCAAATCCAAGTTAGACACCCCTCCTCTGCATCCTCAGGGCCTACCTGTCTCCTCACGCTCATGTTCTCGATCGTTCCCTGGGGGACCCGATATCAGCCTCCGGGCCTTGCTGGAAATGTGGGAGGCAGACTTCCTTGGCCTCTTCCTGGAGTATGCTGGTTTCTTTACTGTGGTGACATCAGTCACCCTCTTGTCCTCAGTACCGTTAATATCCTGCCAGTACTAAAGCCCCCACCTTTTTTTTTTAAACTTTTGTGTGAGAGTGTGTGTGTGTGTGTGTGTGTGTGTGTGTGTGTGTGTGTGTGTGTGTCTGTCTGCCCCTCCCCACACGCAGGGGAGGGGCAGAGTCAGGGAACGGGGAGAGAAAGAATCTTAAGCAGGCTTTACACTCAGCACGAAGCCCAATGTGGAGCTTGATCTCATGACCCTGAGCCAAAATCAGGAGTCAGATGCTGAAGCGACTGAGCCATCCAGGCGCCCCTGCCAGTACTAAAGCCCTTAAATGACAGTACGCTCTGTCATATGCGCCCCTTTCTGTCGGGCCCTGCCCTGAGGAAGGAATCTAAGAAAGATGTTTAAAAATGGTAGAATTCCACGTTACCTGGTAAAGTTGCTGCTCTGCAGTGTGACAGCAGCTTCACTGTGTGTACTTGGGCTTAGTTTCAGGCACTGTGTCAAGACTTGACACTTACGGTCTAGTCCTCATAGCAGCTCTGAGGCAAGTTTTTTATTACATTTTCAGATGAGAAAACAATCTCAGGTTGAGTAAACTGCTCGGAGTGAATTTCCACTTAGGTCTGTCTGAGCCCAAAGCCAGGGCACGTGCTGCTCTAGGAGCGCATTACCCCACTGCCTCCCCTAGTAGCCGTGCCACGGGATTTCATCCGAGGGGCCAAAGCTTGGGGCACTGAATCTGCCCCTCCACTCCACAGTTACTGAAATTAGTCTCCATTGTTCTTTTTTTTTTTTTTTTGTAACTTTTTTTTTTTTAATTTTTTTTTCCCAACGTTTATTTATTTTTTGGGGGGACAGAGAGAGACAGAGCATGAACGGGGGAGGGGCAGAGAGAGAGGGAGACACAGAATCGGAAACAGGCTCCAGGCTCTGAGCCATCAGCCCAGAGCCCGACGCGGGGCTCGAACTCACGGATCGCGAGATCGTGACCTGGCTGAAGTCGGACGCTTAACCGACTGCGCCACCCAGGCGCCCCAGTCTCCATTGTTCTTAATGTCCTTGTCGGTATCTGAAATTTTTTTTCCCCAACAACCTGTTACATTCAAGGTTCTGTGACGTAAAGATATAGGACAGTACTGGAATTGTTTTCTCGTCTCTAAACACATGTTGATCTGCCGTATATCAAAATACTTTACCATTCACAGAACCTTAGGAAGTAGACTCAGGAAATTTTCGTTTCGGTGTGTTAGCCTGGGTACCGGTCGATATGAACTCCTGTGCCAATTTAATTTTCACTCCAAAGAGCAAGAAATTTTGATAATGAAACTTAAGGGTGACGTGGTTTAGTTTTGTTACCAGTTCAACTCCCATTTGATTTGGGATTTGCTTTAAAAATGCTAGCAATTTGGGGCGCCTGGGTGGCTCAGCCAGTTGAGTCACCAACTCTTGATTTCGGCTCGGGTCACGATCCCACGATTGTGGGATCGAGCCCTGTGTCGGGCTCCATGCTGAGTGTAGAGCCTGCTTGAGATTCTCTCTCTCTCTGCCCCTCTAACCCATCTCTAAAATTTAAAAACATGCTACCAGTTTGCTTTAAGACACTAAAAAAAAAGCATTAGTCAAAAATTGAAGTATTTCTAATATTTTCCAAACATAAGAGAAGTGTTTTTGTAGGGTGAAAATAGATTATTTGCCATAAATGAGCATATACATTAAAGGTTGGGTCTGTAATTTATTTGCATTAAAACTGAATTAAGTATTTCTTTTAATCTTCCAAAGAGTCCTCATACCGAATGGGTTCGCATTTGTAGCTGTCTCACTGTATGGATTTTCTTTTCTCCGTAGGCTGGATTTGGTTACGGCTTGCCAATTTCTCGTCTTTACGCCAGATATTTTCAGGGAGATCTGAAACTCTATTCCATGGAAGGGGTCGGTACTGACGCTGTCATTTACCTGAAGGTACTGCGTTTCATTAGTTATATGAAGGCATCTTTACGTTTTAAAGCTTTAAGTTCTTACATCTAATGGAGAACAGCACTACAGCATGTCTTATGTTCAGTTCAGATTTACTTTAGTTTTATGGGAAAACCAAGGTATGTCCTGTCCTTGATTTTCTGCTCAGGTGTAGCAAAATACGAAATACGGACATGTAAACACATAAATACTGATTTTTAAGACTAAGATTCTTAGTTGTGATTTCTTTTAAAATCGCATAACCATTGAAAAGACTAATGTAAAAGGAGATAGATTTTCCTAAACTGAAGTCTTTGAGTCTCTTGCTTTAAAACTCACTGGCTTTTCCAAAGTTACAAGAAGAATTCAGTAATCATGGTATGGTGATATAAAAGGCTGATCTAATAACAAAGCTTCTGTAACACAGGTGTTCTCATTCATTGGTAGCATCAGACTTTTATTTATTTCTAAACTCGAGAACACTTGAAGTATTTTTTTGAATAGGTAATACAGGTAATACAGAATTTAGAAGCTACCAAAGGGAAAAGTAAGTCTTTCCCGCCACTGGCTCTGAGCCACCCAGGTCTCTTTCCCAGAGGTAACCATGGTACCAGTTTCTCATGGAGCCTCCTGGAGTTGATTCTGCATTGATAAACATCTGGGGGGAAATAATTTTTTCCCACACTGATTATTTCCACATTTTGCTCTTTTTTTTAAAGCTTTCCTGTATATCTTGGAGATCTGCTACATCCCTGCGTATAGAGATGGTCATTCTTTTTCACAGCTGCGTATGCGCAGTGTGTTACATGTTATACGTGATGTGTTATATACCGTAACCTAACCAGGGAGTTGGAGTGTATATCTTATGTGCCACTGCATCTAAATGATGTGATATTTGGCATCACCTTACGTGCTTATGTGTATAAATTTAGTATGTATGAAACTTCAGTTCTGTGTGGGCCCTCTGGGGAGCAGTCAGCCTGTGAACAACAGCGCTCAGCCTAGAGACCGTATAGTCAAGGCGCCTGAGTATTTCAAAGCAGTATTAACTGAATAAAATACTTTGTGTTCTGGTTACGTGTACTTTGGCACTGGTTTTGAATGAGTGAATGTTTTTATTCCTTTAAAAAAGCTTTAATTTAATCCTGGCCAATCTATGTCCGCTATCGAAATGTAATTTTAATGTAATTCCAAAAGTACGCATCAGGGTTTCTAATGTTGTAAATAGTAAAACTTCAGTATCTCATGTGAGAAAAATGACATGTGGACCTTTGGTGTCTGTTTTTGTCTTTCTGTTAGGCACTTTCAAGTGAATCATTTGAGAGACTTCCAGTTTTTAATAAGTCTGCCTGGCGTCACTACAAGACCACACCGGAAGCTGACGACTGGAGCAATCCCAGCAGAGAACCTCGGGATGCTTCAAAATATAAGGCGAAACAGTAATTTCATACTTTAGTTTCTATTATAAAGTATCTGATTTTTCCCCAGAATGTACCAGCCCGATGATACCTTTAGCCAAATCTTCTCTGTGGTTTTTTCACTGGAAAAGCACAGTCATCTCTAAAGAAAGAAAGGTTGGGGGCACCTGGGTGGCTCAGTCAGTTAAGGGTCCAACTTTGGCTCAGGTCACGATCTCATAGTAGATTCGAGCCCGGTGTCGGGCTCTGTGCTGACAGCTCGGAGCCTGGAGCCTGCTAAGGATTCTGTGTCTCCCTCTCTCTGCCCCTCCCCCACTCATGCTCTGTCTCTGTCTCAAAATAAATAAGCATTAAAATTTTTTTTTTTTAAAGAAAGAAAGGTTGGAGCAGCTTTTTCACACCAGACAGGAAGGACAGCATGAACTGGGTTGCCAGAGTAGCCATTCCGATAGAGGTGCCCATGTTCTAGAAGTTCTTGCGCTGTGGGGGTATTAATAGCAGTGAGCAAGGTTTATCCTGCCATAGATTGGATTTTTAAAAAGTAAATTCTGCAGTTTGTCATCATCTATGAAGACTGACAGGAGAGTGTTTAGAGAAAGTGTGTGGGTGGGTTGAATCTGAAAAAAAATAAAATTATCAGTCAAGATAAACAAAATGTGGTTTATCCATACAACGGAAAAGGACGCATACTGTATGATTCCACTTACACTGAGATACCTAGAAAAGTCAGATTTATAGAGACAGAAGGTAGAATGGCGATTGCCAAGGGCAGGGGGAATGAGGAGTCATTGTTTAATGGCGACAGAGTTTCTGTTGGGAAGATGACAATGTTCTGGAGATGGAGGGTGGTCACAGTTGCACAGAACTCTGAACGTGCTTAATGCCCCTGAACTGTGCTCTTAAAAATAACCATTTCTTACCATCTTACCAGATAGCCAATTTTACGGATCATTTACCACAGTTAAAAAAAGAAAAAATTAAAAAGAGGAAAAAAAATCACAGAATAACAGCTTTCACTACTTTATGGTAATAAGGGCAATAATCCAATCTTTGGTTTCCAGTTTTTTTTCTTCTGATTACTGTCAAGCTCCCACTAGGCTAGCAACAGTAAGGGCTCTGTTTATTTAAAATAACCTTTTATTAATAGAATAGAAAGCAGTGTGCGTGCATTATAAAAAAAAAAACTTAGAAAATGTAAGTAAGCAAAAAAAAAAAAAAAAAAGAGAAACCACTGTCTGCTCACAACTCCAAGATAACGTCTCTTACAACTTTGTGTGTCCTTCCAGATACTTTGCTCTTTGTATATACAGGAAAACCTTATCGAGCGAGTTACTTGCTCTGCGAGTGTTCCACAGGACGAGCAAACATTTCTAATATATTTTAACTTGCAATACGAGTAGTACGTGGTGCCTAACGTCACATGATCACAACTGAGCCAATGGTTCTTGAAATTCGCTTTGATATACGAGTGCTTTGCATTATAAGCATGTTTCCCGAAAGGATTATGCTCACAAACCAAGGTGTTACTGTATATGTATTTTCCCCAAATGAGATTTAATTATTTATACTGTTTTATGACCTGCTTTCATTTCATTTAACCATTTCCACCTTTCCACATCAATAGATTTTCATCTTGAAAATTTCCCTGAAGTGTCTAAGCCTGGATCAATTCCAGGACTGTGTAACAAATTCAAGCAAATCTCAAGTTGTTTTTAATCTAGGACAGCTTTTTTGTTGTTGCTGCTACTTGTCCTGCAAAAATACCCACCTTCATTTGATTGGTTTCTTCTTTGAAATGTCATTTGGCTTTTTCCCCATTCTCTGTATTTCCTATAAAGTGCAAATTCATCTAAAGATTGACCAGAGCATTAAAAAAATTTTTTTTAATGTTTCGAGAGAGAGTGCGAGTGGGAGAGGGGCAGACGGAGAGGGAGACACAGAATCTGAAGTAGGCTCCAGGCTCCAAGCTGTCAGCACACAGCCCAACATGGGGCTTGAACTCAAAAACCGCAAGATCATGACCTGAGCTGAAGTTGGACGCTTAACCGACTGAGCTGCCCAGGTGGCCCCTCAACAGAGCATTTTTTGCTGGAGTCCCTCATAAGCACTCTTTCAGAATTACATTATGAGGGGATGCCTGGCTGGCTCAGTCAGAAGAGCCTGTGACTCTTGATCTTGGGGTTGTGAGTTCAAGGCCCACATCGAAGTGTAGAGATTACTTAAATAAGTAAGACAGAAAACCCCAGAATTACACTATGATGCCCATGATCTGTGACTGATCCACCATTAGTGATGTTAACATTGACCATGTTGCAGATGCTGGCTGTCTGGGCCCTCCATGGTAGAGGCGTTTTTACCTTCTCAACTAAAAAGTCTTCTGTGTGGTGTTACTTTGGCCCTGGGCAACCATCACCTAGTGGTTTTTAACACCAGTTGGTAATTTTGGCCTGAATCAGTAACTTCATTAATGTTTATAAGATGATGAGTTATTTTTGATATCATTCCTTTGACAGTTATTAGCGGACATTCTCCTCTAAAGTTCCTCCTTGTCAACGCAGGCCATTCAGGTATCTCTGGAAGTACAGTTCCTCCTGGAAAGGCAGGATAAGAATTTAAATCTTTCCCTACCAATTTTCAAGGCTAGAAGTTGAGTTAAAATCCACCTTAAACGGTGACAAATGATTTTCTGGCTTTCTCCTTTTTGAGTATTATTATGGATAGGATAGACTTTTCTTCTATATGTTTCATTCAGAACTTAACATACATACGCACACATATATAAAGTGCACACATCTTAGGTTTATAGCTTGACACGATTTTACATCGGTATTTCTAGCACCTGAAATGGCCCCTTTCTAATCAGAGTCTTTTCCCTCTACTGTCCCCACCGTGTAACCATTACTCTGACTCTGTCATTTCTTAAACGTAAAACAAAAGGAACATGTAGTGTGTACTCTTTCTGTGTCTGGATTTCTGTGAGGTTCACCCATGTTCCTGCACATAGCAGCCATCTTTTTGAAGCTTAAACTGGCACACCTTTGGCCACCGGTAAGATCCTCTGTGTTCCTTGGCTAAAACCCCATGTATCTTTGAAAACTTTTTCTGGCCCAAGATGACATAATGGTGTCATCTTATACCTTCCCTGCCAACATCCTAGAATCAGCATTTCCCTCAAGGAGCCCTATTTGCTTTTAACGGGTATTAGAGACCCTAATCTGGAAGTTAGGGGTGTATATTATACCTTTCTAGTTCTCTTTTCTGGACAGAACTATTAAATCATAAGTTCACGTTGATACTTTCAATTCGATTTTAACATTGCAACGTTTCACCCTAATGTATGTTAATTGTGTATATTTCTTCTTAACCCTGAAAACCTTGATTCTTAACACGCACCAGAAAGGTATCTGTATGCAAACACAGTCGATAAAGCTTCGTGGTTTTGTCCAGTTATAGTAGCGTTGGTCTTTTCTGATGAACGATATAAAGGGTATCTTTACTGATTTTTGTCCCGTGGAAGCATTGTGATGGACCTCTGTACAGGATTGATGGACCAGTCATTCATCTCAGAGATGAAATTTAGAGGAGTTTGGTTTGTGCACGTGAGTGCAGGTATACACGTGGGTATTCACACATACATACACATACCATCCCTGACCAGGATTCAGCTCATTCAGCTTGTAACAACTGGATCAATTTCCCTTGATTTCATTTTCAGTCTCTATGCGGTCAAGTAACATGATGGGCATCACTGTGACCAATTAATGCAAGCTATTGCTCTGATAGGGGGAGTTATTTGGGTAGTCCAGAAGCAGGTTTTTAAAAAAGTTTATTTATTTTGAGAGAGAGAGTGCAAGCAGGGAGGGGCAGAGAGAGGGAGAGAGGAAGAATCCCAAGCAGAGAAAGAATCTCCGTGCTGGTAGCACGCAGCCCAACGTGGGGCTCAAACCATGAACTATGAGATCATGACCTGAGCTGAAACCAAGAGTCAGACACTTAACTGACTGATCCACCCAGGCACCCTCCCAAGCAGTCTTTACAAATAATATGGTCCATTTGGAGTGGAAAAAGATGGCTTTAATTGATTATTTTTTAAATGCAGTTTTAAAACTCTATATTCTATCAGGTTGTATAATAATTAAGTATGTCTTAGTTTCTAATACATTATCAGACAAACAAGTTTTAGCAGAAAGCAGTATTTAAAATTGGAAAATGGTTAGCCTGATGATTCAAATTGTTAAATTTTACAAATAGGATGACTGGTGGCGATCTTGGGAAATTATTTAGTATAGGTAGGTAAATTCACTAGGTGAGTGAGAAATTTATTGAAAATTTATTCTGTAATCAGGTTTTTCTTTTTTTGGCTTTTTAAGTTTTTATTTTAATCCCGTTTAGTTAACATGCAGCGTAATATTAGTTTTGGGTGAACAGTACAGTGATTTGGTTCTTCCACACGTCACCCGGTGTTCATCTGATCTAATCAGATTTTTAAAAAAGAGTAGAATGTTTTTTTATTTTTATTTTTATTTTTAAAAATTTTTTTTTCAACGTTTTTTATTTATTTTTTTTGGGACAGAGAGAAACAGAGCATGAACGGGGGAGGGGCAGAGAGAGAGGGAGACACAGCATCGGAAACAGGCTCCAGGCTCCGAGCCATCAGCCCAGAGCCTGACGCGGGGCTCGAACTCACAGACCGCGAGATCGTGACCTGGCTGAAGTCGGATGCTTAACCGACTGCGCCACCCAGGCGCCCCCTTATTTTTATTTTTTTAATGTTTATTTATTTATTTTGAGAGGGTGCGTGGGAGCGGGAGAGGGGCAGAGAGAGAAGAGAATCCCAAGCAGGCTGTGCCGTCCATGCAGAGCCCGACACGGGGCTCGATCCCATGAACTGGGGGATCACGACCTGAGCTGAAATCAAGAGTCGGACATTTAACTCACTGAGCATCCCAGCCACCTCTAATCAGATTTTTAATTAGAGCTGTACTCAGATATAATTCACATACCCCATAAAATTCACCCTCTTAAAGTGTACAGTTTTCCTGTATTCAAAGTGTGCAACCCTCACTACTAATCTTAGAACATTTCTGCCCTCTCACAAAGAAACCCTATACCCGTTAGCGCTCATTCATCATTTCTAATCAGGTTTTTAACTGAGAGTAAAGAACTGTTTTAAAATATGTATAAGTAATTAAATGGTCATTCTTTTTCTGTACCAACTCTGAGAGTAATTCTGAGATAAGGCAAAGGTTTTTGAATTCCCACCGCCACTAAATGCTCGGAGTCAATCTTCGTTAAATAGAGAACGTTATACTCAAACTGATCGTGGATATTCCTGTTGTTTTCTTTGTAGGGACAAGATCAAGACCAATAGAACTTTGTAGAGAACGGAATGCATCTGTCCTCTCTGTGAAGAAAGATCGTCTTCTGCAAGTCAACCGGAGAGAACTCTTTTCCTCCACCAACTTTGAGCAAAGCACATAGTCACTACAGTGCTTGAATGTCTTATTTTCTCTACATGAGCTGGACCTTTTCCAGAGAAACCTTCTGTAGCTGCTCCATATCTTCACTAAAGTAGCACCTTGAGCAATTTTTCATAGTATGTTGCTGTGATTTGGTTGGCGCCTGTCACGAGAGAGCGCAAAGCCTCGCCAGCGCTCTGGTGTCCTCATACCTCCCTCCTCATTGTCATAGAGTCGAGTGTGTACTTTGTCCCCAGGATTCTAAGCTCCTTCCTCATTCCAGATGCAGCCGGTCTCTACTGTTGCTCTTTGTGACCAAATACCATGTTTTTCCAAACCACCGACTAAGGCCTGGGTAATCTGGAAGTTGGAGACACCAGCAGAGCGTGTCTTGATAATTCAGTCCCAGGGCCCTTCGTCTCCCATTTGCGTCCTTCCTCACTCTGTGATTTTGACTTTGGCCTTCTTCCATCTGATCTGAGTGAGGTGTGGCTCCTTTCACATTAGATCTTACTCTCCGATGCATTGATTTTATTTTAAAATTCATTTGTGTACTTCCCTTCTGTCAATTAAAGCGTTCCAAAAGGTGTCTTGGAATTTTTCACTTAACTGCTTGGTTTCAAAGATCTTAAGTGAAAAACTACCTTCTGGTCCTTGTCAGATTTGTAAAGAGCGGGAAGTGGAGTTTTTATGCTCTGTAAAAATTTTGCCAGTCTCATTATCAGATTCCTTTGTAGTTTTCTAAGGAATTGGAGGTCCCTGTGTGATGCGCTTTACTAGTTATAAAATAGGCTGTCGAAGGCAAAAGTTCTTTCTCATTTATTTTGAAAAATGCCCTAGGTCTTCATAATTTTCATTTTCGTGAATGGTAGCCATTTTTAGAACTGTCGATCTGATTTTCATACTCCTTTCCTTATTGCCGAAAGGTGGACCGGACAGAGGACTCGGGCCGAGGAGAGGGAGGTTGGGTTGTGTGTACCCTCAGCAACGGAAGCCTTCCCACAGCCCACATCAAGGCCTCGCTTCATACGGCTCCGCACGGTGTTTCTCTCCACCGTGATTTCTCCTGTCTTGTGCTTTGGCTTCTGCCTTCTTGTGACGCCCGTATCCATGCTCCCATCCAATTTTTAAGCATTGAGTTCACTGATGGAAAAGTTGTAGCTTCTAAAGTACACAGTACAAAGTCCTTTGGTGCCACGGTGGCGTCCGTGCAGGTGCCCTCGCTGTGGCCTCCATGGGGGGTCGCCCCGGGAGGGGAGGGGTCGGGCCCTGAGCAGCTGCACGCGGCAGCCCTTTCTCTTCGCTGCACCGAGCCTGCTTTTCTTGCATTTCATTATGTTACCTGAGCTCGTGGTAGTTCCCCTTGGAAAGATCCCTCATCCACCCGTGCAAAGGTCTCATCAGGGAACTGCCATAATCCACTAGATAAGAAAAAGACAGACGTGCTTCTGAGAGAGGCGGGACAGGATGGTCCGGATGGAGGCCTGCGGGTTTGAGGACCGAGTCCGTGTCTTGGGGCTGGGGCCATCCCGTGTGATCTTTTCCTTGTGTCACAGATGTAAAAATAGGGGCCCTTTCCATTTCAAGTCTCCGACTGTCTTACAAACATTAGGTGGCAGAGCATCATCTTCCCGGGCCTCCATTTCTAACCATGCCCCTTTATACTTTCACATCTGCTGTTCCGCAGGGGGGGCGGAGGCCACGCACCGAGGAGCGGTCCCTCCTGCCTTGTCCTGGCAGCGTTTTGCTGTGTGCTTGTGGACATTGTTCTGCCCTCACCAGCTCTCTGTAAGGGTGCAAGAAGGAGAATAAGGTTTGGAAAAATCCGGTCGCGTTCTCCCCTTTATAGGTCTTTTTCAAAAGTAAAGATCTCTTTTTGTGTTTTAGTGACATGATTGGTAGTCCTTTCTGATGCACTTGCCTATCCAGCTGGCCCCTGTAGTCTTGCCTCTCCTGTCTGCCTTCTGCATTAAGAATTGACCTTTGCTCCAGAGCAGCAGCCATAGGAAGAGTTGCAGGAACACCTTGCATTCTCACGGCTGAGTGGCCCCAGCATTCGTTTGTCCTTCTTGTTGGCCGTACGCGGCTCTCTGAATCTGAACATGGGTGCATGCCTCTGACCGTGTGCTCGGTTTGTCGAAGCAAATGGTCAAATTGCCACATACAGGTTGTAAAATAAATAGACATAGACCCCTTTTAAGCTGAATTCATCCAGTACTCCCATTCCCTCTGTGTTTCCCTCTCGTGTCCTCAGTTTTTAGTATTTGGGGACTATGTCTGCTATTTGGAATAGTTCCTGGCACATCATAGGTGCTTAATAAATATTAGTTGAATCAATGAATGAAAACTGACATTTGCCTTGGGTGGCGGGCAGCATCTTTCCATGTTCTTAAACTATTTTTGTTTCCAATTAGAAACAATTCAGGTCAGGAGCTGTGGAAGGACTGAATCTCCTTTCTACAGGCCTGAGAACAATGACTTTAAGATGTAGAGAAATGAGAGGTGCCTGGGTGGCTCGGTCGGTTAAGCGACCGAGTTCAGCTCAGGTCGTGATCTCATGGTTCCTCAGTTCAAGCCCCACATCGGGCTCTGTGCAGACACCAGGGTCCCTGCCTGGTAGTCTCTCCCCCCCTCTGTCTCTGTCTCTCTCTCTCTCTGTGCCCCTCCTCCTGTGCGTGTGCACACTCTCAAAATAAATAAACTTAAAAAAAAAATAAAATGGAGAGAAATGAGAGAAGAAGGGATGGCTCCACCGGAGCCGTCTGTTGCTTTTTCTGTCTCTGAGTGTCTGATTTTGGCTCTTTAATATAGTGGATTTTTCCATCCAATCAAGTGAGACAGTGTTACAGCCTTGCTTATCGATTCCAAAGAACCGTCACAGAAAGGCTCCCATTTGACCCTTAGAGTGCCGCGAGGCGGACGGACGCTTCAAGCATCCCCTCTGTTTTTCATGCGCGTTCCAAAGCAGTTCACGGGTGTTTCCAGGCGAGTGCAAGAACCAAAGTGAGCAGCTCGGTCAGTGCTTTCCACAGTGCACCAGGTCACTAGCATGATCTCTTTTGAGGAATTTCTCGGGTATGTTAACACTCAAGGGCAGGACACGAACCAAAATTTTTCTATAGTGCCAGAGAATTCCATTCAAGAGAGGTTTTCTTTTGTGTGTTTTCATTTTGGCATCATTAGTTAGAGGAGATCGTCGAATGGACTTGGCAGCTTTTACCTCGAAAGACAGGCAACTCAGAGTGTGTAGCTGCAGGTAATTATTAGAGTTATTTAGACTTAATTCCATGTTTCAGTTAACTCAGTGCTCACTGCCAGCCCTCTCATACAAAGACTCCACATCCGGTACTCGATGCTTTTATCTTTTAGTGGACTGGATTACAGCTTTGGTTGGATTTTCTTGCATATTTACCAATATGTTTCTGTTGCCATTCCTTATGAACAGTAATTTGCCTGGCTCTGAGATTCTTGGATCACATCCTTTTTCCCTCAGTTCTTTAGACACGTTGCTTTATTATCTTCTGGTTTCTGGTGGTGCTGAGAGGCCTGAGTCCAGACAGATTTTTTTTCGCCTTTTGCAGATGGCCTACTTGTTTGTCCCGGGCACTTGTGATTTCTTGTGTGTCCTTGAAATCCATGACTGGATTCGAATCTCAGAATTGACCGTTGTCTGTTGGCTTTTTCTGGTCCGTGATGAGTGTTAGACATTGTCATTGGGCCTGACGACATGTCTTAGCAGTGTATTTGTTCTCTTTAATAATCTGCCCCTCTGTTGGTTCTGTGTTATCTGTCCTTCACATTTATCTTTCCTTTGACCGCTTTCATCCCCTTGTCTTTCTTGATGCTGTGATATTTTTCACCTCGGGTCTGATCCTTCATCTTCTGTGGCATTGACGAGAGGCGTTACTGCGCGCAACGTGAGTTTCACTTCTGTTAGGCTTGCTTTTTTTTTTTTTTATCTGTTTCTTAGCTCTGTCAGCTTTTTTCTTTTTTTTTCATTATGTTGTCCTCTCTGACTCCTGGTTTCATTTCTTGGAAGGCTGAACTGTGTTGTCTACAATTTTCGTGGTTTCTGAAGTCATTCTGTTTCCAGAGTGTACTTATCTGTTGTGTGGTTCCTTCCTTCCTTTCTTCTGGGTTGTTTGGCTCTTCTATTGTTTCACAAGTATCGTGATGGGTGTCTCTGCTTATTATTTGTCTTGGCATGGGACCAGTTCTGGCTGCCCAAGAAGAGTGTGGAGAAATCCTCCTCGACCCCTCTTTTCTCAAGTGAGACGTGTTTGAATGGTCACCTTCGCACTAGATGTTGATGGGTTGTAATGGTGGAGGCGGTTCGTGTTTTTCAGTCTGCTAGTTGGATATGGGGGAAGAAGGAGTTAAGCAAAGCCTCCTTGGGACATTTTGTCTCCAAGTGCCTTCCGTGGACGCTGCTAATCCCCTGCCCAGCCGGGGGAAAGGAATTCCCTTTGAGCTTCCCTATTTCCACTAGGTGTCGCCCTAGCAGGAGTGTGGTGGGTTCGTACTTCTGCTCTGCCGGACTGTCTGTAGTCAGCATGTGTGTGGTTGGCTCCCGAGTTCTTATTTCTGTCCCCCACCCACAAACGGAGCACCTGCCATCTCCCTCTCCCCTCCCAGGTTTGCTGGTGGAAACGTGCCCGTGCGGTGCGCGCTCAGCTTCCTGACTGCCGCTGTCCCTTGTTTCTCCAAATTAAGAAACGAGCGGTAGAGTCCTTTGGAAACCTCTCCTGAACTGCCCAGCAACTGTGGTCTGCTTGACAAATGCGAGAACCCTCCTTTGATTAGTCTCCAACTTTGTTGTATCTGTCAGATACTCCCCCTGGAGTCCTTGGTATGGGGTGGTGGCTTTTATTAGTTTCATAATGGCCAGCTTCTTTTTCAGTCTTTGGATGTGTGTGTTGAGGGGCAGGAGCCCTGATATAAACATGTGTTTACTCTGCCATCTTTCCCAGTGGTCCAGGTGCTTAAACATTGACTTTGAAGATAATGTCCTTCATGGTCATAATGTGTATGAAAGTAAACAGAAGGACCCAATATTGCTAGCAGGAAAGGACCATTAATAACTTAATCAATACAGGATTTTTGTTTATTGTTCTATGTGGAAAGATAACTTTTAACTCAGGTTCCTGTTCCATTGATTAGAGATATCAGTACCTTCTGGTTTGAAAATAGGGGACGATGTAATGAACTGAAGAAGTTATCAGCCAATGACAGTTATTAATTGGTTCATTAAATATGGTAGACTAGCACATAATCAGAGTTAGCAAGAGAAGCGGAAGCTGTTTTCAGCTAATAGGTTGCCAGTCCAGCTGTCTTGCTGAGGGTATTAACCCTGGTGAAAGCTCGATCGTGACACGGGTTTTCTGACCTGTCTTTTCATTTCAACGCATTTTAAAATTTGGTTCATGAAGAAACAGGGAGTGAAGTTCTCATCAGGATTATTTTTGTTATTCACGAATATCCCTTGAGTTGGTGTGTAGGTCTGGGGCCTACTACAGAGGCACACGAGTTAATGATTCTAGAGTGCGTTTACAGGTGAACGATGGGGTGGGCGCTCTACTGGGGCTGTTTGTAGGGTCGAAGCTTCCTTGCCTCCGTGGCCAGCATATTCCACTAGGCAGACTTACCTTTGGATCCCAGGATAATGACCAGGGAGCGTGACCGACAGCCTTGCTCTATGACCAAACTCTACCGTGCAGTGCCTTCCACTAAAGTCAGGGTCTTTGCCCTGTTTCTGTCCTGGTGTGAAAGGGAAAATTGAATATGTGCCTACGCATCAGGGATGAGTGAAAAGAAAGTGGTAGACAGGAGTTGTGTAAAGGGAAGCCGTGTTTATTCTTCCATTTCGGTAATGAGTGTCTGCGGGGTGCTAGAAACTGTGCTAAGTGCCGGGCACGTGGCACGGAGCATAGCAAATGGAAATCCCTCCTCATGGACGCCACGTTCTAGTAGGGGAAACAGACAAGACACAAAACAAGGAATGTTTCTGGTACAATGGAGAGATGAATACAGTGGAGAAAATGAATACAGTGGAGAAAAAGAAAGCCGGGGGGTGGGGGGACGTGGGGCGAGTTAGGGGGCTTCAAGCCCTGTAAACGTTGTTTTGGTCAGGGACAGGCGTGTTCCTTAGATGAGGAAGTGTTCATGATTCCGGAGTTCTTGTCGCCTTTGCATCCATTCCTCTGCCCTGGAGGGCCGTCTTCTGTGTCTGGCTCTGTGTGGGGCCCTGCAGGGGACCCTGCCCAGGGCCGGAGCAGCCCTCCAGGTACGCACAGCTCCCGAGCCTGTTGCGTCTCCGTGTGTGGCTGACCCAGGAGAGACCCTGGTCAGGTGGGAAGAGCCAGCTTTCACGATCCGCTTTCATTGAGTGGTGTGGGCTGTTGTTCCCTCATAACACAAATGCGATGACAACAGGTTCCAGATGTCTTCTTAGGACTTTAGAAATCATGATTTAAATACACTTCTAACGTATGGACGACGCCGCTAGAGTTAAAATAGCAGCTCGCCAAGAGGAAAGAGAACTGGCTGGCTCAGTTGGTAGAGCATGCGTGCGACTCTTGATCTCGAGGTTGTGAGTTCAAGCCCCACGTTGGGTGTAGAGATGACTTAAAAATAAAATCTCGTAAAAAAAAGGAGAAACCCTCTTTACCATTTCCACACTGGTTTTAGAGGTAGAGGGATTGTCCAAGAAGGCTTCCCTCTCAAGCCCTCAGGTTGGCATTAGCTGTGGTCACCCCTGAAAATGAAAATAAAATGACAGCAGTATCCTAGTCACAGAAGCCTCGAGAAACCTTTGTTTCTGCCTTTCCATCGGTCTCTAAAATAGGGACATGAATTGCCCATGATTCCAGTGACAGGGTCATTGTGGCCCGAACGAGGGCCGCTACTTGTGTTGTGGCACAAGGTGGCTCTCTAAGGGAGGGCCAATTTGTCACCCTTTAAATGGACTCACTTGCATATAAACAAAAGCACCGTAGGGCCTCACTCCTGAAAGCGTCCCAATAAATACAAATGTCCCCTACGGTTGTGGGCCCGCAGTAGGAGAGAGCCCGCCCCTCCGTGCCTCGTACGCCCAGGCCGCGGGGTCACTCGCTGGCACTGCACCCATTCCCTCCAGCACTGTGGTCGGCAGGGCCGCTTCGCTTCCGGCCTGGAGCGACTTCAGCCTCCGATGGCGGCCACGCAGCTCTCGGAAGCGGCAGGGCTCCAGGGCTCCAGTGCTGTGGTCCGGTGGAGACCGTTGGGAATATTTTGTGTGCGGTTTTTGGAAATGGTAGAGAACTGAGGGGTCGATTGGCGGCAATACTGCATCCAGGAAGCTTCCGGCGCAAAGAGTATGAGAACTTAACCTGCAGAATATTTCTCTGTTCTATAAATCTCTCAGTGACATTTGGATTAATCAAGCATAATTAAATGTAGTTAGATTTTTGTCAGATTGTAGTTCAAAATAATATTCATCTATGGAGAGGGTAATATATTCTGTAGAAATTTTATTAAGCACTTTAGTTAAGCAAACACTGAGGAGAACAAAATCAGCCTCAGGAAGGTTAATTACTAACAAAACAGAAAGTATAGTAGATTATGTAAATCATTTTAATTTTGAATACCATGGTGTGAGCTCTAATTTACATAGAGAGGTATTTTAGATTTGTTTTTCATATTTTCCAAAAGTACAGAGTTGGAATTGCGCTCTTTAAAGGTTCCAGTCGCTGTAGGTTTCCATTCAGTTTGCTGAACTTCTTCGTGTTTTCGTTGCCACAAGTGAGAAACTACAGCCGCGTTCTTTAAAATGCAGCTGATTATCTCTGTATTCCACTAAATTCGTTTCAACCGTAAGAACTGTATTTTCATTTCTGTACCTTTAAAGAGGTCATCTTTTGAAGAGCAGTGTGAGGAGGGAGGTTTGTGAAGGCATCCCGCCGTGCCTGGCCTCTCACTAAATGAAAAGAGATTTTTTTCAAACAGGTAGATTTAAAGAGTTTAGACTGTGCTGATAAATCTTTTTATTTTAAATAATTTCTTTCAGGGGAGAAGTAAAGAGACCAAATCGATGTTTCATGGTCTATTTTTTTCTACTGCGAGGATGACAGTTTCACTACCCTTGCAGGTCTCAGGGAACGGCCTTTGTTAAGAATCCCCACGGAAATCTCTGAAACTGTATCACGGTGTATTTAGATTTGACAGTTCTTGTCTAAATTTCTGGAATTAGAGTTTCAAAAGTATTGTCATCTCAGGAGCACGAGATTACCCAAGAAACTTGAACCTCACCCTTATCACCACTGAGATTCTATGTATTCTGGGCCTTTGCATAGTAAGTGACACCCAAAGTCCTTTGTTTAGTAGCTATACAAAGGTCTCTCTATCACACTTACTGCGATGTTCGTAGAAAAACCCTGCAGTTTAATTTTGTTTGCTGAGTTTGCTTCTTGGCTTTTCCAGTTTTGTACCGGATTCTGTTTTCTATTGGAATTGAATCCTTTGGGGATAATAGCATTTCGTTTAAAAGAACGTTCCATTAAATACCTCCAACTTCTGCCGACCTAAAAGTGGCCTGCTATTTGAACTCACATACCTTTTGCAAATGGGCCAAAATAGCACCAGTGTCCAAGAGCATATATACAGTAAGCGCTGTGTTGCCCTATGGTTAGCAAAGGAAAGAAATGTCCAGCTCTGGCACGTAGGGCTGGTTTCCCAGCAATTCAGTTCATCTTTGCCTTCCAAACTGGTCAAAAATAGCCAGCTAAGAACGGAATGCATATTATTGACACAACTACTTCATGTGTTAAGATCATCTTAACCTTGAGATTCTTTTTGAGAGCAAAGCAAAGGAATCCTGACATTCAACATGAACTCTGTTTTGTCTCTTCCTATGTGTCAGACGTAAAAAGACAGTTCCAAAAGTTAGATCTGATTGGAAGCCAAAGGCATTCGTTCCTCAGCCACGCCACATGTAGCTGACAGGAAGAGTTTGTGAAAACAGGCGGGAGGAGTGTAAAATTTCGTATTGTTGTTTATAACGCACCATGGTACCACTTTCTTATAAATTCCATTTTATTTTTGTCCTTCGATCCGTTACAACCAGGGGAAACGTCAATCAGTATTTTAAAAGGCCCTATATTTACATTAAGAACTGGCTTATGCCTGTGTCTGACAAACTGCTGGGCTTGCTCTCCGACGTGTTTAATTAGAACGGCTGCTTTAGAATAGCTAGCGCCGCAGCCTGTCACTGTGGGGATCTGAAAACGGGAGAACCCTGCCACTGTAGAGGGAGCAGGCCGCATCGCTGTCGGGAGGCAGAGTTTGCCTGGCTGGCCGCGTGGCCGGCGTCAAACGTGAAACAAGAGGCTGTATGTGCTGGCTGTTCCCCAGCCGCCTATGTGACTCTTCCCCCGGGGAAAGCATCACACAAAGCGCTTTGGTATCTTGCTTTTCACTTTTAAAAGTTCCTGTTAGAGCTGCCATGTGAATGTGCACGAGTCATTGTGCATCTAATTAAAATCATTCCTTAGACCGAACCACACTAAGTGCATCTTGACTCTGAGTAGACAGCCAAGGCAAGGTTGAGCTGGAAACTACAAGGTACTGGGTACTTTAAAACTTCAGGCTGACTTCCTTGGTGCCCCCTCCCCCGTTTCCATCCTCCTCGCCATTACAGCGATTGCTCTGTTACGCTGCGCTGCGCCAGGTCCGAATGCTACGCTCTGATAAAAAACCCGGCTTGCTCTTGAGCGCGTCCTGAACAACACGACACGTGCTTTGGCGGAATAGAGCATACCGCTTGAGCGTTCTGGCCAACCTGATCTCTGCCGAGTTCCTTGGTGTTGAAGCGATTTGAAGTTGCAATTTGCCGTTTCAGGTTCACGGAGACACCACACACCATCTGTTGCTCCGAGTTCACGTCCTCACAAAAGCACACAAGCGCTTGCAGCTTAAATATTTTCCAGATTTAGGACCCGAGTTGCGAATACTTCAGAAAAGCTTGAAGAAAATAGGAGAAGTCATTGTGGGGTGAAATATACCATCGTAAACACGGCTAATGAATGCTGCATTTAAATGTAGTTCCTTGCTTGGCCAGTTTGTCATCACGGCTCTTTAACGCACGCAAGCGGTGATTAAACTGGAAACTGTAGCTGATTTGACAAGGGAAGAATATTCACTTACACGAAATAAAAGTTCTTTACGAGTCTTGTACCTCCACGTCCAAATCTGACCTGGTTCGTTTTGCGTATCTGTCGATTCTGTCACGGCGATAGATTTACGCGCGTGTCCAGTGCTCACGAGCTGCCTTGGGACTCATAGAGTGCAGCCCAGCCCCCTCGTGTTCTGTGCTGTTCTGTGGCCTGGCTGGTACACGCTGTCACGAGTGGAGGATGACACTGCCTTGAGGCAGTTCGTCACCTCACGTGCTTTGGAGAAAAGTGTTCTGTTGTTGGGATTGTTGGAAAAACACAGCCAGAGGGGTGTGTGGCTTAGATAACGTTCCCTGTGAGTTGCAGAGCCATCTGCGGTGTGTATCACAGCCAAACTAGTCGCGGAGCACGGGGACAGTTCTGTACCACCGCCATCGAACAATAAAACGGTAGTTGTGATTCACTGCGTGTCATTGTGGTCTTTTCCTGAGCTCTGGCCTGTGGTCTCATCCCTCCCACCCGTGAGCCTTGCCGTCTTGCTTTCTGCAATTCGATACGTGAGCAGCACCAAGCACCTTCGTAAGTTGCCGGGAGTGGACAAGGACCCTTACCTAAATGCTTATGCTCGATCGGAGGAAAAATAGGTTATTTGGATTCTTGGCAGCGGGGAACATCCTGTTGGCAGAATAAAGGAGCTCCTCACAGTGTATAGTTTTAACGATATTTTTCAAACATGGATCAGGGAAAGGGGACCGTATATTGTCCACACCCGACACTTTTGGCAGCGAAAAGGGCACTATTAATAATTATACGCTAAAGCATGTAAACACGTGCAAACCAGGACTGTGCTGGGCGAATCGGGCCTAACTGGCCATGGACCACCTACACCAGAATCACACAGAGTGCTGGTTAAAATGCAGGTCCCTGGGCTCTCCCTCAGCTCTATTCATTCAGATGCTCGGGACCGGAGGCCTAGGAATCTGTATTGCAACAAACACCACAGAGGAATCCTTTAGAAAGTGTAATTTGGGAACCGTTGCCATATGGAATACGCGGAAGAGAAACAACTTGGAATTTGCAATTAAAGGGCCGTTGTTTCCATGGTGTCTTTTGAGGATGTGGCACAGCCCGACACCAGGACCCAGCGCCTCCGAGGTCATTTGGCTGCAGTTACGGGCTTCCTGAATAATGACTAAGCGGTGTGGTCTTCGTGCTATCTACCAATGTGTCGTTCTTCTACTAAACAGTCAATGGTGAATGGCTGTCTTTCTAAGACTTGAGAGTACCTGCCTGCTGTCTTGTAGATTTCTCGCTAAAAAACAAACCTAGAAAATTTGAGGCAAGAAACTTGGGTGTAAATGATTCTTGGGGTGTTAATATCAGGGAATCCACACATTAGCCTCCATTCTGCTACCAGCGAGTCGTTAACTGCATCTTGGTTTCCTTGTCTATAAAATTAGGGCGTTGGACTATATGGTTCCAAGGTCCTTCCCAGGTCTGCTATTTTATGGCACTCTTTAACACCTAAAATAGGAAGCAGGTACCACCAGCTGCTTTCATGCTGTGATACATTTTGCCCAAAGAATACAAAAGCAGTGGCTCTCAGAAGCGATCGTGGTTTTAGTTCACGTAAAGTATCTGTCCGAATTTTACCAAAAGTCAGCCGCTGTGTGAGCCCATCACTCACAACCGGGGGACTAGCATTCTTGTCGCAGTCACTCCTCCCGTTTTGAAATCATAAAGTAAGTATGGTTTAGACTCACAAAGAGACCCTCCAACTCAACGTCTATGGTTCTGTGAAGCTGCTGCAGTGCATTGCTCTTGGATGTACGTTTTGACTTCCTTGTCATTTATTTCAGGGTTTTCCAATGACTAATGCATGTTTGCAAACGATCATGCGATCTCTTCAGATGTTCCTAGTAACACAAGAATGTACTCCGGGAACACGAGTAAATCATAAGACGTCGCGTAGGAGGGGTTGCCCCTGGGAAGGGTGCGTGTAGACCACTGCCCGCCAGAGCTCTGTGATGATGGGAATGTTCTCTATCTGTGCTGTCCATTATAGTCACTCCTGGCCACTTGAACACTTAAAATGTGGCTAGTTCAACTGAGGACCGGAACTGTTTATTTAAATGGGATTTATCAAAATTTAAATAGCTACTTGTGGCTCGAGGCCATCATGTTGGACCTGGCAGCTGTTGAATAGCCATCACATGTTGTTGAATTGTTCTGTTAACACCGAGCACCCGTCTTCACCGGCCACTGGAATGGGTGCTTCACAGTACTTTTGTCATTTCTTAATGTTGGTCTTAAAACGAATCCTTTGCCTACTGCCCACTGATGACACTGTTAGCAACATAATAGTCTCTCTTTGGATAAGAAAATGAGATTTAGACCACATTTCTCCTGTCACAGCGGTATGGCAGATCATTTCTCATCTTTGTTATACGAGCCATTGATCACAACCTCTGAATCCATTACTCTCCGAGGCTCACTTTGTACCCTGAGTTGAGGTATTAAGTGTAGCCCAGAGGGTCTCAACCTGGGCTTGTTGGAATCGGAGTCCTGGGCCCCACTTTGGATCCATTCTGTCAGATGGCTTCTGGGACATATTCTTAAGAGTCCCCTAGGAGATGCTAACATGGGACGGACCGGGTTGAAAACCACTGGTAAGTCCAAACCTGCCTAGGAGAATCGTAGGTGGCAAGCAGCGGCCAAGCCCGTCTCCTTGACACAGAGCAGGTCCTAGGGGCCTTGCAGTTGTATTGATGTTCTGTTTAGCAGGTAATTGGAAAATAGAACAGATAAAAAGGCCTTGATTTGAATTCGGGGCAGCTGAGCAGCCTTGCTGTTTCTTACTGTGCAAGAAACTCTAAGGCCAATGGTCTCACCGTTCCCCGGCATCGTCGTCTGAACAGCCCTCTCCAGCCCTCAGACAAAATAAACGCGTTAATGCTTTCAGTAACAGTGACGGGTGCAGAGCTTTCCACGGTTCCTTAGTAACAGCTTAATATAATAGTGTAATTATTTCCAAAGTTAGAGATAATTATTGTCACCTTAGCACAGTAACTGGAACAGAGCTTCCTATACGAAAACTGCTCTTTTCCTAGGGCTTCAACTGGCAACAAAATAGCAAGTTTACGGGGGCAGATGCTGCCCCGTGATCCAGGTGAGAAAGGCCCGTCAGTCACACTGCAATCGAATTTAGGGTGAGGCCTCGAATGCCCGTGTCACTCATCAAATAGTTCTGTCCAGATAAGAGAGTTCAAGTCTTCGGGGCGAGGCTCCACACCTGTTGTTAGGGCCTTAAAGGAAAGCGTGTGCTGATGCCTTGGGACTTCGGTAGCTCACCTACAGCTGTACTATTCATGGGCCTAGCAAAGGCACAGCAATCATGAGCCTCCTCCGGCAGTCCTCAAAGAGTGGTTTCTAATAAACAGAAAGTCTACTATTTTTTTTGTTTATTTGTTTTTGAGAGAGAGAGGCAGAGGATGGGCAGAGAGAGAGGGAGACACAGAGTCCGAAGCCGGCTCCAGGCTCTGAGCTGTCAGCACAGAGCCCGATGCGGGGCTCGAACTCACAAACCGTGAGATCATGACCTGAGCCGAAGCCGGACGCTTAACCAAGTGAGCCACCCAGGTGCCCCGAAAGTCTGCTATTTAAAATCTACTTATTTTCCCCTACTCTGAATAAGGTGTGGCAATCCTTGCACTTGGAGGAAGAGCACCCCACACCCGAAGAGATTAGTAAAATATTGTGAAATTAGTTGTTCGTAAAAGCACTGTAAAACTCTATTTGGCACAATTAGAAACCTGGACTGTTCAACAAGGGCTCAGGAGAGTCAAAGGTAGGGCCAGTCAGGAGAGGCCATAGTTGAGAGTCAAGCTACTGGGCTTGAGCTGAAATTGGCATGGGGGATGAGACTGTGTCCTCTTGAATCTTTGTGTCCCCAGGACCCAGCAGCTCACTCAAATGTTTATCGAAAGCTCCAGACAGGAGTGCAAATGCTCATGGAAGGCTCCAGTGGGAAAAGAAGTTACTCTAGAAAGGAGTATGGAGTAGTCTGATGCTGGATGGCTGGAAGTGAGTTCTAGCTTAAAGTGGTCGTGGTCAACTTCCAAGGACCAGAAAAAGAAAAAAACACAAGCCAGGTGGAGAATGGGCAGGAAACCGATTCTGCCCAGCAGTCAGAAGCTGTATTCCTGAGCCTGCTACAGTAGGAACGTATCCGTTTGATCAAAGACTTTGGTTAGCTGCCCTTTTACTCCTTGTCTTCTTGAGACTGCCAAGTATGAATTGGAGGATATATACAGAGAACGGGGCGGGGAAACTCTTAAACTTCCTTCTCTATCAGCCATGGCTCCATGTTTGTGAGTCGAGGACCCACCTCCACGTCTCTCCTCATGGACCGATTAGCATGTTCATTTGGGTCAGACATCTCCCATGATACCTATTCTGTGCTTCTCTTGTGGATATCGAGACTTGGGAGAAACCTTTTAAGCAGGTTCATCATGAGTAGATACAGCAATGTTAAAAAGAGGAACATGAATCTGTCTGCATAGGGGTTACTGTTCCTCAGCTCAGGAGCTGGAAAAAGGTTCAAGGGTTTATGACCATTGTCTTTAGTCACCTTGTGGTAGACAGCATAATGGCTCCCCAGAGGTGTCTGCATCGTAATCCTCGGCATTTGGGAATATGTTGTATTACGTGGCAAGAAGGAATTAAAGTTGCTGACGACCTTCAGATAGGGAGATTTTCTTGCATTATTCAGGTGGGCAAATGTAAACACAAGAGCCCTTATAAAGGCAGAAGGCATGTGGCAGTGGTGTTAACATGAGAAAGACGGCACTGGCCTTGGCTGGCTTTGAAGATGGAAGGAGGCCACGAGCCAAGGAATGCAGGCAGCTTTTAGAAGCTGGAAAGTGCAAGAACACATCCTCCCTAGAGCCTCCAGTGCGGCCAACATCTTAATTTTAGTCCAGTAAGACCCGTTTTGGACTTCTGACCTCCAGAGCTGTGTTGTTTTAAGCCGCTGAGTTTGTTCCAGAAGTAGGAAACTAATATATACCTCTTCAGCTTCTTTCAGCTCTTGTTGATCCCTGGGTACCAGGTATGGAAACAAAAAATAGAGTCAGTGACTCTCTTGTGTTCGTGTTGATTTGTGGTCAGACCAGTGAATGGCTTCTTGTCAACATCTATCCGGTGGAATGGGACTACCAGGCAAGAAAGACCGGTTCTCTCGTCAAGCTGTGTAATCACAGTCATGTCCTGCCACGTGCATGGCAGAAGATGACAGGTTTTCTTTGAACTTGGAAATTTTCAAGTGACAAGTTCATTTGCAAGTATAATTAGCTGAAAAGGTCCCTGTGGAAAGGGTAAAGTATCCCAACTCTTTCAGGTATAGATTCATTAATTCTTTTAAAATGGAAGGTTACATATCAAATATTTTAGTTATGTCTAATCCCTCCATCAGAACTCCGCTTTTGTGGATACAGTACAGTAACCTGGCATGTCAATTTCCCTCCCTGCCCGCCCCCCCCAACCCCCCCCGCAGGAAAGAGAATGAACGTAAGGAGAATAAAAATTGCTTGTAGGAGACCAGTCAACCCTGCTCTGAACAGTTCTCCTCAAGCTTCCCATATTTGGTCAGCTATGGCAGAGACTCAGCTAACAAGGTCTTTTTTTTCTTTTTCTAGAATATAAGTTACAGCCGCACAGCAGGGCCTAACAGAGATCGATTAGTGCCTACAGATATTTATGCTCTTAATGATATTTTTGCATTTTAATGATATTTTTGCATTTTACTGGTTTATTGGTTTTGACTCGATGACTTCTTAGAGAATTTAACCACTGGGTATACTTGGGGGTTTATGAATGGTCATGCTTTGTCTGAATGACATCTCGGTGGGAGTCTTTTTATCTAATGGCTCTTACTGAAGAAGTTGCTTAAACACACAACTCCAATAACCCGCGAGGCCTCCGGTACAAGAGGACTCTGTGCGTGTGAGTGGTTTGTGTGTCAACATTTCTGATAGTGTACCTTTTTATCCTGGGGTTCTGTTTACAAAGGCTAATTGTCTTTGTAGCAAAAATGAGAGTCCCTCAACATGAATTTTACTGTGCTTTAGAATGGATTGCTTTTCTTTTGGGAACATTTCTGAGGCCTCACGGAGTCAAGAAGAAACCTGTAACTCTTGCTGTAATTACAGCCTGTCAAGAACGTGTCTGATCTGGGCAACAAAGCCAAGTAACACGGTCTATGAATAATAGGTATTCTGTTTTTAAGTGGATTCCCTTGCTGGACGCGGGCCTGGCTGTTGATTCTAGAGTCCGGGCTACTGTTAGAAGTGTCATTTCCGAGCTAAACCTCCCCAGATGGAGTTCATGGAAACTCCCAAATTAAGCTAGCGGAGGGCACGTGCCCGGGTCTCGGCACTGCAGAATCTGCCTCAGTTGCTGGCCTTTGGGCTCCCGATGTAGTGCCTCCACCCCCGTCTCTCTGCCTCCGTCTTATCAGAGGCGCGCTTCCCCAAAGATGTTAAAGTGGTGGAGACGGCCACGCCGCCCCGGTTAGGTACAGGTGAGAAGCCCCCACCAGGTGGCAGGATGGGGAAGGTGGGTGGAGCCCGAGAGCCCGTGGAGGCCAGGGCGTGTAAGCGGCCACCAAAGAAAGCTGTCAGCTGTGCTGGGCCACCCCTCCAGCTCTCTGCTCAGTGAGAGGTAAGCACTTCCTCACGGTCACTTGGTGACAGCATCCTAGCCGGAGCAGCTTAGGGACACCGCGGGCTGTGTCATACATTCAGAGACCTTAACGGGCAAAGACCTCAGAAACCATTTCCGTCAACCCCTTCGTTTTACAAAAGCAGACACCGAGGCCACAGAAGTGAAGCGGTTTGGCCTCGGTCACGAAGCCAGTTAGCACGGGAACCTAGAACTCAAGGTCCCGACCGGGCTCCCTCCGGTGACCTCCCCTCCGGGTAGCCTAACTAGCTCGTCAGTCAGGTGTGGGCCCTTTGCCCCGAGCCGCGCCGCGCAGAGCCCCCGCCCTCTGAAGTCCCCTCTGAAGTCCCGGGGCCGCAGCTGGCCATGGGCGGGACGGCCGCCACACCTGGGTTTTTCCCCTGAGCTGGCACTCGTACACGTGAACGCAGAGGCACACTTTGAAGAAACACGACAAGCCAACGTGCAATTACGTGTCCCTTTATTTATAAACAGGTTGGGAACGCTGTGTTCCACTGGGGAGCGGGGGTGGGTCGGGGAGGGACGAGGGGGGAGGGGTGGAGGGCTGATTCCAGTAGTTCGCGTTATTCAGCACCAGAGCAAATGCTTGGGCGTAAGGTCGTACTTTAACCCAGATGAGTCTCCGTCTTGTATGTACAGCAGAGTCTTAAGAGTGTGTGCTCTTCTTATGGCTTTGTCCCGGTGCACATCGCAGTGACACAAAAAACTCAATTCTAGAGAGAAGTAGAAGTTGCAAATGCCTCGTGAACTTATTCGTTTTTAAAAAGTCTGATGGCCAAGACTGGTGCTGAATGGATGCCTGAGGAACAGGAACATCTCTGCTCCAAACGGGCTCATCTGATTCAGCTGAGTCTGAGCCGCCAACTCGCTCGTCTCCCTGGGGTACACCTGGGTGCTAAAGGAAGTCCTGAAGCTGAAGAGAACACAGGCGCACGCTCGCTCGTCCCGTCCCTCCCTCCAGGGATGGACTCACAGTGACTACAGCCCGAGGCAAAGACCAAGATCCCAAGCCCGCAGAGCAGGTCAGAAGGCAGTCTTAGGTCTCAGGGTCGCTCGTCTTGAGGTTGGTCTCCTTTGCTTTTCTAAGGTCCTGGCACATGGGGGCGGGCTTGCCAGAAGCGGGCCGTTCGGTGTGGCTAAGATATTAGAGCTCTCCTGTGTTTTGAGCTGGTGGAAGGGTGAGTGTTTGATTTCAGGGCCCTGGGGAGAGGGTGTGGCAGCTGACGGAGAAGTGGTGAGCCGGGGGAGCTGGGGAGGGCAGGGAACCCACACCCCGCACGGGTATTCACTAACCTTGGGTGTCTGTGAGAGGAAGCCTTCCTTCTTCACCTGTTAGGGGGTGAGTGACACTCTGAAAGGGAGCAGAAGGTGACTGCTCCCCTACTCTCCACCCTCCACCCTCGTTTTCGCCCGTCTTTGTAACCTGGCCCCCGTCTGCAACCCTCGCTACAGTTCTCTAGTCCTCAGTCTAAAGCTTCCTCGCTTTCTCTCATTTCTGCTGGCCTCTTCGAGCCTGCACTTAATTTCTACATCTCTCACTCCAGCCCTGACTCACTCTGGGTCATTACTGTTGATTGGTCGGCCCGAACAAAGAGCACCCCCATCTCTTCCTGGGGGATGGGCTGGAAGACGCTCATAGCCAGAAGCGCCAAAAGTTGGGCTGTTGGGCTGTGGAACCCCGCCCCCCGCATTCCTTCTTCTCAGTAGTCTCATGGCCTTACAACGGTGGGCAGGTGCTGTTGGAGGACAGCAGGGGCTCGGAGGGTGAGCTTTAGAATGGCTTGTGGGCTGTTGTGGCCCATCCCCGAAACATCCCAGACATTGGTCGTTTCCCATTCGTGGCGCCGAGTCTGAGTCACATAGGTGGCATCTGTCAGTACGCTGTAGAAGGCCCGCAGACGCGTAATGAGCCCGATCGATCAGCCCCACATTATTTGCTTCAGAACACAACTCAGCTGAGGGCGGGCCTGTGCCGGGGCCGTGCAGTAAGCACATCAGAGGCCCGCCCAAGGTAGTTGCTCCTACACAGAGAGCTCCTGAAGTGGTTTGAGAGCACGGGTTTCCTCTAACGTCCTTTCCGCTCTCGAGGCCCCTCTTCTCCCCTTTTTCCTCCCCCTGTTCTCCCCCACCTTGCCCTGCCAGGCTCTTCTCATCCTTTCACTGCAGCCGCGACGGGGTCTGGGCGCCAGTTTGCTCCAGCTGCATGAAGGAGGGGCGAGCGAGTGGGCACAACGGAAGCACGGGGCCTCACTCCCTCGGCAGGGTGACGCTCTGGGCCTTGACTACAGGCAGGTTGCCTCTAGAGTGCCGCGTCCCCGCCGGCTCTTTGTCCCCCACGACCGCTCAACGTTACTCTGGAGAGAGTGCCAGCAACGAGGGGGTTCCAAGCTAGCTCAGCCTCATGGTCTTGCTTCCCAGTAAACCCCACTTCTCTCCAGGGGGGCAGGGAGGTAGTTCAACCCCGACACCAGGGGGAAAGACGTGCCACCTTCCTTCGTTGGTTGCCCCACTTCTCGCCCAGAAGGCTGGTTCCCGAGGCCTCGGAAGAGGTGTGTTTGTGGCATGAGAGATGCTGAGCTCTTCCCACGAGTTGCTGGTTTGGGCCTCTGCTCGGGCCCCAGCTGTCTCTGGCTTTACTGGGACCGGCGGGCAGTGCCTCCTCTACCTGAGAGTGTGGTTCTACACCCTGACTCTACCTGCTCCTTCCCGACCTGTCATTAGTGGCCAAGAAGTTCACACAACTCCACAGGAGTGCTTAGGGTCCTCGTCCCATTTGGCAAACCTAGGGGCGGGGTAGCGGTCTAACAACCTAGAGCATGTCTATGCTGAGATCAAACTGAGATTCCGACACTGCTCTGGGAAACTCTTCAGAGCCTCCCTCCAGAACTATTACGGGAGGCCATGAGAACAACATGCTCGATTCCTGGTTGGGACAAGACATTTCTACAGGAATCCAGGATGAGTTTTTGACAAAGTGCCCAAGTCACAAGGGAACCAGGTAGTTCATTAGACCGAGGATTTCAGCCAGGGTATTAGGGTGAGAGCAGGGGAGTGTACTGTAAAATGCTACCACCGTATATTCGTATTGCATATGGTCTACACCCTGGAGAGCGTATTTGGAGCATACATAGGACAGATACGTGCAGGTAGCACCCCCTATTGGTATACTATGTGGTTTGGTATATCAAATGGTTACTTGAGGTCTATGAAATTGTTAAGTGGTCAGACATGGGAAAAGCCATTCCACAGTTAGCATCCTTTAAGGAGAAGCTCCAGGAGACCTTGAGCATCTGCTAAACTCGGAGCCAAAGCAGAGCAGCTCCTCTTGACATACGTGCGCACACACACATACACAAAATGTTTTTCTCTGTTGCGTTTCCCACAGAGAAAGGTAATTTCTGGAAGGCCGTGAAGTCGAACCAAAGATGAAAAAATACAACCAGGAACATATTAGGCCTTACGTGGCATTCTCAACAAAACCGTCTTTTGGATAAGAAGTTAAGGTTCGTGCTAGATGACCTTTTACGTATCTGGCCTAAAGCGTGTCTTGATCTGCGCACCACGTTCCCGGAACTGGCAAGGATAGATGTGTTGCAACATCAGGTCTCAGTGGCTCAACTGAGAAGGTTGGAATTTGTCTTCAACTTGGCTATGTCAGAAGCACTTCGCCACCTCTATGGGAAACCATTTTATTCTGGCAGAGCTTGGGTGGGAGGAGGCAACGTGCAGGGCCCTCGTGAGCTGCAAGTAGCGGATTGAGGGAATGGCCGCTTCCACGGGTGGTGAACTTGGTGGGGGCGGGTGGAAGGACCAAAGCAGAAGACACCCCACTGGGTGCAAGTCTCCTGGGGGTGCTCTGCATCTTTCCTTAGCAAGGTTAAAGTAGAGTGATTCTGGATGCTGCTAAGAAGGTTTGTAAAGGTTGTCCGGCTAGAAACCTCCATGCAGAGCCCACATGTTAGGCTGAGTGGAGACTGGGGGAGAGCTGGTCCCCAGGCCTTACCTTAGCTGAGCCGCTGCCCCTGCGACTGTGACCCTTCCAACCCCACCCAGGCAAGCCCGGTGACCCCGCCCCCGCCCCAGCCCGAGCGGGGTGGCTCTCATCTGCCAGCAGCCTTTACTTCTCATCCTCATCCCCCTCACTCATGCTGCTGATGGAGGCTGAGGCTGCTTTGGGTGAGGAGGGGGGTGAGGTTTTGTTTGGGAGCCACGAGAAGGTGGGTGACGGGGAGCGGGACGGGGACCGGCTCCTGGTGGGGCTGCTCACTGGGCTCTGCTTCGGGGACAAGGCCTGCAGCATCCGGCTACTCCTCTCCTGGAACATCTGCTTCTAGAGAGAAAATGGGGAGAAAGGGTCTGTTAAGTTAGTCTTCCGAGCTGGTGGCGAAACAGGGCAGGAAAGAGAGCTGGCACCCCACCAGGCGGGCACCCACGCCCCCGTACCACACTCGATGCCCGACACTACCCGCGGGGAGGAGGGGAGTGAAAGGCAGGGACGGCCAGACGCAGACACACAGGTGGCCACTGTGCTGGCTCCTGGGACGCTCCTCCTCGCCTGCCTTGACTCCAGCTACCAAATGTAACTGGAGGGGCTGCGACCTGCCAGGCACATCGTAATGTCCTAGGCACGGAAGGGTAGGGGGACACAGAAATCCCTGTCCTCATCGATATGAGGAGGACTCCCATAGTAAACGAAGGGAATGAGATACGTGTATGTCAGATGGATGTACGGGGTGTGAGAAAAAATAAAACGAGAGGAGAGCAAGATGGGGGTGTGAGGTGGGGAAGCGCTGGGCAGCAAAGGTAATTACAGTGCTCGGCAAAGGCCACAAGGAGAGGCTATTTGAGCAAAGACCTGAAAGAGATGAGGGCCCGGGGCCCATGTGACTGGAAATCGGGGGCAAACACATTCCAGAAGGGAGCATGCGGTACATGCCCAGGGAGGAGCGAGGAGGCCATGGCGGCCGGAGTGGAGTCACCCCGGGGAGGAGGGGGTTAAGAGGAAGTCACCAGAGAAGTGACACAAAACTGTGTCCCGTGGGCTCTTGGTGGCTGTGGAAGAACTTTGGCCTTTACTCTGAGAAGAAAAACCTCGGGATAGTTCCTTGACCCCTGGAGTTCTGAGTCCAAGAGTCAGGAACTGTGACTTTGGTTTGAAAAGGACCACCCTGGCCGCACTGCTGGGGCTGGGAGAACGGGGTCGAGCGCACAGTTTTAAGAATCCAAGGTTACATGAGGTGAGAAACGGTTGGAGGCCCGGTAGATTTGTTTTCCCCGGATTTTTTAAAGTATACCTGACTTAAGGTGAAACCCACCTTTCTCAGCCTACGGTTCTGTGAGTTTTGATAAGCACCAGCAGGGTATGTGGCCGCCCGCACAGTCAAGGTCTTAGGAGAGTTCCATTGGCCACCGTGTCCCCACGAGATCCTTTGTCACCCCCTCCCCCAGCCTCCGGCAACAGATCAGTTTTCTGTCCCTACGGTTTTTGCCTTTTCCAGAATGTCCTCTAAATGGAATCATGTAGTATCGTGGTCTGGCTACACTTTTTTTTTTTTAAATATAATTTATTGTCAAATTGGTTTCCACACAACACCCAGTGCTCATCCCAACAGGTGCCCTCCTCAGTGGCTACACTTTGCAGGTAGAGCCCCCAGGAGGCGCTGACAGGTGGGATGTGTGGTGTGGGAGGAAGACTCATCAAGCGACTCCAGCTTCTGGCGTAAACGACTAGAAAGCCAGCAGTGTCATTTGCTCGGGTGGGGGACTCTGTGGGTAAAGGGGGTCTTGGTGGTAAGACAGCTCCGGCTCGAAACCTCAACTGACCGCTGGCTGGCGCTTTAAGAACTGAGTCCTTCCCTGACACGGTCCATCCGTCTGCTTCATGGGGAGCCCGGTCTGGGCTGGCGGCGCCGTGAGCGCTCTGCCCTTCTGCTCTGCGCCTGCAGCTCGGCCCCCCACGTATATGTACGTCCCATCCCCCCCACCTCGGAGCGCCCTGCCCGTGCTGCCTGGGCTCTATGCCTGGTTTGTCACGGAGCCTCCACCCCCAGCACCTCAGTCGATCTTGGGATCCTAAACTGACCCTGAGAGCCATTTCTGCAGTTAGCGATTTGAGACCTGGCTTGTCATTCGAGTTACGCATTTTACAAACCACTCCAGAGCCCCCTGGAGACCACGTGCTGTACAAGCCGGGGCTTCAGTGATGTACAGGAACGGGGGGGGGGGTTTAGGTGGGAAGTGAGCCCATGAAGCTGGGGGAGGGGTGCCTTTCCAAGCAGAGGGCGCTAGGTAGAGAGGCCTAAGTATACTTCCTGGCCGACTCTAACCAGAGTGCCTATGGGGCTGACGGGGCCTTGGGGCTGCAGCACCAGGAACAGCTGGAATTGTTTTTATCCCTAAGATCCCCTGGAAGATTTTAATTAAGGGAGGGGTATCATCAGATGTGTGTTCCAGAAATATCTTTAGGTGGGAGCATAAAAGCAAAGAAAGAAACCATAAAGGAAAAGATCGGTGCTTGGCTATATAAAAGTGTATAACTTGTGTACCTCAAAAAGAAAAAGAAAAAAAAAACACCCAGCATCAGATAAAATAAAAGGCAAGTGAAAACCCAGGGGGAAATTCTTGCAACATTTAACCATAAATAATGGATCTTCGTATATAAACAGAGCTTACAAATCCAAAAGATTAATGCAAAAACCTGGATAGAAAAACAGAGCATATGGCTTGTCAAGGCAATGCACAAGACTTACAAATGACCTATAAAAAATGTTCAGCATCCCTAGTAAACAAATGCAAAATGACTGAAGTGAGATGCCTTTTTTATATATCAGATTGTTAAAATTTTTGTCTTCCCAACATGTAAAAATTTTTTTCCAGTTTTATTGAGATGTAATTGACATACAGCACAGTTGAAGGTATACGGTGTAATGATTTTACTTACATATATTATGAAATTACTACCACAATAAGTTAGTATCTGTCATCTCATACAGATAAAAAAGTTTTTCCTTGTGATGAGAACTCTTGGGATCGACTTTTTAATATATACCGTACGGCAACGTTAACTATAGTCTTCGTGCTGTATATTACATCCCTAGTACTTACTTATAAGTGGAAGTTTGTACGTCTCGACCACCTGCATCTGCTTTTCCCTCTTTTGCTCCTATCTCTGTTTCTGGTAACCACAAATCTGATTGCTTTTTCCTGAGTTGTTGGCTTGTTTTTCTTACTCTGCTTGTGAAATCATGCATTTGTGTTTCTCTAACTTACTTAGCATAATGCCCTCAAGGTCCGTCCATGTTATCACAAATGGCAGGGTTTCCTCCTTCTTTCATGGTTGACTAATATTCCATTGTATACATCTACCATACTTTCTTTATCCATTCATCCACTGATAGATACTTAGGTTGCTTTCATGTCTTGACTATTTTAAATAATACTGCTCTGAACATGGGGATGCAGATAGCTCTTTGGCATAGTGGTGTTTTTTTTTTCCTTTGGATTATATTCCCCAAAGTGAAATTGCTGGCTCATATATATGGTGGTTTCGGTTTTACTGTTTTGAGGAACCTCCATTCTATTTTCCACCATGGCTGCACCAATTTACAATCCTGCCAACAGTGCATGCACAAGGGTTCCTTTTAATCCATGTCTCACCAGCACTTGTTATTTCCAGTATTTTTTATGGTAGCCATTCTAAATGGTGGGAGGTAATAAGTCAGTGTAGTACTGATTTACATTTCCCTATTGATTAGTGATGTTGAACATCTTCTCATGTAATTGTTGGTCCTTTGTATTAGCATCCTTGGAAAAATGTCTTTGTGGGTACTTAGCCCATTTTTTAAGTGGATTATTTGGGGGTTTTGCTATTGAGTTGTAGGAGTTCCTTATATATTTTGGATCTTCATTCCTTATCAGACACATGGTTTCCACATATTTTCCCCATTCTGTAGGTTGTCTTTTAATTTTGTTGGTTTATTTTGCTGTGCAAAAGCTTTTTAGTTTGATGTAGTCCCACTGATTTTTGAATTTGTGACCTGTGCTTTAGGTGTCCTATTCAAAAAGTCATTGCCAAGACCCACGTAAAGGAGGTTTCTTCCTGTGTTTCCTTCTACGATTTTTATGGTTCCTGGTCTTATGTTGAAATCCGTAATCCTTTTCAAGTTAATTTTGGTGAGTGGTGTAAGATAGGGGTCTAATTTTATTCTTTTATGTGTGAATATCCAATTTTCCCAGCGCCATTAGTTGAAGAGACAGTCTTTACTCCATTGAGTATTCTTGGCTCCCTTGCATGGGTTTATTTTTTAGTTCTCAGTTCTGTTCCAATGGTCTAGGTGTCTGTTTTTTTTTTTCTTTTGCCAGTATCATACTCTTTTGATTACTACATATTTATAGTATAGCTTGAAATCAGAAGGGTGATGCCTCCCACTTTTGTTCTTTTTCAGGATTGCTTTAGGTTTTAGGGGTCTTTTGAGGTTCCAGATAAAAATTAGGATTTTTTTTCTCTATTTCTGTGAAAAATTCCATTGGAATCTTGATAGGGATTGCATTTAATCTGTAGATGGCTTTGGGATAGTATGGACATTATTAATTTTCTTCCAGTCTATAAACATTAATATTCTTCTAAAATACCTTTCCATTTATTTGGTTCTTCAAGTTTTTTCATCACTTTCTTACAGTTTTCAGTGTAGAGATTTTTCACCTCCTTGTAAATTTATTCCTAAGTATTTTATTGCTTTGTCTTGTAAATAGGATCGATCAGTTTCTCTTTCATGTAATTCATTATTAGCATTTTGAAAACGCTACTTATTTTTATATGTTAATTTTATATCTTGCAACTTTACTGAATTTGTAGATTAGATCTAACAGTTTTTTGGTGGAGTCTGTCAGATTTTCTACATATAAAATCATGTCATCTCCAAATAGAGACCATCTTACTTCTTCCTGTGCAATTCTGATGGCTTTTATGTTTTCTTCCTTGATTGCTCTGGCTAGATCTTCAGTAATACCTTGAATAGGAGGAGTGAGAATGGGCACCCATGTCTTGTTTCTGACTTGAGAGGAAAGGCTTTCAACCTTTTATCATGGAGTACCATGTTAGCTGTGGGTTTGTTGTCTATAGCTTTCGTTATGTTGAGGTACGTTCATTGTATACCTAATTTGTTAAGGGGTTTTCTCATGAATGGATATTGAATTTTGTCCAGTGATTTTTGTGCCCATTGAGATGATGAGATTTTTTTCTTACATTCTATCAATGTGATGTATCATAGTGACAGATTGACACCTGTTTAACCATGCTTGTATCCCAAAAGTAAATACCACTTGTTCATGGTGAAAGATATTTTTACTATGCTGCTGAATTCTGTTTACTAGTATTTCATTGGGAATTTTTGCCTCTATATTCACCAGAGATAGTGGCCTGTAGTTTTCTTTTAGTATTCTTTTCTGGCTTTGGTATCAGGGTAATGTTGGCCTCATAAAATAAGTTTGGGAGTGTTCCGCCTCCAAAACATTGAGGAGTTTGAGAAGGATTTACATTAATTATTCTTTAAATGTTCAGTAAAATTCACCAGTGAAGCCATCTGTTCCTGGGCCTTTCTTCCCTGTGAGGTTTGTTGATCACTAATTAAATCTCCTCACTAGTAACTGGTCTGTCACATTTTCTACTTCATCCTGATTCATTTTTGGTAGGTTGTATGTTTGTAAGAATTTTCCATTTCTTTTAAGTTTTCCAGTTTCTTGGCATATAGTCAATCATAGTAGCATCTTAAGATCCTTTGTGGCCTCGGTTGTAATGTCTACTTTTTTATTTTCATTTGTAATTTTGTTGATTTTGGTCCTATTTTTTTTTTATTGGTTAGTCTAGCTAAAGGTTTGTCAATTTTATCTTTTCAAAAAAACCATCTCTTGGTTTGGTTAATCTTTTCTATTGTTACCTATTCTGTTTTATTTGTTTCTGCCAGAATTTGTTATTTCCTTCCTTCTGCTAAGTTTGGGTTCACTTTTTTTTTTTTTAAGTTCCTTAAGGCATAGCGTTAGGTTGTTTGAGATCTTTCTTGTTTCCTTAGGTAGGCATTTATTTCTATGAACTTCTCTCTTAGAACTGCTCTCTTTGCAAACCGTAAGTTTTGGTATGTTTTGTTTACATTCTTGTTTGCGTCAAGGCATTTTTATTTCACCTTTAATTTCTTCCTTGACCCATTGGTTGTTCAGAGTATTGTTTAATTTCCATGTATTCATGAATTTTTCAGTTTTCCTCCTGTTAACGATTTCTACTTTGAGGCCATTGTGGTCAGAAAAGGTACTTGGTATGATTTCAGTCCTCTTGAATTTGCTAAGACTTGTTTTGTAACTTAACATATGGTATATCTTAGAAAATGTCCCATGTGTGCTTGATATGAATGGGTATTGTGCTGCTGTTGAATAGAATGTTCTATATATGTCTATTGGATCCATTTGGTCTTTAGTGTTGTTCAAATCTGTTTCTTTATTATCTGTTTGGATAATCTATCCATTTTTGAGAATGTGTCATTAAAGTCCCCAACTATTATTGTATTCCTGTTGTTTTCTCTTTTTAGCTCTACTAGTTTTTGCTGTTTATATTTGGGCACTCTGATGCTGGGTGCATAAATATTTACAATTGTTGTATCTTCTTGATGGATTGACGTCTTTATCACTGTGTAATAATTGTAAAAGACCTTCTTGGTTTTGTTTCGCCATTTTTGGATGTAAATTTAGTGTGATATAAGTATAGTTACCCCCTGCTTTTTTAGTACACAATTTGCTTACAAAATCTTTTTCCATCCCTTCACTCTCAGTCTATTTGTGTCTTTAAGACTAAAGTGAGTTTCTTGTAGGCACATCATTAGATGTTTTTCAAATTAATCCATTCAGCCATTCTATGTGTTTTGATTGGAAAATTTAATCCAATTAAATATAATTTAAAGTAATCACAGGTAAGGACTTTTGCCATTTTGTTAATTGTTTCATGGCTGTTTTTGTAGAACTATAATTCCTTGTTCTGTATCCTGCTTTCTTTTTTTGTGTTTCCATGTCTTCTGGTATCTGTATGCTTTGACTTCCTTATCATGTACTTTTGTGTAATTACTCCAGGTTTTACCCTTGTGATTACCACAAGGCTTACATAAAACGTTTTCAAATTATAACACTCTATTTTAAACTGACAACAGCTTAACTTCAATAGAATTTCTAAAGTTCACACCTGTATCTCCACCCTCCCTCACATTTAGGTTATTGATGTTACACATAACGTATTTTTTATATTGTGTAACCAGTAACAGATTATTGTGGTTGTGGTTATTTTTACAATGTTTTCTAACTTTTGTTTATTTTAAAATATTTTTTATTTTAGAGAGAGAGCACGACTGGGAGAGAGGGGGAGAGAGAGAGAGCCTCAAACAGGTTCCATGCCTAGTGTTGAGTCTGACATGGCTCGATCCCACAACCCTGGGATCATGACCTGAGGTAAAATCCAGAGTCAGACGCTCAACACACTGAGCCACCCAGGTGCCCCTGTTTTTTAACTTTTAAAATAGAGTTGGGGGCACCTGGGTGGCGCAGTCGGTTAAGCGTCCGACTTCAGCCAGGTCACGATCTTGCGCTCCGTGAGTTCGAGCCCCGCGTCAGGCTCTGGGCTGATGGCTCGGAGCCTGGAGCCTGTTTCCGATTCTGTGTCTCCCTCTCTCTCTGCCCCTCCCCCATTCATGCTCTGTCTCTCTCTGTCCCAAAAATAAATAAACGTTGAAAAAAAAAATTAAAAAAAAAATAAAATAGAGTTGGAAGTACATTAAGCACCACCATTACCACATTATAGATTCTAACTTTGTCTATATATTTACCATTACCAGTAAGTTTTACCTTCTTCAGTTTTCATGATGTTCATTAGTGTCCTTTTACTCCTAAAACTCCCTTCAGCATTTCTTGTAAGGCAGGTCTAATGGTGATGAACTCACTCAGCTTTATTTTTTGGGGGGGGGGGAATTCTTTATCTCTTCATCTCTGAAAGACAGCTTTGCCAGATACAGAATTCTTGGCTGACATTTTCTTTCCTTTCAGTATCTTAGACATATCATCCTATTCTCCCCTGGCCTGAACCAATTTTGTTGAGAAGTCCACTGATAATCTCCTGATGGTTCCCTTATATGTAATCTGCCTCTTTTCTCTTGCTGTTTTCCAGATTTTTTTTCTTTGTCTTTGACTTGTCATAAAATTTAATTACAATGTCTATCAGTGTTGCCCTATTGGGGTTCATATTATTTGGGATCCTTTGTACCTCATGGATTGGGATGTCCAAGTCTCTCACCCGGTTTGGGAAGTTTTAAACCATTACTGCTTTAAATTTAATTTCTGTACCCATTCCCTTCTCATTCTTTTCCTTCTGGAATTCCCTTAATACAAATATTGCTTGTCTTGATTGTATCTTTTTTTGTTGACAGAGAGAAAAAGAGTGTGTGGGGGGGGAGAATTTTAAGTAGGCTCCAGCCCAGCACAGAGCCCAACACAAGGCTCAGTCTCAAGACTGTGAAATCATGACCTGAGCTGAAATCAAGAATCAGACGCTTGACAGACTGAGCCACCCACATGCCCCTTGATTGTGTCTTTTAAGTCTTGTAGGCTTTGTTCACTCCTTTTCATTCGTTTTTCTTCTTGCTCCTCTAACTGGATTATTTAAAATGTCCTGTCTTCTAGATGACTGACTGTTTTTCTGCATAGTTGACTCTCCTTTTGAAGCTCTCTGTTGAATTCTTTCATTCAGTCATTGTATTGTTTCAGCTCTACAATTTTTTTGATGGTTTCTACTTGTTGAGCTTCTAGTTCATATATCATTTTCCTAATTTTTAGCTTTCTGTGTATTACTAGTTGGCTAAACTTTAAATGGATTATTCTGAAATCTTTGACAGTCCATAGACACCATTTCTTTAAGGTCATTTATTAGAGCTTTAGCGGTTTGCTTCGGTGGTGTCACGTTTACCGGATTTTTCATGATCCTTGATTCCTTACATTGGTATCTGCACTTTTGAGCAAGCGGTCTTCTCTTCCAGACTTTGCAGGTTTGCTTTGGCAGAGATAGCTCTTTGCCAGTCACCTCAGTTTGGGTTTCTGGACATGTCAGCTGGTAGTGTCCTTAGGCAGGTAGAGTTTTGCTACCAGGGTCGATTTCTGGGTGAGGCCCCTGGCTGAGCTCTGAGGTCAGGGGTAGGGGTGCCACTGGTATGACTAGCTGGTAAGATCGCTGGTTTGGTTCTCTGGTCTGGCTTACTAGACTGGCAGGAGTCCATACTGTACTTAGCAGTAAGTGGGGCTATGAATTGGCTTCTCTGCCCTCATTGGGCAAGAGAATGGGGCCTATGTGGCTGGTAGTTCGAGTACCTAAATCAGGCAAGGCTGTGGACTGAACCCCCTGGCTACAATGGGTCCACCTATTTTGCTCAGCAGATGAGGAGCACCATGGGCTGGGGTCTCTGTTCAAGGGCTGTTGTAAGGAAGCCTGCTGTCTGGGATCCACAGTTTTCTGTGTGTTCCAGTCAGGTTCCCTGGTCAGGCAGGCTGGAAACGGTATTCAGTGGGCAGGGCTATGAATCAGTTTATGTGCCCAGGCACGGCAAGAGAAGTATCTCCAAGGCCACAAAGGTTTTTGGTTTATGGTCTTGACTCAAGCCAACCTGTGCCACACATTCCCTGCCTGAACAGGGCCCGGCTCTGCTCTGTGGACTGTCAGCTCTGCCTGTTGGACTCTGCTTAAATGTCGATGGGCTATGCAGCTTTCCGGGTGTTACAGCCAAGCTTTCTGTTTGGATGGTGCTGAGAACTTTACTCAGCAGTGGATGGGGCTATGACTTCACTCCCTTGCCTGGGGGGACCGTAGGCCCAGTTCCAAATAGGCTCCCACTTTTTCCACATCAGGCCTTCCGGCAAGGAGGGGTCAGGAGCTACACTCAGTAGTGGGTAGGCTATGAATTAGTCCCAATGTCTGGATAGAGCCAGTGAATCCTCCACATGTAGCACTGACTTCATAGGCAATCGCCTCTGCCTGCCATACTCTTGGCTCGAGTGTGGCTGGACCGCGTAGCTCTCCCAGGTGTTCTTGCCAGCCTTTCTGGGTGGGCATGGTTGGGAGTGTTACTCAGCAGTGGGGTGGGGGGTGGGGCGGACGGCTGTACCTCAGCTTCTCTGCCTGCACAGAGGCAGACCAGCCTACAGGGCCAGCAAAATCTCTTTGTTTGAGGACCAGAGTCGGGCAGAATGGGGTCCCACTGAGTTCCCCGAACTCATTTGTGCCACCGTCTTGGATCTGCAGATCAGCAAAACCACTAGCTGTGACGACTACTCGGGCGCTGCAGGTAGGAACTCAGTACGCCAGTATGGGCACGGGTTGTTGGAAGCCCCTCCCCGTCAGATTCACACTGGTCCATCCCCGCAGATTGCCTTGTGATTCCTGTAGGGTAAAACCAGAGTGAGGGCTCCCAAGAAGTGACCTACAATGCTGGGGGAGTTGGATGCCTGCCCTGGACTCCATTTTTCCACTATAAAAACTGGAGGCTCAGCGGAGACCTCTCTGTGTGATGGGCTGGACTGGGCTGGGCTGGCCTGGGTTCAGGGCAACAAGGTCAGCATATAGCTTCACCCCCATGTGCTAGGATCCTCTCAGTGGTGTCTTGTCTATGAAGAGTTGTTAATTCTTCTTGTGAGGGGGAGCGAAGTCAGGAATGACCCCTGTCACCATCTTGGTGATGTTACTCTCCCCAATTTTTTTTTTAACGTAATGGCCAGTACCGGTTAGGGATCGGGAAAAAGACCACACACCTATTACTGCTGATGGGAGGGTAAAACAGCCGTGCCTCTTTAAGGAGTAATTTGGCAATAGGTGTAAAAACTTTTTTTCCTGAAGAGAGAATCAGAGATATAAATAAATACTTATTGGATACACGGGTATTCGTTGCAGTGTCATAACAGACAAAACCCCAAAACCCTAAAAAAGGTTAGAGAAATCGTGCACAACTCTGAGATGATACACTAGGCAGCTGATGAAAAGACCTTCAAGAATATTTAGTAACGTGAGGATGTTGGTGAGCTATTGCAATGTAAAAATGATGTGAGAACAGTATGTTCTGCATGATCCCATTTTGTAAAAGGAAATCTATACGTGCAGATGGAGAAGAGATTGAGGCAACATCCCAGTGACTAATGTGGGCAGTTGGACTGCAGGTGATTTTTAGTCTCTTCCCCTTTTTTTCTTTACTTTCTAAAGTTCTGTAATGAATAGGCATTACTTTGATCGCCATAAGGGAGAAAAATGACTGAGGGAAGGAGAAGAGGCCAAAGGGCACTGCAGTAATGACATAGGTGAGGGAATTTTAGAGCCTCGGGGTACATCATCAATTACCCCACCCCCTTTTACAAGCTCTAGCCCATTTCATCTTAGGATCTCACGTTTTCTCTACAAATAGAGATGATTTGCTGATCATAAAGAACCTCTTCAGATTTAAAATTCACAGTTCTAAGAAACTACCAATTATTCGCCTTACATTAAAGGCATTGATAATTCTGCCAAAAGACTTCCAACCCCCGCAAAATCAAATAGAAAAAAAATGCTGTAGTACAACAGCATTACCTTATAGGAAGCCCATTTATGAGATAAAATCAAATGCCAAAAGGATAGGGTGGCCTATTATTAACAGCAACTTTAAAAGAATCCTTGAATTTCTAGCAGTCAATTGAAAATATGTATTTTTATTACTGTAATCTTGAAGTATATTTATAGTGGCAGCCATTAGTTCTCCCACTGTTAATGGATGTCAGCATTTCCATTAGAAGCTCATTTTCTAAGGAATCTAGGGCTTGTCTAGTTTGACTCAAGCTCATAACTGAGAATATTATGCCTACAGTAATGAAATAATTTGAATCTTTAAAGATAAACAGTGATGTCACACTTCATATAATGCGGTACCTATGCAAAACAACTCTGGGTCTCAGTTTGTGAGCTCTGTGGTCTGTTTCTGGTGCATTATGAAGCATGATTCTTCTGCAAAGGAGTGAAATTGAATCAGGCTGGCAGACAGATTTGTAATGAGCTTCCTGGGAAGAAAAGCACTTTAGAAATATAAAAATAATGAAGACCATGGCAAGGCATTTTCATAAAGAAAAGGTATTTAAGTCTTTAACTGTATTGAGAGATTTCCATTTATAAAATTTTCTCCCAAGAACATAACCCTATCTAGTCCTGTCCCAGTAAAACTAATTTTCTATTTCTCTTCCTACAAACTTTTCAAGAAGTTTTTCACATCTAGTGAGGCGTTTAATGTCCTGACAAATGCCTTCAAAGTTTTCAGCATCTCAGAGAGATTCCAGTTTAACTGCCAAAAACAAAACCAAACAAACAAACAAGAAACAGAAAAGAAAAACATCCTAGTTACATCTGGTTTGGACTTCTGGTAAGCATCGTGGAACTCAAGGCAAGAGTTTGTTTTGGCCAAATCAATAAACAACAAAAACTAACCCTTATAAACAATACCTGACATGTGCCTTGGTGCTGTTAAAGGGCTTTAAAGAATGACACAGTTCAATCCACCCAACAACCCTAGAGGTAAGGGATGCAAAGGAACTTGACCAAGGCACCCCATTAGGAGGTGAGCCCCTGTCCTGACCAACTCTCTGTAATTAGCCACTTGCATAGTAAGAAGTTTTTCTGTGGACTCCTGTTACTTGTGCATTTTTTAAACCATCAAAAAAATTCAAGCAGGAAATTAATTCAGATCCACAAACTGAATTATATGTTTTGTAAAATCAAAAGTCTTAAACAACAGCAGTACTATTAGGATGATTACTTTATAATATATCTGTATTCTCTCTCTCTACATGCGCACGCACATGCGCACACACACACAGAGTAAGCACTAGAGAGAATGTGGAAAAATTAGAACCATTTTGCATTGCAATGGAATATAAAATGGTGTAGTCACAGTGGAAAACAGTATCAGAGTTACCATAACATTTAGAAATTCCACTTCTGGGTGTATAACCAAAAGAACTAAAAGCAAGAAATTAAACAGATATTTGTATAGCAATGTTCATAGCAGCATTATTCAAAATAGCCAAAGGATAGAAACAATCCAAATGTCCATTAATGGATGAATCAATAAACAAAATGTGGTATATATAAATAACATATATGTATGTATATGTATAGACACAATCTGGTGTATATATGTATGTATGTACACACACACACACACATATATTCATTCTCCAACTTGAACACAGTTGAGTATTTTCAAGATGGATATTGAAAAGAAACATTTTGTGTATCATAAGATATTATGGAGGGTTTTCCTGGCATGGAGAATCTGAAAGTTGACCACTCATTCCTTCAATAAACATTTACTTATAGCATACTATTTATGCTTTAGGCATAAATCTAAGCCCTGAGGATACAGCAGTAAATAAGGGGGGAGGGAGAATGTCTATGTTCATGTTTATTTTTTTATTGAGGTATAACAGACATATAACATTAGTTTCAGGGGTATAATATGACTCACTATTTGTACATAGAGCGAAATGATCACCACGATTAGTTTAGTTAGCATCCATCACTATATATAGTTACAACATTTTTTTTCTTGTGATGAGAACTTTTAACATCTACTCCCTTGGCAATTTTCAAATACTCAATACAGGATTATTAACCATAATCGCCATGCTGTACATTATATCCCCATGATGGATTTTATAACTAAGTTTGTACCTTTTGACCCCCTTTACCCATTTTGCCCACACCCACCCCCTGCCTCTGACAACCATCAATCTTTTCTCTGTATTGATGAGTGCGGGGTTTTTTGAATGTTTGTTTTAGATTCCACAAATAAGTGAGACAGCACAATATTGGTCTTTCTCTAACATATTAGGGTAATGTCCTCATAGCCCAACAATTTGTGGCAAATGGCAAGATTTCCTTCTTTTTCGTGCCTGAGTAATATTCCATGGTATGTATGTATGTATGTATATATATACATATATATATATGTATATATATATATATACACATTTTCTTTAACCATTTATACATTGATGCATACTTAAGTTGCTTCCATGTTTTAGATGTTGTAAATAATGCTGCAGTGAATATGGTGGTACATATATCTTTTCAAATTGGTGTTATCATATCCTTCAGATAAATATCCAGAAATGGGATTGATGGATCATATGGTAGTTGTATTTTTAACTTTTTGAGCAACCTCCATAGTGGCTGTACCAATTTACATTCCCACCAACAATGGTGGTGAAAAGGGGTCCCTTTTCTCCAAGTCCTGATCAACACTTGTTAATTTCTTGTTTTGATAACAGCCATTCTAACAGGTGTGAGATGATAGCTCATTGTGGTTTTTGATTTGCATTTCCCTAGTAATTAGTGACGTTGAACATATTTTCAGGTGCCTCTTGGCCACCTGTATGTCTTCGGTGGAAATAAGTCTATTCAGATCCTGTGTCCATTTTTAAATCAGATTGGTACTTTTTTGTACTATAGAGTTGCATGACATCTTTATATTTTGACATGTTTACTCTTATCACATATGACTTGCAAATATTTGTTCCAATTCAGTAGCGTACCTTTTCATTTGTTCATGGTTTCCTAAGTGCAGAAACTTTTTTTATATTAATATTTTATTTACATCCAAGTTAGCATATAGTGCAACAATGATTTCAGGAGTAGATTCCTTAATGCCCCCTACTCATTTAGCCCATTCCGCCTCCCACAACCCCTTCGGCAACCCTCTGTTTGTTCTCTGTATTTAAGAGTCTCTTATGTTTTGTCCCCCTCCCTGTTTTTATATTATTTTTGCTTCTCTTCCCTTTTGTTCATCTGTTTTGTATCTTAAAGTCTTCATATGAGTGAAGTCATACGATATTTGTCTTCCTCTGGTGTGCAGAAACTTTTCATGTTGATGGAGTTCCACTTATTTTTGCATTAGATGCCTTTGCTTTAGATATCAAATTAAAAAACAAAATTGGCAAGACAGTGGTCAAGGAGCTTATAGCTTATGTTTTCTCCTAGGAGTTTTATGGTTTCAAGTCTTTAATACATTTTGAGTTAGTTTTTGTGTATAAGATAGTGGGCCAGTTTCACTCTTTTTGCATGTGGCTACCCAGTTTCCCCAGCATTGTTTATTAAAGACTGTCCTTTCCCCAATGTATATTCTTGGCTCCTTTGTAGTAATTTCATTAGCCATGTATGTGTGGCTTTACTTCTGGACTCTACTCTGTTCCAGTGATCTATGTCTATATTAATGCCAATGCCTTACTATTTTGGTTACTACAGCTTTGTAATATAGTTGAAATCACGGAGTGTGGTGCCTTCAGCCTTGTTCTTCTTTCTCAAGATTGCTTTGGCCATTTGGGGTCTTTTGTGGTTCCATACAAGTTTTAGGATTGTTGGTTCTCCTTCTGTAAAAAAAAATTGCCACTGAATTTTGATAAGGATTGCATTGAATCTATAGATTACTTTGGGAAGTATGGACATTTTAGCAGTATTAATTCTTCTAATCCATGAGCAACAGGTATCTTTCCATTTGTTTGTTTTCAGTTTCTTTCAGTATGGTTGACATACAATATTTTATTACTTTAAGGTGTACAATACAGTGATTCACCAATTATATGCATTATGAAATGCTCACCATGATCAGTATAGTCACCACCTGTCACTACACAGTTATTAAAATATTATTGACTATATTCCCTATGCTGTACTTTTTATCCCTGTGATTGAATTTATAATTGGAAATTTGTACCTCTTTATCCCCTTCACATAATTCATTCACCCACCCCCTGCCCCGGGGCAACCCCTAGTTTCTTTATTCATGAGTTTCTGGGGGTTTTTTTCATTTTGATTTTTAGATTCCACATAAAAGTGAAATCATGTGGCATTTGTCTTTTTTTGTCTGATTTATTTCACTTAGCATAATACCCTGTAGGTCCATCCATGTTGGTACAAAGGGCAATATTTCATTCTTGTTTATGGCTAAGTAATATTCCATCGTGTGTGTATACACGTGTGTGTGTGTATGTATATATATCTTTACACATCACATATTCACTTGCGTATCAGTGGACACTTACGTTGGATCCCTATCTTGACTATTAAGAATAATGCTGCAACAAAGATAGGGGTGCATATCTTTTCAAATTAGTGTTTTTGTTTTCTTTGGGTAAATACTCCAAAGAGTAATTTTGGGGCTGTATAGTGATACTGCTGTGTTTAAATTTTTGAGGAACCCCCATGCTGTTTTCCATAGTGGTTGTACAAATTTACATTCCCACCAACAATGTACAAGGGTTCCCTTTTCTCCACATCCTAGCCAATGGTTGTTATTTCTTGTGTTTTTGATGATAGCCATTTTGAATAGTGTGAACTGATGATCTCTCATTGTGGCTCTGATTTGCAGTTTCTTGATGATGAGTGATGTTGAGCATCTTTTCATATCTGTTGGCCATCTGCATTTTTCTTTGGAAAAATCTCTATTCAGGTCCTCAGCTCATTTTTTAAATTGGTTTTGGTTTTGTGGTGTTGTGTAAGTTTTTTACATATCCTTACCAGATACCTGTTTTAATTCAGTAGGTTGTCTTTTTGTTTTGTTGATTGTCTCCTTTTCCACGCAAAAGTTTTTCATTCTGAAGTAGTCCCAATAATTTATTTTTGGTTTTGTTTGCCTTGCCTGAGGAGATATATCTAGAAAAGCAGTGCTATAGCTGATGCCAAAGAAATGACTGCTTATGTTCTCTTCAAGGATTTTTCTGATTTCAAGTGTCACATTGAGGTCTTTAATCCATTTTGAGTTTACTTTTGTGTATGGTATTAGAAGGTGATCCAGTTTCATTCTTTTGTGTTTGCCCAGAACATTTGGTACCTAATTATACTTGGTTTCTCTCTGTTGAAGTTCTCACTGTGTTCATCCATTCTTTTCCCAAGTTCAGTGAGCATCTTTTTTCAAGTAATGTCCACACCCAACGTGGAGCTCAGACTCGCAACCCCAAGATCAAGAGTCGCATGTTCCACCAACTGAGTCAGCCAGGCATCCTCGATGAGCATCTTCATGGCCATACTTGGAACTCTTTATCAGGTAAATCTGTTATCTGCACTTCCTTAAGGACTTTCTCTGAGGTTTTCTCTTGTTTTTTTTTTTTTTTTCATCTTGAACATATTCCTTTGTCCGCTTCCCTGGACATTCTGTGTTGTTTACTCTGCATTAGATAAAACAGCCACCTTTGCCATTGTAGAAGGAGTAACCGCACATCAGAGATGAAACTTTACCATTCAACCCTGCCATAGCTCTTGGTTGTGATTGTCCAAGCAGTTTATTTTATTTTTAGTGGATCCCAGTGGTGGAGGGTATACCAAGGCCTGTCAGTGTTCCAAAAGGGAGGATCTCACTGAGCACCTAGATTCAGGCTGATTGGAAGCCAGACCTTCAGGCAACAGCTTTTAAAGTATGCAAATAGTGGCAGAGTTCAGAGATACTGTGGGTTCTGTTCCTGATCACCACAATCAAGTAGAGTGAATATATTTCACAATAAAGTGAGTCAAAAGAATTTTTTGGTTTCGTAGTGCATACAAAAGTTACGTTTACACTATAGCATATTAAGTGTGTAATAGCGTTATGTCTAAGAAATGCTATAAAAGTTTAATTTAAAAATACTTTATTGCTAAAATACGTTATCCATTTTCTGAACTTTCAGTGAGTCATACTCTTTTCGGTGGCAGGTCTTGCCTCAGTGTTGAGGGCTGCTGACTGGTCAGGGTGTTGGAAGAAGGCTGGGGTGGCTACAGCAGTTTCTTAAAACAAGACCACAATGAAGTCTGCCACATCTATTGACGCTCCTTTCGGGAACCGTTTCTATAGCTTGCGATGCTGTGTGACATCATTTCATTGACAGAACTTCTTTCACGAGTGGAGTCCGTCCTCTCAAACCCTGCTACTGTTTTACCAACTAAGTTTATGTAAGAGTCTAACTCCTTCGTTATCATGTCAACCACCTTCACAGCATCTTCACCAGGAGTAGATTTCATCTCAAGAAACTGCTTCCTTTGCTCATCCAGAAGAAATAAGTCCTCATCCCATTCAAGTTTCATCATGAGACGACAGCAATTCAGTCACGTCTTCAGGCTCCCTTTCTCATTCTCCTGCTATTTCCACCACATCGGTAGTTTCTTCCTCCACTGACGTCTTAAACCCCTCAAGATCATCTATGGTTAGAATCTGCTTTTTCCAAACTCCTGTGAAGGTTGGTGTTTTGACTTCTTACATTGAATCACAGATATCCTTAATGGCATCCAGAATGGTAAATCCTTTCCAGAAGGTTTTCAACCAACTATGCCCAGCTCCATCAAGGGAGCCACTAGCTGTGGTAGCTACAGCATTACAAAATATGTTTCTTAAATCATAAGGCTTGGAAGTCAAAATGACTCTTTGATCCACGGGCTGAAGAATAATGTTGTTTTCATGCCGGCTAACACAACATCCAGTCTCATTATATATCTCCACCAGAGCCCTTGGGTGACCAGGTACATTGTCAATGTGCAGTAGTATTTTAAAAGCAATCTTTTGTGTGTGGGGGGCTTAAAATATTCAGGTAAACGTGTAGTAAACAGATGTGCTCTCATCCATATTTTGTTGCCTTTACAGATCACAAGCAGAGTAGATTTCACATAATTCTTAAGGGCTCTAGGATTTTTGGAATGGGAAATAAACAGTGTCTTTAACTTGAGGTCACCAGCTATGTTAGGCCCTAACAAGAAACTCAGCCTCTGTTTTAAAGCTTTGAAGCCAGAATTTGAACTCACCTCTCTTGCTATCAAAGTCCTAGGGAGCATCTTCCAGTAGAAGGCTGTTTTTGTGTACGTTGACTGTCTATTTAGTGTAGACACCTTTGTGCATTATCTGAGCCAGATCTTCAGAACAACTTGCTGCAGCTTCTACATCAGCACTTGCTGCTTCAACTTACACTTTTATGCTAGTTTCTTTCCTTAAACCTCATGAACCAACCTGTGATAGCTTCAAGTACTTTCTTGTACCTCCTCACTTCTGTCAGCCTTGACAGAACTGGAGACAGCCTTGCTCTGGTTTAGGCTTTGTTTTAAGGGAATTTTATGGCTTCTTTTACCTTCTATCCAGACCAGTAAAACTTTCTCCATATCAACAATGAGGCTTTTTTGCTTCCTTATCGTTTCTGTGTTCATTTGAGTAGCACTTTAAATTTCCTTCAAGAACTTTCTGTTTGTATTCACAACTTGGCTAACTGGTTCGTGAGGCCTAGCTTGCAACACACCTTCCTCACCAAGTTTAATCATTTCTAGCTTTTGAATGAAAGTGAGAGACCTGTGACTTATCCTTTCCCTTGAGCACTTAGAGGCCATTGTAAGGTTATCAACTGGCCTCATTTCAGTGTTTTTGTGTCTCAGAGAATAAGTGGCCAAGTAGGGAGAGAGAGATGAGGAAACAGCAGGTCAGTGGAGCAGTCAGAACAAAGACCTTTACCAATTAAATTCACCATCTTACATGGGCACGATTCATGGTGTCCCAACACAAATATAATAGTAACATCAAAGGCCACTAGTCACTGCAAGTTTGAAATATTGCACAAATTACCAACACGTGACACAGACACAAACTAAGCAAATGCTTTTGGAAAAACGGTGCCAATTAGACTTCCTTAGTGCATGGTGGCCACAAACCTTCCACTTGTAGAAAATACAGTGTCAGCAAATAATACAAAGTGCAATCAGATGAAGCATGCCCATAGATACAATCCTGCAGGACTACAAGCCAAGTCCTGCTGACCACCAGAGTCAGGTCATCTAGAGGTGCTCATCTGTGGCACTTGTTAAAAAATCGGGACACCTGAGCAGTGTACAACTTCCTTTCTAGTAGATACTGGTGACCTGGAGCAAGACAGAGGGTGAACAAGAACATAAGGTCCTCTGGCCCCTGTCCTTAGAGTGCACCTCATTAGGTCCGTAGATCTGTGCCAAACCAAAAGCCCTCCCTCCGGCCCCAGCTCCTAGACAAATGAATACGCCTCTTTCATAGAACGACTGGGGGTGTATTTCAGCCTACTGTCTCTGCAGTGCCCTGGGGGTGGTGGCTAACCATCAGAGGTAGAAGGTCAAGGAGTGTCCCCTGGTGGCAGCCCAGAAGACCAGGACACCAGACACAGGTACGGTCTCCTCTCTAGGAGCCACTGGTGGGTGGTGGAAGGAACATAAAATTAGCACCTGCCCTCCAAGGAGGTCTCTGGCCTGTAGAGGTAGGTTTCATTGGAAGCCTGCCCCTCCAGCCACAGCTATGAAGATAAGCTGAAAGGCTTATTTCTCCAAAAGATGATTGCCTGGGTCTCTAACCTCTTCCTGGGCCCTGGGGGGGTTGGTAGATGGTCGGGAACTCTTGTCAGTTGGTTACAGTCTTATGGGACCCTGGAGGGTAAGTTGCACTGGCTATCAGAGCCAGGAGATCTAGAGGTGTCCCCTGGGTGGCTACAAGATTGAGGTACCAAAGGAAGGTACAAGCTCCATTCTGGGAGATGGCAGGAAGCTGGAGTGACATAAAGGGGTAGTGAAAGATGGCATGCCCCAGCCTCTGTCCCTAGAGACGAACCCAGTAGGCCCCTCGGTGTGTGTTATAGATGCCTGCCTAGGCCAATGATTTAAGGTAAGCAAATAAAATTCTTTCACAAAGGGATATTATTCAGCTTTAAAAAGGAATGACATTCTGACACGTGCTACAACACTGGTTAAATCTTGAAGACATTATGTTAAGTGGAATTATCCAGACAAAAGGATAAACGCGGTGTGATTCCACCATGAGGTACCTAGAATAGTCAAACTCATAGAGACAAAGTTAGAAGGGGGATTCCTAGGGACTGGTGATGGGGTATTTAATAAGTACAGAGTTGCAATATTGGATGATGCAAAAGTTCCGGAAGTGGATAGTGCTGATGGTTGCACAACTATGAATATATTAAACACCACTGAACTATATATTAAAAATGGCTAAAATGCTATGTTAGGTACATTTTATCACAGTTTGAAAAACTTACTAATGGATCTCACATTATGTAGATCTGTTCTTTGTAAAAAAAAAATGAACATATCATCAAGGTTTTTAAAAAATGTATCTCCTATATTAGATGCAAATACCTATTTGGTTTGCATAGGGAATCCACCAGACTGATTGGATTAGGGCCAAGAGTATTTGTGGTGCAGGATAAACTGAAAACTTGCACCTGACCTAAGGTTATTCTCTCCTAGTGCTCCGGGAAAAGGTCTGTGTTCACACTGTAAAACAGAAGAGATGCATTTTCATTTCAAACAGGAAATGAGTCTCTGTTTTCAATGTCAGTTAAGGACTATAGTGGCATATCATTCAAATTGATACATAATGTTTTTAAAATATAGCCTCTGTGCCTAGGGTACAATGTTTAAATGGAACGTGTCTGACCCTTTGAACAAAAATAGCCAAGTTTCACTAGGAAGGCCCTACCCCAAAAACAAACCCTGAAAGCTGATTCTGCCTCCCCTGATCCTGGCTGCTTGACCCTGAACACCTTGGAAATGAACAGCATTGCCACCAACATGACAACAATGCTTCAGAATTCAGCTCCTTTAATACCCCTTCCTTGAGGATAGTCTGTCTTTCAGGGACATGCCCTCCCAAGAGGGGGAATACCAAGTTTCTGTTGGGAAGGCTTCCCTTTGCAGCTATGGTTGGGTTATAGGCTGTCTTCTAAATGTGAGTCAGGACTAGTTATAAGAATCTAGAAAAAAAAAAGCAAGTAGTTAAATAAGTAGAATTGTAGGTGGTAAGATTGAAAAGTAACCTTTTGAGCTCTGGTAATTCTTCCCTCAGACTGAATAAATGGGAATACATCCTCTATTACAGCAATTATGGCCCCCCAAAACCCCACCTTCTGGATTTATTCACATCCTTGTGTGGTATCTTCCCCAAAATATGCCCCGATTGTGTGACCAATAGAATATGGCAGAGCAATCCCTATCAAAATAACACTAGCATTCTTCACAGAGCAAGAACAAACAATCCTAAAATTTGTATGGAACTAGAAAAGACCCTGAATAGCCAAAGCAATGTTGAAAAGAAAACCAGAGCTGAAGGCATCTCAATCCTGGACTTCAAGCTGTATTACAAAGCTGTAATCATCAAGACAGTATGGTACTGGCACAAGAACAGACACTCAGATCAATGGAACAGAATGAACAACCCAGAAATGGACCCAGAACATGTGGCCAACTAATCTTTGACAAAGCAGGAAAGAATATCCAGTGGAATAAAGACAGTCCCTTCAGAAAATGGTGCTGGGAAAACTGGACAGCGACATGCAGAAGAATGAACCTGGACCACGTTCTTAACACCATACACAAAAATAAACTCAAAATGGATGAAAGACCTCAATGTAAGACAGGAAGCCGTCAAAATCCTAGAGGAGAAAGCAGGCAAAAACCTCTTTGACCTCAGCTGGAGCAACTTTTTAACGTGTCTCTGGAGGCAAGGGAAACAAAAGCAAACATGAACTCTTGGGACCTCATCAAGATAAAAATCTTCTGCACAGCAAAGGAAACAATCAGCAAAACTAAAAGACAACCAACAGAATGGGAGAAGATATTTGCAAACAACATATCAGATAAAGGGTTAGTATCCAAAATCTATAAAGAACTTATCAGACTCAACATGCAAAAAACAATCCAGTGAAGAAATGGGCAAAAGACATGAATAGACACTTCTCCAAAGAAGACATCCAGATGGCCAACTGACACATGAAAAAAATGCTCAACATCACTCATCATCAGGAAAATACAAATGAAAACCATAACAAGATACGACCTCACACCTGTCAGAATGGTTAAGATGAACAACTCAGGCAACAACAGATGTTGGCAAGGATGCAGATAAAGAGGATCTCTTTTGCACTGCTGGTGGGAATGCAAACTGGTGCAGCCACTCTGGAAAACAATATGGAGGTTCCTCAAGAAATTAAAAATACAACTACCCTACAACCCAGCAATGGCACTACTAGGTATTTATCCAAGGGCTACAGGTGTGCTGTTTCGAAGGGGCACATGCACCTTAATGTTTATAGCAGAACTATCCACAATAGCCAAAGTATGGAAAGAGCCCAAATGTCCATCGACAGGTGAATGGATAAAGATGTGGTATATATATACAATGGAGTATAAGTCGGCAAAAAAAAAAAAAAAGAATGAAATCTTGCCATTTGCAACTACGTGGATGGAACTGGACAGTATTATGCGAAGCAAAATTAGAGAAAGACAAGTATCCTATGACTTTACTCATATGAAGACTTTAAGATACAAAACAGATGAACCTAAGGGAAGGGAAGCAAAAATAATATAAAAACAGTGAGGGGGACAAAACAGAAGAGACTCTTAAATACAGAGAACAAACAGGGTTGCTGGAGGGATTGTGGGAGGGGGGATGGGCTAAAAGGGTAAGGAGCATTAAGGAAAACACTTGTTGGGCTCAGCACTGGGTTTTATACATAGGGGATCAATCACTGGAATCTGCTGCTGAAATCATTGTTGCACTATATGCTAACTTACATGTAAATTAAAACATAAATTATAAAATGGAAGGCTGAAAAAAAATAAATTTCCAATAGTAATTACCACCAAAATTTCGAAGTAATGATGTATATAAAGGATACTTTGACATCTCTTCAATTCCCAATATTTGATATTAAAATATCTGTTATTTCTACTGGTTGGTTACAAAGCCACAAGTATTGCTGGGAGTATTGTCATTTGTTACCAACATTTATAATTGGAGGGAAAGCTGTATTGTAGGTGGAGTTTAGTAATTATAAAGATACTATTTTTTTTCATTCAAGTTCACTGACCCTCTGAATTCTATCTACAGCTCTCTCGGGTTAAGATCTACAGATTTATTTTATTGAAAATAAACTATGCAAGAGGAAAAAAGAATATGGCATAAATGGATTGTCACTTCAGCTATAACATCTTAAAAGCCTAGCTTTTCTCCTGACTGCAACTTCATGACAGACCCTAAATGATAACCACGCAGCTAAGCTACTTCCTGACTTTCAGAAACTATGTGAAATAATATGTGTTCTTTTTAAGTCGCTAATTTTGGGGGTAATTTGTTACTCACCAATAGATAACATCACCATGAACACCATGATTTCTGCTTACTTAAGAAGGCAGCCACCACCACCTCTCCTGAATCTAGATGACCTGGCCTAAAGTGCCATTTTGGCAACGGGCTTGGTCACAAAGCCTTAATGTGGTTTCGGTACATCTGTTTCTCCGCAGTGCCATAGGCTGACCAAAGGAGGTTGAAGGACGAAAGTGACTGCTTCCCGTGGACATTCCTATGGTGGACGATACAGTGCCGGCCAGGAAAAAAAGGCTGGGGCCCAGCCTCCAGCCCGGTACCTCCAAATGTCTGGGAAACCATAGGAAAGTTTCCCAGTTTTCCTAGACCTTTGTAATTTATCTAGAACGCAGCTATGATACTCCCTTACTGTGTAGTCAAAATGCATAGAGTAGATAGAAAAAGGCTTTGGAAAAGGGTTAACCTGCTATACGACTTCTAGACTGTAACAACGTGGTCCTCACACGACTTCTCACTCTGATGTGGAAGGATTTGGATTTTCTATGACCACTCTTAATAGAAAGCATGAGGTCACCTGGAGGAAAATCAAAGACTCTATACTACAAGGAACAAGCACAAATATTGCCTGGGTACAGGTGGGCAGCAAAAATGTACGAGTCAGGTTAGAGGAGGCAGCAGGGAATAACGGTGGGCAATGGCGAGCTCATGCCCTCCCTGAAAGAAACTTGAGAACGTTTTTGAAGGCCAAGCAAACCAATTCTGCCTCCTGAATTTGAGCCAAACACCAAGCTGTACCAAGTCCTGTATTGAGCACCATAAGCAATAAAAGGCTAAGGGTATATATCTGTATCAATCTATATATATGATATTGATGTTAATATAGATAGGAATATGGAGAATTATACCTCACCATCTCCTTTGCAGATGCTAGAAGGTTCTGTGTATAGGTCCATGCATCCATTAAATCCACACAAATATATGGAATACCCACTATAAAAAGCTACATGTTATACCTCACACCAATTCTGTTGTGCCGAATTTTGTACTTTAAATCCTTCTATTTCGTGCTTTTCTAAGTTTGGGTTATTTGTAACTACCATATTTGCAGGTAATACACATCCTCTATTTTAAGAAATGAGTTCCAGTCCCAAACCCACAAATAAAGAATTATTATAATAATAGCATATTCATGAAAAGCAAATTACTTATCTTGGCGTTTAACATCCTTGTAACTATTCCTGTACTTTTAATGTCAACAGAAAAAAAAGCAATGTCTAAGTCTGGCTGATATGGTAAATTAATGTTAATAACAGTTTTGACACTAATAGCAAGTTTTAAAAAGAAAAACCTCTAGACTCAAAGCTGGATTTCATTTCTTAAAAATCACCGTGGCGTGCTGTCACCAGACTCCTCTAGGACAATTCCCGTTATGATTTCACCTTCACTGAGAGCCCGAAACGACTAAGATCTACCAAGTTGCTATGAAATTATATTCCTTCCTTGCCGAGGCTCACTCCAGGTGGAGAAAATAGCCACCCCCTTGAGTTAGGACACCAGGGCTCCTCCACAGTGACACATTTCTGAATCTCTGTAAGCAAATGAATACCCACCTGGTTTCATTCAAAACAAAACACCAGCGGTGTGTCCACCCCTGGAAATGAGTTGTGGATAGTGAACTATTAGGGTACACACTAAACTCATGGAACTTTTAGACCGGATGTTAGAGATCCCATGGAATCCCAGAGAACAGGTTCTGCACTTTGTTTTCATGTTCTTCCCTAGCACTGTGCGTACACAAGGACGTGGATACGTGGCCCGTAAATTAAACTGATTTGAGCTGAAAACTTGAACAGGCCCAGGGGAAGTGAAAAGGAACCCAGCACTGGGCTCCTCCACTGTTACTAGCTCTTTCTAGAAGTCCTCGAAATCTCAAGCAGCCCCTTGCAAACCCTCTGCCCCTCTCAGACTCTGCCACTGGGACCCGATTGGCGCACAACACCCACGTCTATAATCATGTAGAGGCCACTAGTCTTTAAGCAAAGCATCTCTTCCACCTTCTCAAACGTTCTTCTTTTTCTATTACTAATTGAGTGTTTTACGTTTAGATAATCCTATAATGAACCAGCGCAAATGAGCACAGAGGCAGCAGTGACAACCCATCAATAAAATAATTAAGCCGAAGTGGATTTTGTTAAAGACTTCTCATGTCATAATAGGAAATCTAGGCTACTTAAAATCAAGGAAATCAAATGGAATCACTTCTCTTTGTTTTAAAAACGAAGGTTGGCTTTGAAAGATCTCTTTCATGGAACCCCCATTAACGCTGCTGACAATACTGGTTCTTCACCTCTAAGTACATGCACAAGAGAAATACCAGTGGAATACAAGGTAGTTTCCAGAATTTTCTTTTCCCTTTTCATAGTGTTCCCTCAGAATTGTGTGTAGAATTTCGACAAGACTCTCTGCACTTTCTCTGTTTTAAGATTGAGATCATGGTCTCAGTCCCCTAAAACTTTCTCCTGACACATACATGCCATGAAACGACGGGAAAATCAGGGCATGACAGTGCAGACGCAGAGCAAAATTCTACCTCTTCTCTTATGGCCGATGGAAGAGCAGGGTTCCTGACCAAAAAAGGTGACGGATGCTGCTAGGTTTCTTTTGACCTTCCTCCCCAGGGTGATCCAAGAGCCCATTAGCTTTGTCTCACAACACAAATTCCATGCCACCACTGACCCACTTGACTCTGACCCCTAAGCTTTGCCTCATTTCCAACTGAGAGACCACGATGAGCTAGAGAACCAACCTCTGCAGCAACAGACGTGAAACAATTACCAAATGGCTTCAAGGTCTGAACAAGAAATAGAAACAGAGACCAGAACTGGCTTCGGGTGCTATGGGGTGCCAAATTGAGGGATAAAGCAGAACCTAAATAAAGAAATGATGTAGACCTGAAGCCACTTGGGCTGATGCCCAAATTGGACTGAGATAAGGGACACCCTTGAGTGGTTCCATGAAAGTGAAGAGAAATAATTACATACCCATGCACCGTCAGGCCCAAACAGCTCCAGGAAGTTGCCAATGAATTCCCTTGACTTCTCTTCCCACTTTTGAATTAGATCATGACTTTTTTCTTCTACTCTGTTGACAAATTCTTTTGATCTTTCCTCCACGTTCTTGACCTTTTCCTTCATCTTGTCTACCTGGTTTTGGAAGCGGTACTTCTTCTCCTGGTCAAAAATTAAAGGAGAAAGAGTGATTTAGCCAAAAGGGCATGAGAGAGACCAGTCATTCACATTAATGGTCTTTTTATTTCAACTCATGTTTGTTCTTAACCTAAAGAGTCAGGATGTTGCTATTTCCAAGGGCTAGATTGATGGGAAGGCACATCTCTTGTAAGAAAAGTCATTTGTCATTAGTCTACTTGGCTATGTGAAATGAAATACAAGTGATTTTAATATTCCCGGTCTTGTAAACATCAGAGTTGAAGTCGCTTATGTAAGAACCAAAAATATGTATTTGTTGCTTACTACAGGTAGATATTGGGCAAACACCCCCCAAATTTTCCTGGGATTTAGACAAAAGTACGAATTGTACATGGAATGGTCACTCGCAGGCTGCCTGAATTCTGTTTTACTGGGACACTATTAAAACCAGTACTGTTTGGAATAAATAGGCAACTGACTGGGACTTAAAACCCATGTGTTGCACTAAAATGTTCATTGTAATGACATTTTTCATGAAGCTAATTGAACTGCATCCATTTCCTTGGTGACGAAGAAGGCTTTTGTTCTGATAGTTTCTCTGGATTGAGACTTTGTTCTTCTTATAGCCTTAATGCAACAATGCTGTACCTATGTGCCTGAAAGGCCCTATATGTTGGGCAGGTCAGAGGTCACCTCTAAACCTCGGTTGCCTCATCTGTTAAGTGGGGGTAATTTTCATCTCTATCCCCATCGAGTTGCTGTAACAATTAGATAAGATTATGCACATAAAGTGTTTGGCACAAAGCCTGGTATTTAGTAAAAATTTAGTATGTGTGGGCTGTTGGATTACAATTAAGCAGCATAAGCATTTAATCGTGTTACCCAACGAGAGTATCAAAACCATGAAAATAACATGAGATGAAGGGTCTTCCCCTCCATGAAGTCATGACATACTTTCTCCTCGAGGGGCAATCAAGTTTTTTCTTCACTACATGGGACTAACGTTCCTATCTCAGAATTCTTGGGGACACTTGGAATATTGCACAACTAGGTCAGGATTCCCGGACTAAAGCTTACTGTAGCCTTGGGGTAGGATGTGAGCTAGGTATGTGCTGTCACGTGGCTACACATACTACAGGAGCGTTACATACAGCTCTCGGGTGGCACGGGACGGAAGGAATGGGTGCCGCGAAGCGGGAGGCTGCCGCTGCCTCCACCTCTACTCTGCTTGAGGGACCTTGGCCAGGTCCCCTCTGAGCTCAGCTTTACTCCAGTCTCAATGCAGAAACTCGAACTGGGTGACCGGCCCCTCTCAGCTTCCTGCCACCTCTGAGGTTCTCTGATTCATCTACATGCCCATCGAGCACATTTGATTTTCCCTCTGAGCTGCAGCCAGGCTTGCTGTCACAGCAAGGCCATGAGCGCATCCACAGTGACTACACGGTTCCTTGAGCTAAGTGGCTTATCTAAAGGCTGTTGGAAGAGAACGAGCAATAACTTTTGGAAACGGTTTGGCATGCTTGGATGGCTGACTGGATTCAATTTAAAAGAACAGGCAGTTTAATTTATTGAAATAACCAGGGCTTTATCCTCTAAAAGATACCAAATGATCACTTCGACAGAATTCTTTTCAGCCACTTGCTCTGGTACCACTTGAACCCAACGTTTTCTATTTTGTTGCCCGACTCGTGTGAAGCCACAGTCTAGACTCCCAACGCCCCCTGCTTCGTGAGCACAAATAATAAGCACGAATCAACAATTAACAAACCCCTCCTCATCTGGAAGGTCCCAATGATCGACTTGTGTAAGCTGCCGGACACATACGGCTGCACATCACTGTAAGCCTCTACTTTTGTAGAAAAATCACTCTTGAAAATACAACGCCTCTGCGGGGGGCGGGGGGTGTTAAAATTCAGTATGGAGGAAGACTTCTTGTTTCAATCAACGTCGTCACCTCCTCAGAGTCTGGGCAAAGAGAGTTGGCCAGATGCACTCACATCACCTTTAGCAACTGGACTGGCCCTCTTTGCTTTTTAACAGCCTGTTTTAGTTGTTTTCAAGTTGTTTTAACAGTTGCTCTGTTATTAAACTAACAGCAGCTCTGTGGGAACAATAAGGCACAAATACAAAAGGAAGCCAAAGACATTAGGCTTTATTTAACCAGCTGTAATTTCTCTGGACAGTGATGATGATGATGATGATGATGATGATGGCTGTTAAGGTTTCTAATGAGCATCTGTAAGGCCTTAATAAAATGAAAATTTTAAATTCATTGCCTCTGGTTTCGCTTTTCATTGCCTTTGCCTTCCTTCCTTCCCTTTGAGGGGAAGACAACACTTGCCTTTCCCGAGGGCCCATCTCCCAGAAACCCTTCCCGCAAGTCTGAGAACAGTAGAAGAGGCAGCTTGGAGCAAGGGGAAGGGACGTAACTCCTTTATAAAATGAGGAGCTCGCTACCGCGTGCTTTGGCTGACTTAGGTTAGCCCTTTGGACAGTGGTTTCTCCATCTGTAAAACGGGGATAATTCATCATTGGGTCGTTGTGCAGACTGAACCGAGACAATGAATATAAAACATCAGGAAGACAGTGGCACTGGAATTTAAATAAAAACTTTTTAGAAAAGAACACTGTATGGCATATAGTAGACATCCAACAAATGGTGGCAGTGCTTGTGTGACATGACAGTTGTCACAGGATACCGGGCGGCACACTTACATTTATAAAGCTGACATTTAGTTCCTTGGCTGTGTACCCTCTCTGGAGGTTGCGTCGGGCATAAACATCATAGTCACGGACAATTCTGGTGATAATGTCTGATGTTGAGATGCCTTCCGTTCTCTGTGTTGGAACAAACATTCCTGTTCAAATAGTAAAGAGGAGATAAAAAGAAAAAAGTAAGACCTGTTTTCTTTACTAGCTCTCTTTTCCGGGACAGAGTTGCAGCTCCTGGGTGTATGAGGGAGGCTTTCACCATGGCCCCAGGTGGCTGTTCCACACCCGGTTCCGTACACTTCCTCCCGACACAACACTGCATGCTCGGCCCCCCGGACCTGCTCCCTGGAGGCAGCGGGCACGCACCTGGCATTGACTCATACCAAGCCTTGGATCCCCTTCCCCGCTCGCACCAGCCACGGTGCTTCTCCTTAGTCTGTGGGGTCCAGCTTCAAGGTTGTGCCCCTGGGAAGCCTTTCCTGCCATCACTGAGTAGAATCCACAACCTCTAGGATACAAATGTGGCTTCCATCAACACAACTATTTTATTTTAATTTTTTTTAACCTTTATTTATTTTTGGGACAGAGAGAGATAGAGCATGAACGGGGGAGGGGCAGAGAGAGAGGAAGATACAGAATCGGAAGCAGGCTCCAGGCTCTGAGCCATCAGCCCAGAGCCTGACGCGGGGCTCGAACTCATGGACTGCGAGATCGTGACCTGAGCTGAAGTCGGACGCTTAACCGACTGAGCCACCCAGGCGCCCCTCAACACAACTATTTTAAATACCTGCCTCCTTGTCAAAAGGGAAACATTGTGAAAGTAGAGATTATGCCTCGATTATCTCTGCATTATCAGCCCCCAGCTCAGTGCCCATTCCTGGCACATGGAAGGTGCTGGATAAATGCAAATGAAACGAGTAAGTGAATAGAGCCTAACAATTGAGCCAATGAATTAGATCGTGGCCCAACTTCCTTTCTTCCCTAAGGAAGTCTGCATCTCATCAGACTGAGGAAAAGATGAAAAAGTGTACTATTTTGTTGTCTCTGATTTGAAGACATGCCCTTGGGATGCTAGATGACTTTATCTCCCTAAGAACAGTCTACTCTGGGGGTGCCTGGGTGGCTCAGTCGGTTGAGCATCCGACTTTGTCTCAGTTCATGATCTCACGGTTCATGAGTTCGAACCCCGCGTCAGGTTGTGTACAGACAGCTCAGAGCCTGGATCCAGCTTCAGATTCTGTGTCTCCCTCTCTCTCTGTCCCTCCCCCACTTGTTCTCGTTCTCTCTCTCTCTCTCTCAAAAATAAACAAACATTAAAAAAATTAAAAAAACAAGAAGAGTCTACTCTGCTTGGTGGTTTCACCACTCAAGACTCTTTCATTTAGAACACATGGGACTGAGTAAAAATAAGCACAGAGAATGCCAAGTTCTAGGAGACTTTCTTCAATGTCCTCAGAGATCTATTTGGGTGAACAAATACAGGGCTATCAAGAGGTCACAAATGTTATCGAGACAAGAATGTGGTTTATATTCACACTTGTGTTGTCAACTGAAACATGTTGGCAATTAAGATATTTCTCCCCAGTGTGATTAGGGCCACTCAGAGATCTCAGGGGTGGGACAGCATGATAGACAGGGCCTGGGGACAAGGGTACTGGGTTCTCAGTTTGGAGAGTTGGGCCAGACTCACACCTCAGAAGGCAAGTTACTTAACCTCAGTGTCCAAAACTGAGAAGTGAGGCAGCCGGACAAGATGGCCTTGGGATCATCTGCGCCACCTCCCTCTCCCTCACTCAACTACGTCCAATCCGTCTCCTTCCAGGCACCAACCTACCTCCTAAAAAGCTCTCTGACTCACCCACTTTTCTTCACCATTATCTAAACCAATCTAACACCATCTAGTTCAAAGATTACAGCAAGAGCCTCAAAACCAGTCTCCAGCGATGTCATTTTTGGTGCCCTCAATCCACTTGTCATGTGGCAAGAGCCACAGAGCAGCCTTCCAAAACACATACCAGGCGGCAGCCCAACAGCCTTCGGTGGCTTTCTAGAGTCCTGAGTAATCACGTCTAAACCCTTACCCTGGCTCTGTGCCAGCTTCCTTTATCTCTGCTCCCCACCATGCTCTCCAGTCCCATCTCAGACCCTCTCCCCCACTTCATTGTCTGAGCCAAGGCCCCTGGACTACACTGCCAATAGGGGGCACCATTCTCACTGGATTCTGTAGAGCTGTGTGACAAAGTGGACCTGCCTGAGCCCCCCGACACCGGGCTTCGGTGTCCTGAGAGGGCTGGCCCCATCCCCTCACTCTGCCACACACGTGCTCTCTACTCAGCTGACCCCCTGTCATCCCCTGGGTTTCACCGTTAGCGTCACTTCCTCGAAGCAATCTCTTAACCCCCAGACTGGCTCTTCAGGCTTTCTTTCTCTCCCTTCACATATTCCAAAGTCTGTAGAAAACAGCATATTCAATAACTGCCTTCCCTACTTGACAACAAGCTACATGAGGGAAAGAACTCCTGTCTTAATCTCCTCTATATTCTCTCAGCACTGAGCGACAAGCAGGCACTGTAAGAATATTTGCTGAAGAGCTGACTAGATGAACATTGATCTCTGAGTGCCTTTCCAAATCCAGTTCTCTTTGATTCTATTGACACTGATGAACTTTTCAGTCTTCTGGCCCCTCCTAAGGTGTCCCTTTGAGCTCTCTTTTGATATCATGTGTACATTCACAGTATCAGCAGCAGGCTGGCACTGCTGACATTTGAGACAAAGCACCGGGCTTCTAATATTCTGTGGCTCAAAGACAGAGCTGGGGTTTACTACTACGCCCAAAACTTCTTGTATCACTTTCTGAGAATAAGGACTCCAACGCAGAAAACCAAATGGAAGGCAGAGGACACAAACATCCAAACACATGAATATAAATAGCACCCAAGTGACCAGCTGCGCAGGGGGCTCTGGTGGGCGGGGAGCACTGAGTGGTCCCAAGCTGGGGGGCCTAGACAACATCCCCACCTTGGTGGGCGGAGCAGGGAGCTTTCTGGGGAGGGCTATGTCCCATCTGTCAGCAGGCAGACGCTTTTCCCACACCCCTGCTGCCTGGTGACATGTTAAGAAGATTTCTAGTTACTAGTAGATTTTAGCAAGTCAATGAGACACTGGTGACATGAGCTCACCCTTTCTGTGAAGCCACAGAGCGAGGTCTCTGTGGCTGAGTTACCGAAGGTTTAGGGCGGGGACAGACTTGCTTTGGCTGGTGGGGAGGTACGTCTCTGAAAGAAGCCAAGCCCTCTGCTGACATAATGAGGCACCCGGCTTCCTCCAAATCCTAATTAGTGCTCTGCTAAAAATATTCAGTAATGAGCATGATCAGAGAACCTTTTTTATCGTGCTTTCCCGAATTGCAGTGTTTGGTTATGGAGCTATTTTAAGAAGCAGCCAAGCACATGTTCATGAAGGAAACTTTCGACAGTAGTAGGCAATATTAGCAGGATGATGAGGACCGTGGACCTGACAGCCTACTTCACTTAAGCTCCATCCTTTCATCCAGCTTTGCTGGAGGGTTTTGACATGTAGTTCCGACAAGCAAAGCAGAGTGCTGTAAAGTTTAATTCATGCCCTCGGTATCTCTGGCTTCATTTAAAGTGACTTTTGCCTTTCAAAATAGACCTCAATTAGAATGCAAACGCCACACGTGGATGCCTGGGCCATTTCTGAGCATCTTTCCCTCACCGTGAATACTCGGGCCTTCTCTCCTACGGCTCTCCCTTGGTGAGGAATCGGCAGAACAGATCAATGGCCCTGTGCGTACGTAAAGTCACCCAGAGTCTTATGCCCGTGCTCCCAGGCCAAGTAGAATACCACCTGACTACTCAATGCGAAGATAGGAATTAGGGTAGATTAGATATGGGCACAGTCCCCTTCCCCTGGAATCTGAGCTGGCCTGAGTGACTTGCTTGTAACCAAGAGAATGTGGTAGAAGTGACGCTGGCTGACCTCCAAGGCTAGGGCCAAAGAAGCCTTGAGGCTTCTGTCGAGATCGCTAACTCTCCAAATGCTTCCTCTTAGGACGCACATTCTTGGAACCCAGCCACCATGCTTTTTAGAAGCCCATGCAACACAGAGAGGCCACAGGTAGGCGCTACAGTGTCAACCCCAGCTGAGCTCCTTGCTGACAAACGACCACCCACTGCCAGCCATACAAGAGCACCACCTGGGACCTCCAGCCCAAGTGGGCCTTCAGATGGCTACAGCCCCAGCCCACAGCGGAGTACAACCATTGGAGAGACCCCAAGCAAGAACCACCCAGCCAAGCCCTGGCTGAAATTCTGCCCTACGAAATCACGAGCAAAATAAAGTGGCTCCTAATTTGTTATGCAACAATAGGGTGCTCCATTGCTTTGAGTCAGTAAATTATTGGGCCTGTTCCTATACCCTAAAATCAGGAATGCAACTTTTTCTTAGCTCACTAGAGGCTACTCACCAAGAAATGAAACCACGACCAAATGCATGTTTTCACTCTCCAAGGTAGGTGAGAAGCTATCACCCCAGGAAATGTTGATTCAATTCACCCTGGAAGTTACCCTGGGTGAACCAGATACCTGGTCTAGATTCTTGCTACTCTGAGTGAGGTCTATGGACTTACTGTATCTACCAACCTGGGAGCTCGTTAGAAATGGGGATCTTAGGGCACCTGGGTGGCTCAGTCGGTTAAGCGTCCGACTTCAGCTCAGGTCATGATCTCATGGTTCGTGAGTTGGAGACCTGCACTGATAGCTGATAGCTCAGATCCTGGAGCCTGCTTTGGATTCTGTGTCTCCCTTTCTCTGCCCCTCCCCCGCTCACATTCTCTCTCAAAAGTAAACATTAAAAAAGTTTTTTTAATAAATAAAAAAGAAATGGGGATCTTAGCGGCACCTGGGTGGCTCAGTCAACTGGGTGTCTGGCTTCAGCTCACGTCATGATCTCACGTTGTGTAGGTTTGAGTCCTGTGTCGGGCTCTGTGCTGACAGCTCAGAGCCTGGCGCCTGCTTCTGATTCTGTTTCTCTCTCTCTCTCTCTCTCTCTCTGCCCTTCCTCCGCTCACACTCGGTCTCTCTCTCTCTCAAAAATAAACATTAAAAAAAAAAAAGAAATGGGGATCTTAGGTCCTACTAGACCTACCGAATCCAAATCTGCATTTAAAAAGATCTGTCAGAATGTCTCCTAAGGCAAGGAAAACAAAAGCAAAAGAAAACTATTGGGTGTACTACAAAGGTTCTGCACAGCAAAGGAAACAAACCAACATAACAAAAGGACAACCTACTGATTGGGAGCAGATATTTGTAAATGACCTATCCCATTAGGGGTTAGTATCCAAAACATATAAAGAACTTATACAACTCAACACCAAAAAATAAATAATCCAATTAAAAATGGGCAGAAGACATGAAGGCATGTGAAAAGATGTTCAGCATCACTCATTACCAGGGAAATGCATATCAAAACCACAGTAAGACACCACCTCACATCTGTCAGAATGGCTAAAATCAAATACACACGAAACAACAAATGTTGGTAAGGATGTGGAGGAAAAGGAACCCTCATGCACTGTTGGTAGGAATGCAAACTGGGGCAGCCACTGTGAAAAAGGCTATGGAGGTTCCTCAAAAAATTAAAAACACAATTACCCTAGGATCCAGTAATTGCACTACGAGGTATTTACCCAAAAAATACGAAAACTCTCATTCAAAAAGATATACGCACCCCTATGTTGACTGCAGCATTATTTACGATAGCCAAGATGTAGAGCAACCTAAGTGTCCACTGATAGATGAATGGATAAAGAAGATGTGGTATATATGTACAATGGGATACTACTTAGCTATAAAAAAAAAATGAAATCTTGCCATTTGCAATGACATGGATGGATCTAGAGGGTATAATGCCAAGTGAAATTAGTCAAAGAAAGACAAATACCATATGATTTCACTCATATGTGGAATTTAAGAAACGGACAAATGAGCCAAGGGGGGGAAAAAGAGAGACAGACAAACCAAGAAATAGACTCTTAACTATAGAAAACTGATAGTTGCCAGAGGGGAGGTGGGTGAGGGGATAGGTGAAACAGGTGATGGGGATTAAGAGTACACTTATGATGATGAGCACTGAGTCATGTACAGAATTATTGAATCGCTATATTGTACACCTGAAACTAACACTCTATTTTTTTAATTTTGATTTTAGTTAACATACAGTGCAGTATTGGTTTCAGGAGTAGAATTTGTGATTCATCACTTACAACACCCAGCGCTCATCACAAGTGCCCTCCTTACTACCCATCACCCATCCAGCTCATCTCCCACCCACCTCCCTCCATCGCCCACAGTTTGTTCTCTATCATTAAGAGTCTCTTGTGGTTTGTTTCCCTCTCTTCTCTTCACCCACCTTCCCATATGTCCCTCTATTTTGTTTCTTAAATTCCACCTATGAGTGAAATCATACGGTATTGGTCTTTCTGATTGTATATAACATTGTATGTTAACTGTACAGGAAGGGAGGGAGGGAGGGAGAGAAAAGAAAAGCAAAGAAAGGAGGAAAATAAGAAAGGAAAGGAAGGAGGAAAGAAGAGGGGAGGAGGGAGAGAGAGAGAGAGAAGAAAGAGAAAAGAGAAAAAAAGAAGAAAAAAGAGAGACAGAGAGAGATCTTGTGGGGATCTGTAGTCACATTTACATTTGACAAGCTCTGGTCTATACCAGGTCCTTCATGGCGATTGTAGGGAAGGAGTAGCTGGCTCATAGTTCAGATCTTCCAAAGACTTAAAAAGGTAATAACCTCCCTATGCCATAACCCACCTCCTCACAACTGATTCATCAGCCAGTTTCTCCGCACCTTCTCCCCTCCTACCCCTGCCATGTTCCTCAGCAGCCTTCCAAGTCTGAAGCATATGGGGTTTCCTTCTTGGAACTTCTTATAAACAAGACAAGACTGGCATGTGAGAGAGTCAGGCCTCTTGTTCTTACCCAATGCTCCTGACCACCGCCAGGGGGAGGCCTTTCTGAGAACACAGCACAGACCTGACTACCAGCCCTGGTGCGGGGTGCATGGAGCTTCCCCAGCTGGCCCCAAAAGGGTTTGAACCAACGAAAACACCATCAGGAAGACTAAGTATATTATAGGTAACAGAATAATTTTCTGAAATATTATCCAATGTCGTGTTCATTTCTGGGGATGATGTCTGTCCTGAGGTCCTGTTGGCACTGACGGGGAGACCTCCATTATCTCAGGGGAAAGAAGCTGCAGCTGAGAATACAGGAGAAGGCGTTCAGCTTCTGACTTCTGAAACGGGCTCTTTTGAAGGCTCGTTTCAAAAAGAACTGTTTTGAAAGGTAAGGCTTTCACTTGAAAGAGCCATGCTTTGAGGACTACAAAAAAAGGTTTTCTAAATCCCAGAAAGTGCCCCTTTCATTATTAAGAAGCAGAGGCTGAGTGGACTCAGAGTGAGGAGTGTTTTCCTGTAAGCCTTGGAGTGGGGAAAGCATGCAATTCACCACGTGGCAGCGTCTTACCCTCCAGGCAGAGGAAAAGCCCCTCCTGAGATCGAGGGGAAAGAACCCGGAGAGGGATAAGGAGGGGAAGGATGTAAGTGAGAAAGTGTGAGTGGGGCCTGTCCCTTGCCCCCACTCAGAGTCAAACCCCAGGGTCAGGGACAGGCAAGTGAACCCATTAGACAGCCCAGACCAGAGGGGCTGGTACCCCATTCACCTTCAGGAACTTTGGGAGAAAATGGTCTCCCAGAGACCCCATGCCAACATGGGGAGGCCTCAGTAGAGCATTCCTTACAGTGGGCGCGTCAGGTGGGACTGACATGGCCCCTCCCACAGCTGTCCAGTAGATTAGGGAAGACATTTGTAAAGTTCCCAGGGGCCCTCTGGAGAAACACTGAAGGTAGCGGAAATTTAAAATCTGCATGACCGCTGGGCGGCACACCCAGAGCATAGGGATGGGATCCTGTAGCAGAGGCTGTGGCAAGGACAGGCCAAATGGAGAGGTGGCTGGATGTCAGAAGGCTATGATGGGGGGCTTCGTCGCCACAGATGATGGCTGAGCAGGTCCGATACCATACAATGAAAGATAAGCAAGAACCAGTTCCCTACCCCATGCCAGGCCAACACATAGGGCCCAGGAACAGAGATCACCCCAGGAGAAAAAGGCCAAAAGCTGACTCTACACAGTCCCAGTGCAGACCTAGCACAGTGTCGAGTACTGTAAATGTCCAGGGTGTTATTCCCTGTCATCTGGGGAAATGGGAGCTCCTGAGTAGGTTCAGCTGCAGAAATGACTCCTGTCCTCCTACCTGGTTGATCCTTCCCCCACAAGAGACCCCCACAAGACTGTTCATGGCACTTCCCTGACTCGGAATGGCACCTGGCTCCATGTGACATATAGAATTAAATCTACACTACCCCATCCTGCCAATCGCCATCTCTGCTCTCACCTCTACACACCCTATACTGCATGAACATTTGATTTTCTCCAAATGCGCTATGCTTCATAAGCTCCCACCTTTGGACATGCATCCCCGGCCTACAGCACACACCCCTCCACAGGCTTCTAATATTTTGAGGTAATTATTTTGTCTCTGCCATCTCCCACGGGTGAGAACTAGGTCTTATTCGTATTTGCATACCATTTCCCCTCCAACAATTCCTGGCTTGTGGACGCACTCAGGGAACTCATGGTTTCACCAATGAGAGTCCAAATGATCCAAAGATGGAGTGGGTCGGGGCGCCTGGGTGGCGCAGTCGGTTAAGCGTCCGACTTCAGCCAGGTCACGATCTCGCGGTCCGTGAGTTCGAGCCCCGCGTCAGGCTCTGGGCTGATGGCTCAGAGCCTGGAGCCCGTTTCCCATTCTGTGTCTCCCTCTCTCTCTGCCCCTCCCCCGTTCATGCTCTGTCTCTCTCTGTCCCAAAAATAAATAAACGTTGAAAAAAAAATTAAAAAAAAAAAAACAAAAAAAAAAAACAACAAAGATGGAGTGGGCTGCCTTGGGAGGTAGGAGCTCCCCCATCACGGGAGATGGAGAAGTCCCAGTTCTATCAGGAAGTGGCAGTGACGCCAAGGAGGGGCTAGGAGACTGGGTTTGTAACCCTCAGGAGCCCATCCTACCTCAAGAGTCCGAAGGTCCATATGTACCAGGAAAAGGCTTTAGTGGCGGTGGGCTGAAAGTAAGGGACGGTGGGGCCAACGTGGGTGGAGTGCCAGTGGTTCCCAGGAAGAGGGGAAGACGGCTGTGATGGGGACAGCTCAAGTATAATGGGTATATCACACTTCTTGAAATCTCCCAGTAAAGCAAATGCTAACTCACAAGAGCAGGGGGCCGGACGTGCCAGATAATGGTTTCACGTATGTAGGAAGGTATGCTTGGACACACTTACAGTGCCCAGAGAGGAGAGGTATGATAGAAAGCCAAACAGCAGACAACAAACCAAGCCATTAATAATCTACTTCCACACCTAACTCTAGTTAAAATACCAATTCCAACCCATCCTTTCCTCAAACTCTTCCTTGCTCCAAGTTTCTCAGGCAGCGGTAGCCTTATGGGAGATTAATGGAAGGCAGTCAGGTGAAGGAAGGTGGACAGAGAACTTACGTAATTCAGGCCACTATCCTGCCTCCTTCCACCGGGGACATCTCCATTTTTAAGGTCAGAAAAACCATGTGACCCTATAAGAGGGTACAAGTAATTACCTTTGCCCCGTCTGTCTTTTATTTTTTTTTTAATTTTTTTTTTCAACGTTTATTTATTTTTGGGACAGAGAGAGACAGAGCATGAACGGGGGAGGGGCAGAGAGAGAGGGAGACACAGAATCGGAAACAGGCTCCAGGCTCTAAGCCATCAGCCCAGAGCCTGACGCGGGGCTCGAACTCACGGACCGCGAGATCGTGACCTGGCTGAAGTCGGACGCTTAACCGACTGCGCCACCCAGGCGCCCCTGCCCCGTCTGTCTTTTAAAATAATCCAAATGGATAGAATCTGGGGAGACTGGGTATTTAAAAAGTCCTAGCAATGACTATTTTAATTCTTAGGTGATTACCAGAAACCCTGTGACACCGACTGAAAATGTCAGCTCAGGAAAACACTAAGTGTTGGGTGGTGAGTGCATAGCAGAGACTATTTTTCCATTACACATCTGCCCCCAAAAGCACCTATTATTTGTGATTTATATTCCCTTGCCTTTTATAAGACAGAGCAAGAAAAATGCAAATCCACAGATATAATTTTAAAGGTATTTCATTCAGATCATAGTCATTTTTGCAACAAGTCACATGGCAAACCCTTCCATCTTTCTCTGAGATTTTGTTGGGCTGTGAGCCTTTGGTGGTTCAGAGTAATTTAGTGCATATAGTCGGCATCTCCCTTCAATAAAGGGGTGAGGGACTCAGTGGCCATGATACCAATGGAAAGCAAACAAATTAGATGCAAAGGCTGATAAAATTCAGCCCCAAGTCACCCCTTAATCTAAGTAATTTGAAAAACTCCACAAGATAGAGTACGTGCCCAAATTATCTAGGTAAATGGCCCTACGCCCTGTGTAGTGCGAAGAGCTCTTGCCAACGGAAGACGTCCATCTTAGCTAACTCGCCATCATACTCCATTAAAAACACCCTCTTGCTGGAGTGCCTGGCTGGCTCAGTCAGAGGAGCGTGCGACTCCTGATCTTGGGGTCGTGGGTTCAAGCCCCATGCCGGGTGTAGAGATTACTTAAATAAATAAAACTTTTTTGAGAAAGCACCCTGTTGCTTAGCCAGTGTTGAACGAGCACTACAAATGTACCAGGGACTATGGGGGGATGTGAAGATGGATGAGACACAGCACAGACCATGGCACCTCATTCTAGGCAGGGATCCCCACACGCACCTGGAGGGAGGGAGGGAGGGAGGGAGGGAGGCAGAGAGGGGGAGAGAGGAAGAGTGGGAGGGAGAGAGGGAGGTAAGGGGAGAGACAGAGAGAGGGAGGGGGGAGGAGGAGGGGGGACAGAGAGAGAGACAGAGAGAGACAGAGAGAGAGAAAGAAACTATCAGGATGCCACCAGAAAGGAGCTGAAAAGAAGGTCCATTTGCCAAGAGTGTCCAAGGAAGGTAGCGGGAGGGTACTGCTGCTGAATCATGCCCCAGGGAGACAGGGCATGTCAAGCGCTAGGTCCTCAATGGGGCACAGAGTAGGCATAGGCGCTCAGAGCAAGGGCACGCCAAGGCCAGAGAAGAGCTGGAGCCAAGGCACTAAGTAGGGGTGTGTCTGGGCACGAGGATGGGCTCCGTGTGCCTGGAGTTTAGGGTCTGAGCAAGGCGGTGCAGAGCCCAGGCTGGCAAGGTGCAGAGGCTGGGCAGGGCCAAGAGACCGAAACCCAGTAACAAAACCCAGGAGCAGTCAGAGAGACTGAAGGAAATTAGAAGGTCCCACAAGTGTCCCAGAAGAAGAGGACAAGAGCACCGACGCAAGGAGAGGAGTCAGCAGGGTTGTTATGTCCAGAGGACAGAGTCGAGGCCACTGGATTTGGTGGTCCAAAGGTCATGACCAAAGTGAGGAAGGATGGAATGTCAGTGAGAGCGCAGGCATCTGGGAATGACCGGGAGAGCACCTGCAGGTTGCCAGGAAGGGACTACTGACCCAGGATGTGACTGGAGATGGAGGGAGAGGGAGGGCAGAAGAAGGATTTGATTTGTTTTATTTGTTCTTGTTTGATTTGTTTATTTGTTTGAAGTTCTTACAGACTTTCAAAGATTGTAAGCTGAGACGAAACTACTAGAGAGTGAAAACCCTGCATGGCAAAGAGAGGAAGAATGAATGAAACAGGCTCCACGGAATGGAGAAGCTTGGTGCAGATAAAGACGTCAGCCTGGGACACAAAACATACCCCTTTTCCTCAGGATGCAGGACAGGAGGTGAAGAGGCGAGGAGTTGCAGGTCAATCAGGGCAGGAAGCAGGTAAATGTTATCAAGGAACATCGACAATCCCGCTGAGGCTAGAAACCACAGACCTGTTACGATGCCCCAACAGTGATTTCCCTCAAGTCCTTAGCACCAAAGGAAAAGGAACAGAGAAGGTGACGAAGGAATGAACCCCAGGGAATCTGCAACGGACGGAAACCGGCCTCTCTCCAGCCCCCTAATAACTCCCTGGGGCAGACTAGAGTCTCTGAGTTTAAAAGAAATGCTTAGTGACAACTGGGACAACTTCCAAAGTGCAGGCACTGTGTCTGCCCTCCATGACACTGCTTAACAGTTTGGGGAAGGAAATACTCTACCTGATTTCTCAAATATTTACGCATTCTTTTTTCCCCCTCTGCCTGTGGTACCTGAGGATATTACTGTGACGTGATAGGATGACATAAGGCAGGACTGACTTTGGAGACAAGGAGTCCAAATTGTTAATTACCCAGTTATCTGTCTTCTTCTGGAAGGAACGCTCTTGTAAGTATAAAATCATTTCATTGTGGAGACTTAAATGTGAATGAGGAAAATGCCCTCTAAACAATAGGGTCCTATGGTTTCAGTCTGACGAACCCTAAAACTGAGCCTCAAACTAGAAGATGAGTACTTCGGTGCTCAAGTTAATTCTTGTATAAATACCTAAATGGTGTTTGTCCTCCAACTGAGCCTTAGCACATGTCAGCAGAAGCTTGTAGAGGCTACTTGGCAGACATCTGAAATTCCGGTGCCTCCCATGTATGTGCTGCAAGCCCAGGGCAGATGTCTCTGTTTAAACCTCAAGGTCATAATGCAGTGGACAGGTGTGCATAGGGGAACTCACCGGCTTCTTTGATATGCTTGTAAACATCGTCAGAGCCGGCAGAAGAGTAGGGAATGTCATCATGGGCCACAAAGTCAATCTGTTGGAGACAGAGAAGAGTGATGTCACCACTAGGATGGATGTGCATGTCTGTGATTTGCACATGCCTTTTTTTTTTTAACTTTTATTTATTTTTGAGAGACAGAGCACGAGCGGAGGAAGGGCAGAGAGAGAGGGAGAGACAGAATCCAAAGCAGGCTGCAGGCTCCAGGCTCCGAGCTGTCAGCCCAGAGCCCGACGCGGGGCTCGAACTCACAGACTGCGAGATCATGACCTGAGCCGAAGTCGGACGCTTAACTGACTGAGCCACCCAGGTGCCTCTGCACATGTCTTTTTGAGATCAAGCATTCGTAATAAAGCAGTTGAAATAAGCAGTTTATAATGGGGATTTGAATCCTCGACTGAAAGGTCCTGACTGCCAAATGACTCCTTTTCCAGGAAATAAAGCGAACGAGGTCGGTTTGTCTCCTCTACTGGTCCCTCTTTCTCTCTCCTCTGACAGGAGGTTTTGTTGCCCTTCTGTCCATCTGCCTTTCAGCTTTCTCCTTAGAGAATCCATTCGTTGTTCAGATTTTCCTCACCCCTGCTATGATGAGGGACCCAAAAAAAACCTCCATTTCCTGTCTCATCCATAGGAATAGGCCTTCACGCTTGAGTCGTGTTTTATGTGGGGAAAATGAATTCACACCTCCTTTCTTATTTGATCTTCCTGACCACCTTGTTAGGCAGGTGGGGCACGTGCTACTATTTCCGTTGGGACAGAAGGCTGCTGCTGGTAGAAGACTTGTCAGATCTGCCTGAAGTCACCCTTTTCTATTTCACTGCCCTCTGCTGTCACTTTAAAATCAAGCGATTTGAAATTTCATTCCGCCTGAAAGCTAGTGTCCCCTTGCAGGGGCACCTCCATTTTCCCAGTTTACCTAGGCCCCAAACACCTCAGAGTCGGCCTTCTTCCCCTACATCCTTCAGTCTCCGTGACACATAGGTCGCAAGATCCACGGGGGTGCGTGCGCGTGTCTGTGCGCACATGCGAACGTACATGCACGCGTGTGCACCCATCACGTCCTCCCCGCAGCTACTACACCCAATCCGGGGCCCCGTCACCTGGGTTACTGATACCAACCTACACCTGACCTTCCTCACCGGAGGCTCTCTCCCTTCCAAGCCATCCCTCCGTGACACGCTGGGGGTGGGGCACTTCCTTGGGAAACAGTTTTCTTTGTGTCATTCTTTTTCCTGCTCATCTTCACTGGCTCCCTGTTTCCTGCTCCACCCGGTGAAAACCTGTTGCCTGGCTGTCCAAGCCCTTTGCAACCAGGCTTCACTCCACCTCGAGGCGCAGTTTAGAACAGCAGTGTGATCCGCCTGTGCCGCCACTTCCTAGCTAGGTAACTCTTAGGTTGGCTGTAAGGATGAAACCATGATTTCCCACCCTTGGTATCTGCAACGTTTTGAGGTGGACGGTTTTTTGAGGGGCGTCCCGTAGGAAGCTTAGTAGCACCCGTGGCCTTTACCTGCTAGAGGCCGGTACCCGCCCCCCAGCGGTGACGGCCAAAAACGTCTCCAGACACCGCCAGACGTCCCTTGAGGGCAAACTTAAGTCCATTTGAGAATCACTGGATTAAATGAAGTAATTACGTACAAGGGCTAAAAATCACCTGGGACACTCATACTTAGTTCCTCTTCCTCTCCAACGACAACAAAGTCTCAGGGTAGCCATGAGACTGAATGCGACTCACGTGGGAGCAAAGCCCTCAGCACGGTGCCTGGCACATGCTAAGTAAGAAGTGGCAGCCCTTGCGCCCATCACTGGTACCCCCGGCACGCCTGGCACAAGTGGAATGTACAATAGATGCTTCATAAAAACGCGTTAGTGATTGCTGGAAGTAAATCATATTGTAGTTTCTCCTTTTTCTTTTTATTCTTGCTGAGAAATTGTCTCCTCTGCTATTATCCATGCACATTTATCAGTGTTCTCTCTTCTCTTCTCCATCGTGAATTTAAAAATAGAAAAGAAAACTCTTAGAACAGCTTAATCTTGTTTTTTTTTTGTGTGCTGCTTATAAAAGGGAAGAATAGGGCCTAATGTGGAGCTGGTGGGGAGATTCAAAGCACATAATTTGATGCAGATCAAAAGAATTTCTCATGTTTTCAACTAATAAAAATCTTGTAGCAGTAGGAGTCTCAGGGTCACAAAATCACACATATAAAGTTCCTTCCTTAAAGGCTGACCCCTGCTCTTCTGGATACAGCGCGTGTTCATTTGTTCCATGAAAAATGATGCCTGCAAATCTATAAGCATCAGTAGCGATGATGGTGGTGATAACGACAGTAACATTTTTGGAGCTCGGGCTAGGGGCCAGCCAGCGTTCAAAGGGTTTTACTTAGATGATCTCATTAGATTCTCAAAAGAGTCCCATGAGAGAAGTACGAATACTGCCCCCAGTTTACAGTTTAGGTAAGTTAGTTCAGTATCTTGCTCAAGGTCCCGCAGTTTGGAAGGGTTAGAGGTCACACTTGAACATGGGTGGTCTAGCTCTAGCACCCACACTGAGGATGGAAGAGGATATCAGTCCCCAGGCTTGGGCAGAAGACAGGTGCTATGTCAAGTGACACCACATGATAGTTCCTGAAGCTACCTCTTCTAGCAAGTGGAAGCTTCTGGGCTTTCTGCATGTAAGGTGCAGAGCCAGATTCCAATTCTGCTACTTAGAGAACATGGAAGAGGAAGCACCTTGTGTTTTTCCAGAAACTCTGGAGTGAGGGTCCATGGAGCATCTCTAATGACTTCGTCCACATAGCGACAGTGTCTGAGGGCTTCATATCTCTCTGCTTCGTTCATCACAGTGAAACCTTTGAATTTGTGGGTGAGGTCATCACTGCAAACTGAAACAGACAAATGTGTTAAAGGCTGCCACCTGGCCCAGGCCCTGCTGACAGCCATCCCGGTACACACAGGGCTTATTCAGCAAAACAAAAGGATCTCAGCCTTACTTGGTACATGACATAATCAAACTCAGTTTGTTGTTGTTGTTGTTGTTGTTTTTTTACAGGAACAAAGCATCAGGAAAGCGAAGCAAGCTGAAATCTACCAGCAACTGAGCTTTCCATTTGAGAGCTGATTTTGACTGCATTCTCTGCTGCAACTTTTATTAAAATCATTCTCCACGCTACCTAATGTGATTCTTGTATCTTTTATTTCCTTATCCCACAGCGAAAATTACTATTCGGGGAAAAAAAATGACCAAATGAACTGACAGAGAGCAACCAAGAGGCCTGAATTCCAGAAGGTTTGAACAATCATTTCCAATTCTTTTACTAGATCATTGTACTTAATAACCCAAGTGCGATTCCTTACCATGCACTTGTGCCCGTACATGCGCGTGTGCGCGCGCGTACACACACACACACACACACACACACACACACACACACACACTTCTGTTCTCTGGACTGAGGTCCAGTCACTACACATCAGGCCACATACTCAAGAATAGGAAGTCATAAAACAGAAGATCTGATCTAGAGGAATTCATCCTTCTAACATTTCTTATCTTTCCTAGATCTCTGGTTCCTGAATCTCCACATGGGGGTTAATATCATCCACTATCAGCCTTAGAAAGGATTTTTTGAGGATTTACATAAAAGTACGTTGAAATAAACTGAACAAGAAATATTACTCATGATCTTATCCATAATTTTGGGGGGGGGGGCGTTGGTGAGGAAAGGCAACTTTCCTGAGTTTTCCTCCATGTCAGGAAGAAATGTCACTGTGGGTACAGTCCCTGTTCACCAATATCCCAGTGAAAGTCCTACAGCCATTCTATCCTGACTGCTCAAGAGGTTTTCTGTACACACAAAAAATTTTATAAGATTTAAGTATGCAATACCTGTTTTAAAAACAAAAATACAATTATTTCCTGGGAATCAAAGAACGACCTACATCCCAAACCCAATCTAGCCACAGAGTAAAGGCAGCCGTTGGCCACAGCCAGCATCCTGGGAAGACTTCTTATTGTAGCCCTCATGTGCTCGACCTCCAAATCATCCTCAAACCTGCTGCATCTGCATCCCGAGTGTGCCCAGAAGCCACATTCGTCTTACCACCTCCAGCACATTCACCTCCCCTCCTCTGGACTACTGCAGTGGCCTCCTGGCCAGGCTCTGGTTCCAGCCTTGCCCACCCCCAGCAGCTGTCCTCATCCACCAGAATGACCTTGAAACCTGCCCGACGGTCATTCTTGGGCTCAGAACCCTTCTCATCTCCCTCACAGTGAAAGGGAAAGTCTTCCAGGGGCCCACAGGCCACCACGAGTTCCACACCTCAGCCCATTCCTTGCCTCCGTGCTGTTCCTGAAGCCACCAAGAATGCTCCTGCTCAGGTCAGGACCTTGCACTTTGTATCCAACCTCAAACAGTAGTGCTCCAAATACCCACAGAGCTCGCTCCCTCCCTGGCCTCAAGGCTTCCCAGCCATCCAACAGAAATTGCCGTTTGGCAGTCGCCATCTTTTTCCCGCTTCACTTCTTGCCGTGGCACTCCTCATCATGGAACTCTCTTATTTTATTGTTGATGTTCTTCTACTAATATATATGCTCCCCGAAGAAAGGGACTTTTCTTTGTTTCATTTTCTGATGGCCCATAGTGGGCTTTTAACAAGTATTTATTGAATGAATTAATAGTGCCTGAAATATACAGATGCTCAATTAATGTTTATTATAATTTAAAATAACAGATATTTATCTGTAGGCACATTTCAACAACAATTATATATATAATATATATATATATATATATATATATATAAATATATATATATATAATTAAGAGACTGGTGTATCTCTAGATACACATGTATACCTATACATCCTTCCTGAGATGTACAGACATATATAGAATACAATATGGAAAACATTGTAGTGGTTTATGTGACCCAAACACCATCAACCATGTGGTGGGCTCAAAAACTTTGATGAACATCAGAGTTGCCTAAGGAACGTGCTAAATATAAAGATGCTTGGGTCCCACTCGCCGAGATTTTGATTCAGTGGGTGCTATGGTCTGAATGTCTCCCCACAAATTCATTTGTTAAAATCTTAACTTCCAAAGGTGATATTTAGGAGGTAGGCCTTTGGTGCTTAACTCTTGAGGTTGGAACCCGCACGAATGGGATTAGTGCCCTTATAAAGGAGACTCCAGAGTGCTCCCTTAGAATGTTCGACCATGTGAGAGAACAGCAAGAAGGCAAGACCTATGAATCAGGAAGAGGGCCCTCACTAGAGGGACACCATGTTAGCACCTTGATCTTGGAGTTCCCAGCTTCCAGAACTGTGAGAAGTAAACTTGTGTTGTTTTTAAGCTAGCCAGTCTGGGGTGTCTTGTTTAGGAGACCAAATGAACTAAGATACTGAGTCTAGAGTAGGGCCTAGGCAGCTCTATTTTTGACAAGCTTCAGGGATAATTCTGATGTATGCAACATTCAAAAGCCCCTGAAGCATGTTATGAACATCTTGAGTAAAGAACCCAGCCTGTTTTTGAATCACTCATCACTCCAGTTTGGGGGGGTGGGTGGTGGGTGGCAGATAGTAGGGCCATGATGACTATGTTATACTGATTCATTGAATGCACTGATTTATGACTATAAATAGCAATTATTTATGGGCCAAGATACCCAATTTAAATATTGATCTAAGACTTCTTAAATATTCAGTTAGGACTTTATTAAAACACTACCTCATCAATCATACTGAGCAGAAATGGATTTCAGATCCATCAATTTTCTATTTTAAACAACACCAAACTAGGCTGGGTCATATCCTCCCCGCGTTTTGAACCTGCACCTGAGCAATATGGTATAACTTTTAGATGACCGAAATAACGGCCTCCTGACAGAACACGAAGAAAACAAACAGGATGTTTATGTCAGTCCGGGGTCCTATTTTCATATCCCAGGAGTGACCTCAAGAAGCAGCTGAACATGCTGACCAGTTATTGTCTAAACATTAATTACGCCCAAAGCAGCACTGTTGTTCCTGAATCTTGGCAAATGCACACTGACAACCAGATGGAGACCTCTGAGCAGTGATGCTCCATGGATGAATTCACTGAGTTACGTGGGAGCTCGTACTGTAGCTAACCTATACTGGCAGCTCACTATGTTCAAAATGAAATATTACCAGTACTCTGTAGGAGAGAAAATTTAACATAAGGAATCAATCAACTTTGGAACCAAACAGACTTGGGTTCTAATCCCAGCTCTGCTCCTTGCTACAAGGAAAATTACTCAGTCTCTTAAGATTCCATCAACTGTCTTTAAAACATGGCAAAGTTTTGAAAATTGAATATGATGATGTGAGGAGTAATGCTCAAAAACATTTGCCATTTTTTTAAGAGTAGTATGAAACCATTACTGTGGATATTCATTTGTGTTTGGGGCTATCTTCCTGTTCCCACTCCAAGCAGGTGTCCAGCCTCTTGGAAGAAACTCTCCCATGGAAGCTGTGAAGTTAAAGTTGCTGGTACACACGCCTGCCTTCCTGGCTGCTGTTTTCTCCAAGCCAGAACTCCTTAGAGGAATTCTGTAAGGAAAGAGACAAAGAGAGAGAAGATTCCTCCAAATGAGGAAGAGGCCAAAAGTCTGAGGATCCCACGAGCAGCAGGGGCTGGTGGCAGAGCCTCACGAGGGATGACGACATGGAGCCCCAGGCACTGGGATTCCACACACTGCAGGCTCAACAGTGCTGGGCTCGAGACTGGAAAGCCCTCTCTTGTTTCTGTAAACATTTTAACATCTCGTTGGACTCCGCAGAGGTGAAGAGGGCCCAACAAGGACTGAGAGACTATTTCCCACCAGTCAGGCAAAGCGGAGTCTTAGCAGAATATTTCATTTCAATTAAAGTACAAGACAGCATAAACCCAAGTCCATGGAGTTTTTATGTCTACTATAGTAGGAATAGTGTCACCATTATTATTTTTTTATTCCCCTCCAATGAGGTATAAGTAGGCATTGGGTGACCCATATCCTTAAAAACTGTTTTAGGGAAAAAATTCTAATATAAATTTTAATTTCTTGACTTGTTTTTAAATGACACTAACTTTTTATTATTTAAGTGTTTATTCAAATTCTAGTTCACACTATAATATTAGTTTCAGGTGTACGTTATAGTGATTCAACAGTTCCATACAACACCCAGTGCTCATCAAGACAAGTGCCCTCCTTAATCCTCATCACCTATTTCACGCATCCCCCCACCCACCTCCCCTTTGGTAACCATCAGTTTGTTCTCTATAGTTAAGAATCTGTTTCTTGGTTCTCTCTCCCTCCCCTGACCCCCATGTTCATCTGTTTTGTTTCTCAAATTCCACATATGAGTGAAACCATATGGTATTTCTCTTCTCTGACTTATTTCACTTAGCGTAACACTGTCTAGCTCGATCCATGTTGTTGCAAATGGTAAGATTTCATTCTTTTTTATGGCTGAGTAATATTCCATTGTCTGTATATACCACATCTTTATCCATTCATCAGTTGATGGACACTTGGGCCCTTTCCTTAATTTGGCTATTGTAGATAATGCTGCTATAAACATCAGGGTGCATGTATCTCTGTGAATTAGGATTTTTGTAATCTTTGAGAACAAAACTAGTAGTGTGATTGTTGGAGCATAGGATAGTTCTATTTTTACTTTCTGAGGAAACTTCATACTGTTTTCCAGAGTGACTGCACCAACTTGCATTCCTACCAACAGTAGGAGAGGGTTCCCCTTTCTCTACCTCCCTGCCAACATCTGTTGTTTATTGTTAAATGATGTAACTTTCTTTTCATGTTTATTTTTGAGAGACAGAGAGAATGTACGAGCAGGGGAGTGGTGGGGACAGAGGATCTGAAGCAGGCTCTGCACTGACAGCAGAGAATCCAACGCAGGGCTCGAACTCATGAACCATGAGATCATGACCTGAGCCAAACCCAAGAGTTGGGCGTTTAACTGACTGAGCCACCCAGGCACCCCATGTTAGCAGTTAAATTAAAAAGAAAAAAGGGCTTTACAATTGGTAGTTTCAATTCGCTAAAATAATGTCAACAAGGTAAGCTTACATAAATGAATTTTCAAAGTATTACTGGTCATAATGCTTACAAAATTAGAAATCCAAGTATTATAATCATTGTACAAAACCATGGCATTTTGTGTCTGTTATTGCCTAAGGTTGAGAAATAGATTGTAGTGCTACCACTTATCACAGTTTCTGGTCTTTGAATCAATTATTTCTACCAAATACCAAGTATTATGCCGCCTTTCTGTGCACTCACCCTGACCAGAGTGGTTTCATGAGCAAAGCCCATGCTCCACCCAGGGGAACCCCTACAACAAACCTACCCATAGATGTCAGGGGCCCCACAATTAATATAGCAGGTTCTTTCAATTCACCCTAAGCATTTTATTTGCTGACTACACATATCACTGCAAGGGCCAGTCTTTCAACCAACAACAAAAAACACCTATTTGTAAAAGACTCCCTAACTTTCCTCAGTACAGAATTGTCTGCCATTAAGGTGGTTTGTGACACTCAAGATAGTCTAAAAGTAATGGTCTTCAAACTAGGACACACATACCCCTGGGGATACACAAAGACTTTTCAAATGATATCCAAACACAAGAGGCTTTAAAGGACTCAATTTTCAGATCCTCAGCTTCCAAGGGTATACTTTCTTAAAATTAATGGTCCCAGAGAAAGCCTCTGTGTCCAAAACCACCCTTACTCCACTATGCAAAAGGAAGACACCATCCGAATCTTACTCTGTTGCATGGCAAGGGGCAGGGGGTTAAGGCTTCAGGCCAAACCGAAGGGAAAGCTTGCTTAATGACTACAGCAAACACCATGAACCTCTAAAAGCTTCCTGTCCTAAAACATTTCTGTTACAGGTAAAGCCCGGTGTTACAAACTCATTATGGGAGAGTAAGGAATAATGCCAACTGTTGCCTAACAACTTTGCGTTTTCATTCCCCTAACTATTGTCAAAGGACATGAGGATCTTAAGCGATAAGACCCAGGAATTCAAAGCAAAAGGAGCAATGGAAAGAAATATTGAATGCTAAAATGGCTTTTTCATATGGTGAAGGGTAAGCATTTCCCCAGCTATTCTCAGCACTCACGGTGAGTCCCGGAAACGCCTTCTCTCTTTTAGTTCAGAGTAAGCATTTTTGCCAGCTATTCACTTCAAAATCAACTGCACAAGGCAAAGCTGCACAGGCTGATACTGCTGCATTTTAGAAATGTAGCTGGAATATTTTCTAGAATTATCATTTTTTTCAAAATACATTGGAATAAACATGTAGATAAAACATTTACATGCTTTTTTTCATATTTCATATGCATGCATTTTAAAAGGAAGTTAAAATCTATTTTATCAGATCACATTATAAAATATTTATTCCATTTACAGATAATGCTTATCCTATTTCTTCTTCTAAAAGGTGTATTATTTTATACCTTCTCCTATACAAAATATCTACTGCCAATTTATTTTTTTAGTAGTATATTCCCTTTTCTATTCTTAAATACATAGGAGAAGTATGTATACCCATGGTGTCTAATAAAGATAGGTTATTTCTGATTTTTACATTTGATTTTATTTAATTTTTCCCAAAAGTCAAACACCAGAGTTTAAGTACACACACACACACACACACACACACACACACACACACACATCGGTATTTAGAGAAGGAATAACAGGTCTTTTTACCATACGTCTCTCCTTATGAATATGGTATTATTTTACTTATAAATTACACTGCATCACTATAAATTAAGCATAGTGATTTGTTGTCTTGTTTGTAACTTATTATATTAGAGCTATATATCATTTTAATCTTGACTGATTCTATTTTATACAATGCATTTTATAATGTATTATAATGTATTTCTCAGTGTTTTTTATAAGACTTCCTGAAATACATTAACATATTTGAATTGACAAGACTTTTTCTTAGTTTCTAGGTTTTTGGCAGGTTTGACAGTGGGGACTAGCTTGGTTACTTAGGTTAGATGGTGTTTTCTGCAGATTTAGTAAACAAAAACCACAGCCCCAAGGTTTTTTGGGTTTTTTCTAAGTTTTAAGAAAATGATAAAACCATTTTATCAAAGATTAGTGGATTGACAACAGTGTAATGAAATTACCAATATTTCCATTTCCCCACCCCTTTCTCAGTGTATCTGGTTAAATAAGTTGCTTTCAAGTAAAAGAGTAAAGGTTAGAATTAAGAACCATTTGGTAAGTCTTGGTAAAGCCTTTTTGTTATACTTCCCAGAAAAAAAGAAAGCCAATGATTCTAATAGCTTGGAACACATCTTCCTGTGGGTTGGGTCATTTCTAACCCATTGCTTGCCTCAAATTCCGAAGAGAACCTTAATAAATTGTCACTTGATAGACCATTACAATTATTTTGTTGACAACAATAAATTCTTTTTGTGATACACGGCAAATAATTCAGGAGTTCAAAGACTGAGTGGCATCACTCTAACAAATTTCTTCCATTCCTGTCTAAATATTTGTGTAAACAAAATACTTCAGCACTGATATCTATAATAAGGAAAAATAGGAATAAACTCAGTGTTAAACCCTGTCTCATTCTAGCAGTGATATATTCATCCACAAATCACAAAATCCCAATCATTTCATTTAAATGTTAGAGAACAGTGAACAGGAAAAATTACAAAGAAAAACAATCTCAGGGCAAGCTAGAGGGAAAAAGCATCTTAGCTATAGACGAACAAGGATAAAAATTACAATAATGTCTCCACAGAAACAATGCAAGCAAGAGGAGAATGGAGTGAAATATTCAGTGTTGAGAGAAAAACTCCAACCAACCTAGAATTCTGCACCCTGTAAAATTATCCTTCAAAAGAGAAGAAATAAAGACCTCCTCAGACAAACAAAAATTGAGGGAATTTGTTGCGAGTAGACCTGCCTTGCAAGCAATGTTTTAAAAATTTCTTCTTTAAAATAAAAGTTATTTAGGGATAAAGAAAATGATGTAGGTCAGCAATTCAAATCTACATAAAGAAAGGAGAAGCATTCAAGAACCAATAAGGTAAGAGCAAACATTTCATTTCTCTTATTCTTAATTCATCTGGTAACAGTTTGTTCAAAATAATAACCACAACAATATATTCAGTTATGAATGAATGACTGTAATGACACATGAAAGGGAGGGGTAAGAAATATTTTGTTTTTATAAGGTACTTGCACTACTAGTAAAATGTTGTTTGAAAGTGGACGTGGGTTAGTTTAGACTATAAATTACAAACTCTAGGGCAACCACTAAAAAAGTGAAAAAAGAAGTGTAATTGATATGCTAAGAAAGGAGAGAAAATGGAATCATATCAAATGCTCAATTAAAACCACAAAAGGCAGGGGCACCTGGGTGGCTCAGTTGGTTGGGCTTCCGACTTCAGGTCAGGTCATGATCAGGTCAGTGGGTTCAAGCCCCGCGTCAGGTTCTGTGCTGACAGCACAGAGCCTGGAGCCTGCATCAGATTCTGTGTCTCCCTCTCTCTCTCTCTGCCCCTCCCCCACTCATGCTCTGTCTCTCTCTGACTCTCAAAAATGAATAAATGTTAAAAATAAATTTTAAAGCAGGCAGAGGCTACTGGGTGACTCAGTCAGTTAAGTGTCCGACTTCGGCTCAGGTCATGATCTTGCAGTTCATGAGTTTGGGCCCCGCATCAGGCTCTGTGCTGCCTGCTTCGGATTCTGTGTCTCCCTCTCTCTCTGCCCCTCCCCCACTCATGGTCTCTGTCTCTCTCTCTCAAAAATAAATAACATTAAAAAAACACCAAAGGCAGAACAAGTGTCAAAGACGGAAGCAGAAACAAAACACAAAGGCAACAAATAGAAAACAAAAAATATTGTATATATTAAAGCAACTATTTAAATAATCACTTGGAACATGTACAGTCTACATTTATCAATTATAAGACAGAGATTGTAGATCAAAAAATAAGACCCAACTGTATGTTGTCTGTAAGAAACCCACTTTAAATATGAAAACATATATACATTAAAGGTAAAGGAATCAAGAAAGATACAGCATGCTAACGCTAATCAAAAAAAGTGGAAACAGGGGCGCCTAAGTGGCTCAGTCGGTTAAGCGTTGGACTCTTGACTTGGGCTCAGGTCATGATTGCACAGTTCATGAGTTCAAGCCCTGCATTGGCTCAGCACTGTCAGCACAGCTCTCTCTCGCTTGCTCTCTCTCTCTCTCTCTCTCTCTCTAACCCTCCGCCACTTGCACTTTCTCTCTCCCTCTCAAAATGAATACATAAACTTAAAAAAAATGGAAATACTGTTTGAGTATGTCCTTTTAAAAAAAAGGTGAAAATAGCTACATCCATTTCAGACAGAGTAGACTCTAGAGCAAGGAAAGTTATCAAGAAGAGAGGAGCATTATATAATGATAAAAGTGTCAATAATCCATGAAGACATAGAAACCTTTAATGTGTACGTGCCTAGCAACCGAGAGTCAAAATATATGAGGCAAAAACTGAGAGAAATGCAAGGAAACACAGATGAATCCACTATAAGAGTTGGAAATTTTAATACCCTCTATGAGAAATGGACAGACCTAGCAGGCAGAAAATGAACAAGGACATAGTTTAAGTCAACAGCACCGTCAATCAGCTGAATAAAATTAATACTACAGACTACTTCATCCAACCACAGCAGAATACACATCGTTCTCAAGCTCACATGGAGCATTCACCAAAACAGACAACATTATGGGCCATAAAACATACCATAACACATTTATAAGAATAGAAATCAGGGGCACCTAGGTGGCTCAGTTGGGTGAGCATCTGACTTTGGCTCAGGTCATGATCTCATGGTTCGTGGCTTTGAGTCCCCCATTGGGCTCACTGCTGTCAGCACAGAGCCCACTTCAGATCCCCTGTCTCCTTCTCTCTCTGCCCCTCCCCCCTCTCAAAAATAAGTAAACATTAAAAAAAAGAATAGAAGGCATACAATGTCTGCTCTCAGACCACAATGGAATTAAGTTAGATATCAATAATGAAAACATAGGTGGAAAATCCCAAAATACTTGGAGATTAAATAGAACACTTTTTTTTTGATGTTTATTTTTATTTTTGAGAGATAGAGACAGAGCATGAGTGGGGGAGGGGCAGAGAGAGAGGAAGACACAGACCCCAAAAGCAGGTTCCAGGCTCTGAGCTGTCAGCGCAGAGCCCTACGTGGGGCTCAAACTCATGGAGATCACGTGAGATCATGACCTGAGCCGAAATTGGACACTTAACCGACTTAGCCACCCAGGCGCCTCTAAATAACACACTTCTAAATAACACATGGGTAAAAAAATAAATCTCAACAGAAGTATTTAAATATTTTGAAGTAAATGAAAATGAAAACACAGCTTATCAAAATGTGTGGAATTCAGGGGGAAAAGCTTAGAGGGAGATTTATAGCATTAAGTGCATATATTAGAAAAAAATAAAGCGTAAAAAGCCTAGATATCTAAAGTCAATAATCTAAGATTCCACCTTAGGAAACTAGAAAAAGAAGAGCAACTTAAATCCAGAGTGAGCATAAGAAATAATAAAAATCAGAACAGAAACTAATGAAATAGACAACAGGAATCAATAGAGAAAAATCAATGAACCCAAAAGCTGGTTCTTTCGAAATATGAATAAAATTTATAAACCTCTGGTTAAGCTAAGAAAAAAAGAGAAAACACACAAATTATTAATATGGGATATTAAAGAGGGGACATTTTTGCAAATCTTGGGGCCAGTGAAAGGATAATAAAGGACTATTATGAGCAACTCTGTGCCCACGAATTTGGTAACCTACACGAAATGGACCAATTCCTTGAAAGACACAAGCTGTCAAAATTCATACTAGAAGAAATACACAATCTGAATAGGCCTATATCTATTAAAAAATTGCATCAATATCTAATAACCTTCCAAAAGAGAAAACACCAGGCCCAGATGGGTTCACTGGTGAATTCTACCAGACACTTAAGGAATAAACTATAGCAATTCTCTACAATCTCTTCCAGAAGACAGAAGCAGAGGGAATACCTCCTAACTCATTCAATGAGGCCAGTACTAACCTAATACCAAAATCAAACAAAGACACTGCAAGAAAAGAAAACTCAGACCAAGTTCTCTCATGAACATAGATGCACAACTCTTCAACAAAAAACATCAAATCCAACAATGTGTCAAAAGAATTATATACCATGACCATGAAAAGACCATCTCTTTTCAACAAATGGTGATAAAAAAAACCTGGACACCACAGGCAAAACAAAATTACTCTAGACACAAATCTTATACTCTTCACAAAAATTAACTCAAAATGGTTCATAGATTTAAATGTAAAATGCAGAAGTATAAAACTCCTAACAGAAAAGCTAGACGACTTCGGGTATGGCAGTAATTTTTTAGATACAACATCAGAGACATAATTGGTAAACTGGATTTAGTTAAAATTAAAAACTGTGGCTCTGTGAAAGACAATGTCAAGGAAATGAGAAGATAGAACACAAACTGAGAGAAAATATTTGGAAAAGATAAAGGACTGCTGTCCAAACTATACAAGGAAGACTTAAAACCCAACAAAAAGAAAATGAACAACCAGATTAAAAAATGACAGAAGATCCGAACACACACCTCACTAAAGAAGATACACAGATGGCAAGTAAGCATATAAAAAGATGTTCAACATACGTCACCAAGGATTGCCAAATAAGACAACAATGAGATACCACTACATACCTATTAAAGTGGCCAAAATGCAAAACATCAACACCATCAAATGCTGGTGAAGATATGGAGAAATGGCAATTATCATGCACCTGCTTCAGGAAATGCAACATGGTACAGCCACTTTGGAACAGTTTGGCACTTTCCTACAAAACTTAACACACTCTTAACATACAATCCAGCAATAATGCTCCTGGGCAAAGAAGTTGAAAACCTATGTCAACGTAAAAATTTGCACATGGGTGTTTATGGCAGCTTTATTCATAATTGCCAAAACTTGGGAGCAATTAAGGTGACCTTCAGTAAGTAAATGGATCAACTGTGGTACATCCAGACACTGAAGTATTATTCAGCAGTACAAAGAAGTGAACTAACAAGCCATGAAATACATGGAGGAACTTTAAATGCATATTACTATGGGCAGTGAGGAGGGCACTTGTTGGGATGAGCACGGGGTACTGTACGGAAACCAATTTGTCAATAAATTATATTAAAACTAACTAATTAAATAAATGCATATTACTAAGTGAGAAAAAAGCCAAGCTGACAAAGGTACATAATGTATACTTCCAATTACATGGCGTTCTGGAAAAAAACAAACTATACAGATGGTAAGAAGTGGTTGCCATGGGCCGGGAGGAGAGAAGGATGAATAGGCAGAGCACAGGGAATTTTTAGGGCAGTAAAACTAATTTTGTACAGTATTACAACGGTGGATACACGTCATTATACATTTGCCAAAACCCACAGAGTGTACAATACCCAGAGTGAAGTCTAATGTAAACTATGGACTTTGCTTGATAATGGCGTGTCAACGTGGGTTCCGTGGACTGTCACAAATGTTTCACTCTGGTGGGGGATGTTGACAGTGGTGGAGGCTATGCATGTTGGGCTATGTGGGAATTCCCTGTACTTGCTGCTCAATTTTGCTGTGAACGTGAAACTTCCCTTAAAAAAAGTTTATTGATTTTTGAAAATGTCAATATTGATAATATTATAGAAATTACATCTTTCACAAGTATTTAAACTTAGGACAGAAAATTTTAGATGTCAACTTACAAATTTGCAAGAAAAGGGGCGCCTGAGTGGCTCAGTCGGTTGAGTGTCCGACTCCGGCTCAGGTCATGCTCTCACAGTCCCTGAGTTCAAGCCCCGCATAGGGCTCTGTGCTGACAGCTCAGAGCCTGGAGCCTGCTTCAGATTCTGTGTCTCCCTCTCTCTCTTCCCCTCCCCTGCTTGCACTCTGTCTCTCTCTCTCTCTCTATCTCTCTCTCAAAAATCAATACAACATTTAAAAAAATTTTTTTTTTAATTTGCGAGAAGGTATACAGTTTTTCAAAATTCTTTTAGGGTTTGTGGGGAACAAAGTTTGAAGACTCCTAGTCTAAGACAATGGTTTTCAACAAGGGCCTCATCATCCCCTATGAAGCCATTTCTGGAAATTTATGGGGCATCTTTCGTTGTCACAGTGACTGAAGACAGCTACTGGCATTTAGTGGGAAGAGCGCCAATGAAGCTAAACATCTTGCAAGGGGTGGAGCAGCTCCAGAGGAGATTTTTACCACAACACGCAGGATTTGCGAGTGCCCCTGCATAATTATTTTAAGCCATTTGAGTCTAGAACTTTGTTTTACATATAATCGCACAGTATTTCTGGAATAGCTGTGATAGAGGCTGAATTTTGGAGGAAGACAACTACCACACACAAAGGGAGACCATACTTTCTCTCATCCACACTTTTACCAAAATGTGTTTGCCATGGCAATGCCACTCATGGTGACCGAGCTCCGATACCACACACCCCTCTATCACCTTTAACATGATCACCTAGAGCCATGGCTAGCGTTCCCACATGTGACCCACATCTAACCACCTCCAAACTTGGGTCACCAAAACACTGCAGAGGTCTCCCAGGGGCCTCAGCAGCATCGGACCACACTCCGGATGGTAGCGTTCTTTCCAGAAATGGCTTTCCACTCAAGATAAAAAGAAATGAAGAAGAGATGGGTTCTCTGCCTGCCTTGGGTTTCCTCTGCATGTCCAGTAATCGTTGCCTTTTATCATCTCTTCCTTCTGGAAAGAACTCCATTCAATAACCACGTGCTCACCATCCTCAGTAAAATGTGCAGAAAGGTGCCTCTCAAATATCCAAAAGGTAGTCTTAAACTTAGAGAAGGTAACAAAATATTTTTTAAAAAGAGAGGCACGGTCTCTTACCAGCACCTTTTCCTTCACTGTACAGGCGTGAGGGTTGATGGTGCCTAATTCATGTAATGGCATAAAATCTGATCACAATGAAAGGGTATGGTGCTTCCAGAAGCTACAAGGTGAGATACAGGTCTCCCTAGTCAGCCACTATTCCTTTTACCCAAATTGAAATCAGTAGGCATTCTGGAGGGGGGAAATTTCAATCCACATCTAACCACCCTTCTTCCAGAAGCTTATGAACTAACTCATTTCCTTCATTGTGAACTAGGATCACCCAGGCATATCAATCTCCATTTCTTTAACACACTGTATGTAAATGCCATTAATTGGGGTTGTTGTAAGCAACAACCATTAGCTCAACATCATCCCAAAACCTGTGGGCCATACAAAGGAAACAGACAATGACCTTGTTTACCCTTAATCATTCTTAAGCCCCAGCTCTCTATGCTTTGAAATCAGAATAATATTGCTTTTCTCCTAGCCCTCTAGAAAATTTTAGAAACAGAAATTGGTTCATGCGTCAATCACAAGAAGAAAGGCATTAGTGGAAAACATGAAGCCGTTGCACATGATGGTGTTATTAGTCTGTCCCTCTCTGGGAATCAGTGGTGTATAATCCCATGAAGTAATTTCCCCTATGGCTTTTTAAACATCCGTTTAAATTTCAGGCAGCAAACAAGTGAGCCAGTATTGGCTGAATTGGGAGTAATAACAATGTGAGATTTTAATAATGGAACTCTGAAAGGGGTCCTTTTCAGGGAGCACATTATAAAGGAATTTTCTAGACAAAGAGAAAAAGCAAATCTTACCTCCAACCAACAAGTAGCTGTTGGGAAACAGTGTTTTTGCTTGCATAAGTGCCCTTGCATGACCTGAGTGGAAGAGGTCAAATATTCCATCGGCATAAACTCTGACAGGCCTGTCAACTGTGGGAGAAAGAAAGTATCATCAACAGAACTTCAGAGTAAGGAAGCCCAGTTACCTGATTCTTCCAACATCAGTTGAGCACTGTAAGAAAGTTTACGTGGATAAAACACAAGGTCTGTGTACCATCAGTCTCTTATTGGTGCATGCAATTACTTCATTCTTGAGTCTGGCAGCGCTGAGTGAGGGCTCCCAAGACCTGTGCCCAAAGGCAGTGTTGTGCAGGGGTCTGCTCATTCTGCTTAGAGAGACTGGTGTGCATCTGTCCTCCCAACTCCAAGTCATTTTGGCAGCCTGAAATCAGCTGGGGTAGTATTTACACCACAGAAATTGGCAAACGCTACAAATCTGGGCGTATTTCCCTCCGGAGGGCCAACCGTTCAACATTTACCAGCATACCCTGCACAAAGGTCACTACCTAACCTCTCTGGCATCATAAGGGATGGGGGCAGGGCATGTGCCCCAAAGACAGAAGAATCAGGGTGCAAAAGTTACATGTGGGGGTGGTCCTCAGGGTTGCTGGCCAGCGACCAACACTACAGTCCCTCTGAGGGAGAAAGGTCAAGAGTGAAGTGGCCTCAAGAGATATTCTCACTGTGGCATATGGTATTCTGGGAGGAGCCATTCCATGATGAAGAGGGACACAGTTTATCACAGCTCCTGGGAGCCAGGAGACTGTACCAGAAACTACAGGATGACACTTGGCTGAGAAAGCCCAAAGACCCACCCCCTCAAGTAAGATGGAGACACAGTGGGGAGAGGGGTTGAGTGACAACTTTTACCCATTCTGGACTCTCAACAAAGGAACTACAAAGTGAAAATATGGCAAACTACAAGCTAAATATGGCAAACTGAACACATACACATTTATCTCTACTTCTTCCCAAATACAAGAATTACAGAGAAAGACTTAAAAAGGTACAATCCCCCCCCAAAAAATTGTAAAAAATTAAAAGGTTTAATTCCCCAAGGGCAGAGGAAACAACAAAGGCAATGACAGTAGATGAGAGAAGTCCATAACATTTTGGCAAGTTGATTGTCAAACGCTTAGTGTCTAAAGGAAATAAGAATCAGGGTTAGGGCAGGTAGGGAAAGGGACTGTTGACTTGTTAGGCTTATAAAAAAAAACCTAGGAGTCCTACTGATTTTTAAAACTACCTACATGTATTCTAATGATGTTGTAAAAATAAATTAAAAAAAAAAGAAATCAATGCAAACTTCTGTTGAATGATCTGTAAGACAGATTTAAAATTGTGATGATTTCTTGATGTAGTATAACCTCATTAATTTGGAATATAAATTAAAAGGAATGTTCCATTAATAGATTCAGATGGTACAATGTTTCTAATAAATTAAATTTCTCTAATAAAAAAAACTCAAGAGACTTTACGTCAGATAGGGAATTGCAATTATTCCCAATTATACACCATCTTGAACAAACAGAATTGCCTTCACAGGATTATACCAGATTCTAAATAAGCCATGGTAAATAGAAAACGCTTTGAAATAACAAACTGTCTAATGAGGGATCCTTGGTTTCAATGCTCTTATTCAATTTGAATTCAATTGAGGAAAATTTGTTTTAAGATATAAATCCCTGGGGAAAGCAGATGGCAGTTTTGCAAAACTTTTTGTTATTGATTCAGAGGTGATCAAGATAAATGATTTCAGGAAGCAGGGAGGAAAGAAAAGTAAAGAAAGATGACATAATTACCGAGAGAAAGACCATTTAGTAAATCTTTGAAGAGTATTTGTGGGGTTGATTTTGCAATACGCTCACTTTTTAAAATTGTAGTGTGTCAGCAATTTCCAGACTGGGAAACCATGTGGGCCCAAAAGAAAAAAAAAACAAAAAACACCCCCCCCCAAAACCAATCTCTTCAACAAAGGAGCACTTCAAGAAAAAAAAAAAAAGACAAAGATGGAAGTGGCTGTGCAGATTAGAGATTTAAAACACTTTCCAACATACCGAACGTATGGATATTATTTGGATTTGGGTTCAAAACAACTATAAATAAACGATGACATAAGGTAACTGGAAATTGGAACACTGCTTATTTGGTGATATTAAAGAATTACTGTTATTTTTTAGGTGCGATAATGGTATAGGGAGAAAGAAAGTATCATCAACAGAACTTCAGAGTATAGGGGTCATGCTTTGAAAAACTGGGTTTTTAAGACATGTATACAGAAATACTTACGGATGTAATGATAGAAAGCTTAGGACGTTGTTTCAAATAATTCAAGAGGGGGCAGAGGATGCGGGCATGCGGGGGCAAGACCGGCATTGGTGGGTGGGCGTTAGGTATAGATAACAGACACATGAAGGTTCATTATATTGTTCTACTTTTGTGTATGTTTGAAATGCTCTATAATAACTTTTTTAATACAGTGTGGCTTTTTTTAGTTTCTATGCTTATTTGTTTTGATCTTTTGTTTCAGGTTTTTCTGGACATCCTTTTAGGCACTTGGGAATTCTCCAGGGCATTTATGTTGGGAACCACTGGCCTGTGAAGCTGGGGGTTTTGTGATGATCACAAGTGAGAACACAACTATTCCACGGCCATGGTGGAGAGACCTTAGGGTGGGTCCCAGGGATCCCTGCCTCCTGGTGTTCATGCCTTTGTGTGATTTCCTCCCTTTGAAATGTGACCGGGACCTGGAAGTTTTCTAACCAGTTGAATATGGCAAACACGATGGATGGCACTCCTATAATTATGTTATCGTAGAGAAGATTCCATACTGCTAGCGGACTCACTCTCTCTTGGTGGCTTTGAAGATGCCAGCTATCATGTTGTGAGAGGGTCACATGGTAAGGAACTGCAGGTGACCTCTAGGAGCTGAAGGTGGCCTCCGGCTTACAACCAGCAAAAAGCTAGATCTTTAGTTTTACCATTGCAGGCAAACAACCCGTGTGAGCCCAGAAGCAGATCTATCACCATCAAGCCTCCAGATGAGAAATGGGCCCTGGGTAACACCTTGAATACAACCTTGTAAGACCCTGAGCGGAAGACTCGGCTAAGCCAGGCTCCCAGCCCACAGAAATTATGACATAATCAATCTGCATTGTTTTAAGCCACTAATTCTGTGGCAATATGTTATGCAGCGTAGAAAATAAATACAATGGCATCATAAATTTTCTTCCCACAGACTATTATAAATTTTTATAAGTATTCCAAATAAATTCCTATTAATCCTGAACTGACAGAGTAAAGTCAATCAGATAAATGTGATGTTCTTTTTTTTTTTTTTTAATTTTTTTTTCAACGTTTATTTATTTTTGGGACAGAGAGAGACAGAGCATGAATGGGGGAGGGGCAGAGAGAGAGGGAGACACAGAACCGGAAACAGGCTCCAGGCTCTGAGCCATCAGCCCAGAGCCCGACGCGGGGCTCGAACTCACGGACCGCGAGATCGTGACCTGGCTGAAGTCGGACGCTTAACCGACTGCTCCACCCAGGCGCCCCAATAAATGTGATGTTCTGATAAAATGCCTATCTGTACGCCACAGGCTGATGGCCAAGTTTCAAATAATTTCAATATAATAAACTACACCCAACACCAAAAGGATGCTGAATATGTGCTTGAGAATCAGGGATGCAAATGATGACCACAGTATAGCACTGTGGGAAAATCTCATCATTTTAACTGCTTGGATCTTATAATCCAAATTTTCTAACTTATTCAGCACTTATACACAAATGAAATGGTTAAGGGGGCTATGCCTGCCTCACATCTCACACCATATATGAAAATTAACTCCAAATGGATCATAGACCTAAATGTATGAGCTAAAGCTGTGAGGCTTCTAGAAGAAAACAGGAGAGAATCTTAGTGAGTATGGGTTTGGCAAAAATTTCTTGAATAGGGCCCTAAAGGACACACCATAAAGCTAAATAAATAAATAAATTAATTAATTAATTAAAAAAATTGGGCCTTACTTCAAAACTCACATCTTTACATTTTTACAAAAATTCATACACTGGAAGAAAATATTTGCAAAATGTCTATCTAAGACTTGTGTCTAGAATACAAAAGAACTGCCAAAACTCAATAATGAGACAAATACCTCATTTTAAAAAGGGCAAGAATATTGAACAGACACTTCACACACACACACACACATATATATATATATATGTATATATATGGCAAATAAGCTCATGAAAAGATCTTCAATATCACTGGTTATCGGGGAAATGTAAATTAAAGCGGGAGTGATATACTACTTCATGTCCCTAGAATGGGAAAGAATTTAAAAACATATCAACCATACCGGGGCGCCTGGGTGGCTCAGTTGGTTAAGCATCTGACTTCGGCTCAGGCCACGATCTGGTGGTTTGTGGGTCCAAGCCCCATGTTGGGCTGTGTGCTAACAGCTTGGAGCCTAGAGCCTACTTCAGATTCTGTGTCTCCCTCTCTGTCTGCCCCTCCCCTGCTCACTCTCTGTCTCTCTCTCCAAAATAAATAAACATTAAACGATTTTTTAAATAAACACTTAAAAAATCAAACAAAACTTCATTGCCCTTTCTTCGAACTCATGGTGCCTTCTAGAAAACTACATTCCAATATAAATTTTTTAAAAAGAGAGATTGGTACTAAACATCTACTAATTATGGTAACTAGTATTGTTTTTGTGTACAACTGACGTGTAAGAAGGGTGGCAGAAAAATTAATCTTTAAAGATCTAATAGTTACATATTTTCTCAAGTTTATGATAGCTTTATGTAAACTTTCTAATTTCCTTCTACTTATAGCCCAGCATTTACTGACAGTGATTGATGTTTACTTTCTCAATACATTAAATTTAAATTTTTTAAAAAGTATATTTAAAGAAAAATTAAGTAAATTATAGTACAGGTGCACACAAATAAGGCAAAATTCATTAAGGTAGTTCTTGAAAAATTAATTTGGCAAACTACACACCGTGGAAATGGAACAATACAAATCCCCCTTCGAGAGGGAAAATAGGCAATTAGAACTAAATTTCCTTTGAAGAAAAAAGGCAGCTCTACTGAAAAGGGACCTATGAAATAATCACTTGGACTTTGTGTGAAGACAGAGGAGAGATTCGCGGTCTCCGGATACGTACAAAACCCTGTAGGTTGACAGTTATACAAACGCACTAGCTGAGCTAAGATCAAAGGGGCCAATTCCCGTTGCTCTAGCGTGTTCCTCCTCTTGTGGCTTCATCACCCTTGTGGCCTGACAGACGTCCTCCAGGAGCAAAGGGTGATGAGCAGAGTTTGTCATTGCGACTTTTAGAACGTATACGCCAACCCCTGTTTGGGTACACCTAAGGTCGTGAACCATATTGTAGGCAATTGTATTAAGTCATCAAATAGGGCTAGTGAAGGAGATAAAGACTTCAACTAGAGCTATAATCGTGAAGTACATTATAAACCCCAAATGTGGGTCTGCTTTGTCTTTTTGATGGAACGCTCAAGACAGCACCACAAAAAGGTAATTGCTTACTAGTCTTGAAAATTACCAAACACTCCAAAAAAGCAGGGATGTTCTTCTTATTTTCTTAAAAAGTAGTCAAACAGCAGATTTTTAAAAATTCTCTGAGCTTTTCTACTAACAGTATAATGCTCTCACAATTATATGTGGATAATCTCCCTGTCATTCTCTCCAACCATTACCAACGGGTACCCTTGATCAATGGTTCTTGCAGTGAGGTCCCAGAACAGACAGCATTAGCAACAGCAGGGAACTTGTTAGAGATGCCAATTCTCGAGTCCCGCCCCAGACCGACTGAATCAGAAACCTTGCAGGTGAAGTCTGCTTTAACAATGCAGGGGATTCTAAGCAGATAGGAGGACCACCACTCTAATAAAAGAGTGGTTATTAGAGTGTGATCTAAGACTAATATGTGCCTTGTGGGTAATCAAAGAGCTAACGTCTCACTGCATTTTAATATGGATGTGAGACGTTCTAAATAAAGGAATTTCTAACAGAATTGTGTCCCTAGGTGCCCATCAACATCACCGATCCTCTCGGATAACCTCCCAGGGTCATCACCTGAGATAACGGAGAATTTCTCTTCTAAGACTAAGAGTTCACCTTTGCTCCATCTCACGCCTCCTGTGGTGACCCATGTTCCACAGAGCCTGGGACAGAGCCATTTCAAAATACACCACCGTCTTATCCTAGCTTGGTTCTCCAGGTTTAAACTGCTTGGCAGTTAGACAATGTACAGATGCCCAGTCTCACCCCATCAGCTTGAGGCTGGTTCAGAGCATCACACCCAACTCTCTGATTTTATATCCAGAGGGCAAGTTCCTTCTCCTGTCCCAAACTCCCATCCCTTCACTCAGTCACTCACAAAATATTTACTGAGCACACAGTATTTGACAAGAATGTCTCTAGGTGCTGGAGAAACAGCAGTGAGCAAGGCAGACAGTCCTGCCACTACAGAAGCTCACAGACTGTTTGACACACCTTCCACCCTCCGATGCAAAGCCTGTGTTTTCACTGAGCTCCCCCGTCTGCTGTGGCCCGTGCCCCACCGGGCTGCCCGTTATGGTAAACATAGCACAGATTTAAGGTAAAAGAGACTTGGGGGTGAATCCGAGCTCCACCCAGTCAGCTGGGACACTTGACAAGTTACTTTTCCATTCTCCAAGTTCTCAAGAAAGGACACGGTACTACCCACCTGCCAGTTTGTGCCAAGACCCAATGAGATCGAGTATAGTGCACAGCACCTACCAGATATAAAGCAAGTTCTACTTCCCTTTCCTAGAGAAGTACATCCTCTTCTTCTGTGGCCTGAAGCTCAGCCTTTAACTTAACCTTTCATAACCACCTGGACTTCCATGGCAGCTTTTGGATTTATTGCTTGGATCAGCATTTCTCAGTGTACGGTCTGTAGACCACCAAGTTCACCACCACCCGGCTATTAGTTAAAAAATGCAGGCGTCTGGGCCCCAGCCCAGATTCAGGGGTAAGGGAGAGTGAGCAGGAAATCTGCCTCTTGAACAAACTTACCAGGTGGCTGTTTGCACGCGTAAGTCCGGGAACCCCTGGTTTAGCTGCTCTGAGCTACCTCCCCAAGCCTCTTCTTGCCTTTCTCAAAGCTTACTAACTTTGCCTGTCCTCCTCCTCACCTCACTGTCTTGAAGCTATTCTTCGAAGGAAGCAGGGTGTCACGACCGAGATCAAGCTGGAACACCCACGGTTTGAGGTCAAATCCCAGCTTAACTACCCACCCGTGGTTCTCAAGTGGGTCCCCCTGCAGCAGCAGCACCTGGGAACTTGTTTAGAGAGGCAAATGTTTAAGCCCCGCCCCATTGGGACTCAATCAGAAACTCTGGGGGCGAGGCCCAGCCATCTGGTTTAGTAAGCCCTCCAGGTGATTCCCAGGCACGTCCAGTGGAGGACCACTGCCGCTAGTTGGCCGTGCGAGATTCATGGCTTGTCTATAGCCTTCATTTCCTCAACTGGGAAATTCTGTAAGTACTAACCCCATAGAGGAGTGAGGGTCAAATGACAATGATGTATCTAAAGAACTTGGTAAGAGTAAGCACTTAATAACTACCCATTCTTATTACTATTGTTAAGCAAGCTGTCCTTTGTCCCATGGATTCTACTGTTTGGTTTGATGTTTGCTTTTTGCCATGGTGAGTGGAAACCATCGAGTTATGCCATCTTCAGTGTCCCCAGGCTGACCTGCTCAGCTAGTCTTATTTTTCACTCCATCCCCATCAGCTGTAACGCCACTCATTTATTCCCACACAGCGCTCTACCTCTGTGCCTTCACTACTCCTGTTCCACTTGCCTGGAGTACCCTTCCATTTGCTGCCCACCTTGTCCCAATCTTCTCCCACAACAATCAGCTCAGGTCAGCTACAAGGTCTTGCCTGACTGCTCCAGGCCAAATCAATCTGTCCTTCCTAAAACTTTCAGTAATCTGTGTGGCAAGGTTGAGCCCCTGAGCACATGCACGCATGTTATTTGGGGGTTTTATCTCATACCAAGTTGTCTCTTTAAGTATGGGTGTACTTCGGGGATATTGCAGGGTCAGTCCCGGACCGCTGCAATAGAGCCAGTATCACAATAAAGCTAGTCAAGTGCATTTTTTGGTTTCCCACTGCATATAAAAGTTATGTTTAGGGGCACCTGGCTGGCTCAGATGGGAGAGCACGCGACTCTTGGTCTCAGGGTTGTAAGTTCAAGCTGCACGTTGGGTGTAGAGAGTACTTTTTAAAAAGTTATGTTCACACTATGCTGTAGCCTATTAAGCATGTAATAGCATTGTATCTAAAAAACAATGTATATGCCTAAATTAAAAACAACACTTCATTACTAAAAATGCTAACCATCATCTGAGCCTTCAGTGAGTCACAGTCACTGATCACAGATCACCAGAACAAACAAAATAACGAAGAAGTTTGAAATGTTACAAGAATTACCAAAATGTGGCAAAGATACAAAGTGAGCAAATACTGTTGGAAAAATGGCACCCGTCGACTTGTTCGACACCGGGTTACCACAAATCTTCCATTTGTAAAGATCACAGTATCCGCAAAGCACACTCCAGTAACGTGCATGGAGATGAGGCATGCCTGAGCTCTCGGGAAACAGAGATGGTACTTGATAGTTCTTTTTCGATCTCTTCCCTCGCCATCTCTGGTATAAAGGAGTGAACGAATGGACAAACTTCTAGCGCAGAGCCCCGGCTCTTTAATTTAGGGCACACCTGGAGAAACTTTTGACAACACAGACTTGTGAACACGGTGATAATTATAATAGCTTAGGTTGGTAGAAGGCTTCACGGTTTAAAAACTGCTCTGGTGTTTTTCACCAAATCTTGTCATCCTCAAAACCTTATGAAGCAGGCAGGTATCACTGACCCTGTTTGCACCTGAAGACACAGGTGCAAGACCGTTCTGATGACTTGCACAAGGCGGTCGAACTGGTAAATGGCAAAGCTGGCGCTCCACCCGTGCTGTATCTCTGGTTGGTCTAGTTTATCAGTGTAGATGCTCCTCTTTCTGCACTGTGCTATAAATCTCTGAATTCAACTCTCCGATCAAAAGCGAGTGCTACTCAAATAACGATGGGCCTCTCTGCTACTTTAAATGTCAGGACAGGGCCCACTCGGAGAACAAGAAGTCCAGCCTCACCTGGTGTTCCTAAGCGGGCCTGAGCAATGGTCAGTTTTTCATGGGGTGCTTGGCATTGGCAGCTGGTTTCATCTGCAAATGGGGCAGGTGCAGTCAGGGTCTAGAAGGGAAAAAGAGAAAGGGAATATAGTCTGACAAACTTTCCTTTGGCACTAACTTCCCCTAAAGTCTTATTTCTGTTGGCTACACAAGTACAGTTAAGAAGAACATACCTACTGAGTCTTTCAGAGAAATACTTTGCTGTGAGAAATAAAAACAGGGACATTGTCACTGGAACCTTTTTTTTTTTTTTTTTGACCGATGGTCCGAAATAATGAGAGTGCCTCACGTCTACTACGTGCCAGGTACCAGGGGAGATACTCTCGACAGGTTCTCTCTTCTGGGCCCCACAAGAGCCTGTGATGGCTAGATTCTTCTTTCCTTCTATAATATAGGATAATAGCATCTCTAGTTCACAGAAAAGGCAACTGAGGCCCAGCAGGATTACAAAATCTGCTAAGTCACGCCCTTGGAGAGTCATGCTGGGCTGTGAACATTTCACACCCCCGCAGGGCAGACTGTACGGGTTTCAACTTACCCACACCCTGGGGCACCCGGCTGGAAGAAATGCCATACTCAGAAGTGTGGCAGACATCGCCTGTATTTCACACACACCGGCCTGGCCAATCACAAACTCTGACGTCACTTCAGTGCAAAGGCCAGAGCCGTTATCCGTGCCCAGGGAGGGCCTAAAGGCACAGCCTTTCTGGCGAGCTGCAGAGAAGTGCCCGGGTAGCTCCAATAGCCACCCACGGCTGGAGGCCCCGCCCCAGGCAGCTTGGGCTGGGGCTCTGGGGAGCTGGGGAGCGCTGAGAGAGAGACGTAGTCACTTGGAAGCCTGCCCAGGAAGTGGCTCTGCATCTTTTAGTCAGCCTCTTAAAATGAAAACCTCACCCTCTCCAGAGGAAGACAAAGGGAGTGGTATTTTTGTAAACAGGGCAAATGCAATTGAGAGTTGTCCATAGCCTCTGAGCTATGTCATCATCATGGTCATCGCTGTATCATCTTTGGTATTTTTAAAGCTGAAGGTGACTAGTCACTGTACACATTACTCACATTGTCGCATGAATTAATTGCTTAGGTATACACAGGTGTTCCCTAACTTGGGGAGACCATATGATCCATGTTTATTTTTTTTAATTTTTTTAATGTTTTTATTTATTTTTGAGAGAGAGACAGAGCGCAAGCAGGGGAGGGGCAGAGAGAGATGGAGACACAGAATCCGAAGCAGGCTCCAGGCTCTGAGCTGTCAGCACAGAGCCCGACGTGGGGCTCGAACTCACAGACCGCCAGATCATGACCTGAGCCGAAGTCGGTCGCTTAACCGACTGAGCCACCCAGGTGCCCCTGATCCATGTGTTTACAGAGGGGCCATGACCCATTTCTGCCATTCATTTATTCATTCACTCATTCATCAGTCATTCATTCACTCATTCAAATATAAGTCAGGTACGATCTTAGAACTGGAGATACAAGTAGGGGGAAGACCGGTTCCTGTCCTGGAAGAGCCTAGTCCTCCTCTGCACTGCCAAGAAGCAATCCTTGTCCCACACGCCTCCCTCTCCCCATTGTAGCACCTTCCGCCCTGGAAGCTGGAGTTCTGCCCCAGACTTGTTTGGATACCTTCCAGTTGTCTGAGACTTTCTTAACCCCCACCTCCCCGCACACAGCTCTGAAAGCAAACCAAGACTAGTGACATGTCTTCAGGAACCCTGGGTCCATTGTTCGTTCTTTTTCAGATACGGTAAGGTCCACGGTGGGCCAGAGCAGCGTTTGTAATGTAGCAAGTGGTGCAGTGATCGGAGCAGAGGCCACAGAATCCCCACGCCAGCACTTGCGGGCTATGTATTCTAATTTGGCTCTTCTGGTTGAAAGGAACAGACACTCGTTCAAACCAGTTCAAGAGATGAAGGAATGGGGCACCTGGGTGGCTGAGTCGGTTAAGCGTCCAACTTCGGCTCAAGTCACGATCTCGCGGTCTGTGAGTTCGAGCCCCGCGTCGGGCTCTGTGCCGGCAGCTCGGAGCCTGGCGCCTGCTTCGGATTCTGTGTCTCCCTCTCTCTCTGCCCCTCCCCTGCTCATACTCTGTCTCTCTCTCAAAAATAAATAAACGTTAAAAAACTTTAAAGAGGTGAAGGACTACTTTAAGGCTATCCCGGCACAGGAAGTACTGGGAAAAAGGTAGGCAAGGTGCAGTGTCTGGCCCCACAGTGCTCTGCACCCACCTGGCTGGCTCTCTGCACGTGACTCTTTCTCTCCCACTCCCATTTACTCTGTATCCTTCCACTACGGTCAAGTCTCTGCTCACCTGTACTCCCCCGTAACTGGTAGCTCACGTGTGACATTGGCTTCCCTTCCCAATACCCCTTCATTAACTTCTTATGGAGTCTTTCAGCCTCAGTTCCAACCCACCTGCTGCTTCTTTCCATGTTTCCCCATTCAAATTCCTTTTTTTTAATGTTTATTTTTGAGAGAGAGAGAGAGAGTGTGCGTGCGTGCGCAAGCAGGAGAGGGGCAGAGAGAGAGGGAGACAGAGAATCCAGAGCAGGCTCCATGGTCAGTGCAAAGCCTGACGTGGGACTGGAACCTACGAATCATGAGATCACGACCTGAGCCAAAGTCGGACGCTCAACCGACTCAGCCATCCAGACACCCCTTCCCATTCAAATTCCTAAAGGAGAATCAGAATGGCCTAGCTCATCTTTGCAGAGCAGGCCACAACCAGGATAGGCTGGCATTGAATCAGACACCCACCTGGGGCCCACAGGCTGCGGCTGGTCAAGGGACTAGGAACGGAGAGGGAGGTGATGGGGTGGCCTGTCATGCCCCTTTAGCAGGCGCTGTCTTTAGGACAAGAAATGCATTGGACTTTGTGTACTTTTAAAAAGACATTCCTTAACTTGTTGAAGCTCAGTTTTATCTGTAAAATGGGTAACTATCTCTCAGGGTTGTTATGCGCCATAGAAATAAGGTATATAAAGTATCTGGTACCCAATAAACTGTGGCAATTATTATTACTATTAGTGTTCATTATTACATATCATAATATATAATACTACATATTATAATGATAATGGACTTCCCCCTAGAAACAAAGCAAACTGACCCATGAATGAACTTTTAGGATACAACCTAAATAGCTAAGTGGATTAGCTTTTATTAATGAGTCATTAACCTTTAATTGATGTGGGCAGTGAATCTTCTTCACATGATCTGAAATAAATTACTATTTGGAGATCCTTCATGTGCCAGTCGCAAAGCTTATTAAAAAGATAAGGTGTTCCTCCTCACGCCAGTGAGAGTGGCTAAAATGAACAAATCAGGAGACTATAGATGCTGGTGAGGATGTGGAGAAACGGGGACCCTCTTGCACTGTTGGTGGGAATGCAAACTGGTGCAGCCGCTCTGGAAAACAGTGTGGAGGTTCCTCAAAAAATTAAAAATAGACCTGCCCTATGACCCAGCAATAGCACTGCTAGCAATTTACCCAAGGGATACAGGAGTACTGATGCATAGGGGCACCTGTACCCCAATGTTTATAGCAGCACTTTCAACAATAGCCAAATTATGGAAAGAGCCTAAATGCCCATCAACTGACGAACGGATAAAGACATTGTGGTTTATATACACAATGGAATACTACGTGGCAATGAGAAAGAATGAAATCCGGCCTTTTGTAGCAACATGGATGGAACTGGAGAGTGTGATGCTAAGTGAAGTAAGTCACACAGGGAAAGACAGATACCATGTTTTCACTCTTATATGGATCCTGAGAAACTTAACAGAAGACCATGGGGGAGGGGAAGGAAAAAAAAAGAGGTTAGAGAGGGAGGGAGGCAAACCATAAGAGACTCTTAAAAACTGAGAATAAACTGAGGGTTGATGGGGGTGGGAGGGAGGGGAGGGTGGGTGATGGCTATTGAGGAGGGCACCTGTTGGGATGAGCCCTGGGTGTTGTATGGAAACCAATTTGACAATAAATTTCATATTTAAAAAAAAAAGATAAGGTGTTCCCATTTTCCAAGAAAGGTGTGTTCTAGAAGGTGTGAAATCTGGTAATTAAAGCAGAGACAGAGAAAGCTGTAAAGCAAGGATAGTTACTCAAAGTTGGAGAAACAGGTTTCAAGGCACCCTGTATTGTCTTCTTAATTGAGTGCATACACAGAGACATGTAATCATGCACACACTAAGAATTGTGGCCTAGAAGTAGGAAAAAGAGAGAAGCAAAGAGATGGAAGGCAGACGGAGTTCCTCAGTGAGCTTGGGTTTGCCTGTGTGCACATGTGTACATGTGTGTGCATCAGTTGACATGGAGAAGGGGTATTTCTTGGTATGTGCAAGGCACCGTGCTGGAAACAGGGAGAATGCAAAAATTATTGAGCCACAGCCTTGTTGTGAACACTGCCAGAACACTGCCTTCCAAAGTGAGGTAGACTGCCCCCTAGGTTTAGAGTCAAGCTCTACATTCAGGAAGATGTTGATTAAGGCCCAGCAGCCCTGTGACTTCAGCCAATATTGTTTCAGTCCAAACACCCCAGGATTCCTTCTTCTCTGAGCCAGAATAAATCATTTGATTTCTAAGGAATTTTAAACTACGTGGGTTCTGTCTCCTCCACCTACAAGGGACAGACCAACCACAGGAAAATGGGACTAAGTTAACAAGAGGCTCCCAAGAGAGGCAGGGACTGGTCCAACCTGGACTCCAAGCTATACATATACTTACAGCCTGCAGAGGACCCAGGCCCCCAACTATTCCTTACCATTTGGCAGACCTAGAGTGTTTCTAGGGATCCTCTGGTTTAGGTCCTAAGAAAGTCCTAAAACGGAGGCTCAATAATGTAACATAATAGTTCAATCTTTGAGTGCCTACAGAGTGCCATGTAACCATCTACACACTAAGCACTTTAAACGTATCAGCTCATTTAATTTTACAAGTCTGAGATAGATGCTGTCTCCACTCAAATAAACAGAACCTGTCTTCAACAGTGACACCAAATAGCAGCAGGAAGCAGCAGTGTTATGTCCCTTAGACTCCGTTACCTTTCTGGCTCCCTTTGAACTGAGGAAACTCTCTGGATTCTTAGGCCATTCGGATAGAGGGGGCTCAAAAAGGACACAATGGACTGCCTGGTAATTAAAGAAGAGGGGGAAAATGATTAATTGAAAAATAAAAGGACATGACCCTATTTTTCACCCAGACTTGGTGTGGTAGGTCACATGACTGACAGAGAATGGGTTACTGGCAAGGTGCGGCTTAGACCCACATCAGCCAGATCACATTGTTGAATGTTTACTAACACTTGCTATGTATTTCATATGATGCTAGACGTTTGGAGAGTGCGTAAATAGGAGAGAAATAAGGAAGGACGGACCAGAATTGGCTCTGGGGCAGCAATCCTCAAAGGTGAAGCATGGCGCTTTTAGAATGGGAGGAGGTTTTAGTCTGATAAGGCATATTCAGTTTTCACTAATTTAATATGTGGGGGGAAAACCCTGCCCTTTTCAACATACAAATTTTAGAAATTAAGCCTCTGAACTGGTAGAGATCATCAGAGGATAGACTGTGCCCCCTAGGTAGCCACATTCCAAATTCAGGGCTGGAAGTCACATGAAATTTTTATGTTTAGCAGGAAAGATGGAGGGTATTAAAGGGTTAAAGAGGGCTGGCCCCAAACCCCGGACCTCCTATGTGCAAGGACCTTGCCAGACCACAGACTTGGAGCAAGACTGCAATTAAACTTCTTTCTACCTAATTTAGGATTTCAGAACACCGAGTCATTGCATGTGAATACGTTGCCTATTTGTCATATAGGTTCTGGTTATATAAACTGTACTGTATCATACCAAAGCCATATTCCCATAATGCTTTTTCTACATTTTTTTTAACGTTTACTTATTTATTCTGAGAGGGAGAGAGAGTGCGGGAGGGACAGAGAGAGAGGGATAGAATCCCAAGCAGGTTCCGCACTGTCAGTGCAGAGCCTGATGTGGGGCTCAAACTCAAGAACCGTGAGATCATGACCCTAGCCAAAACCAAGAGTTGGCCCTTAACCAACTGAGCCACCCAAGAGCCCCTCCTGTCATGCTTTTTAAAGGGAAAGACTTTAGATGTTGGACATTTCATTTGCAAAATGCATTCAATTAGTCATTGTCAAATATTTACTTAAAAGCTATTAGACATTACATGGGGCACCTGGCTGGCTCAGTCAGAAAAGAATGCAACTCCTGATCTCAGAGTCATGAGTTCAAACCCCACGTTAGATGTCGAGATCGCTTAAAATAAATAACTTTTTTTTTTAATTGGACGTTACATAAAGTATACAATGCAAATGTCAGTTGAATGTAAACAAAGGGCGGGGGATAGAACCGGTACTCCCGCATCAATGACTGACAACTGGATCAATCAGACAGCAAGCTGACACCCATTTTATTTTTTAAACATGGTTTTTAAAAACATTGCTGGTCCTTAAACTAACCTTCAGTATCTTCACCTATTTGATTATCCAATAAAATAATCTACCTCATGAAGCGACTGTAAGGAGTAAATGAAGTGATGTATGTCTAAGTGATATCTTCCTTCTATTTCTCCAGAATCCACTCTCTCCTGCTCTTCTCTACTCCTCTCTGGATGGCTTCCGGTATGGAGTGCACCAATAGGCTACATTGCCTTTCTGCTTCAAGTTGAGCTGGATCCGTGACAAGTAAGCAAAACCCCAGAGGGCAGGGCAAGAGTGACCTTAGGGTATCTTTCCACCTGGCCTCCTCACTGCTAGGAAGCATGTGTTGTTTCTGTCCTTTTACCGATAGGCACAGCTTGTGGTGAGAGGCCCCTCTTCACACACTGCCCTGCCAAGTTCCGGCGACCACACTCTCCCCTTCCTTCATGCCTAGGAGTGACAACCCCTAACATTTCCAGGCCTAGGGTGCATACTATCCCTTGAGGTTTCCTGAAACGCCCGCACCCTGGTAAATAGTCCCTTTTATTAACCTCTTTTCATATTTCCCGTTTAGAATGAGCCATCTGTGTCTCGACAGGGCCTTGGCTGATACAGTATATATAAGAGTACGGCTGCCAGGCTCAATAAATGTTCACTAGCAAATGTTGATGAGGCATGTTAGAAGCACAGAGATCAATTGAAAAGTGAATTACTCATAGTTAATAAAGTCATAACCATCCCAAGAATGTCCTCCAGTAGGAAAGAATTTTATAGCAACGTTACAACTTGTTCACCAGGATACGCGAAAGAGATAAGAACAGGACCTCAGAAACAAATCGACTTTTCCCAGGCAGCCCTTTTGACTCAGGACTCCCCAGCTTTCGAACTGCAAATTCAGAATTAGAAAAACACATCACAAAATCTCAGTCCTCAGTCTCATTCTGTTAGGTTTGTGTTTGCCAGTTGAACATAGTTTTTAAGGCATGATTTTATTTGGGATCAAATTATGTTAGTCTTTTGAAGACAGGGAAGAAACGGTAGATTTTACACTTGACTGTAGGCCCAACATATGTAAATCCCTGGATTCTTGGACTCTGTCTGTGATTATGCAGAGGCTCAGCCCAGGCAGCTGCTGCAGAGGCTTGACAGATGCCAATGGAGTGGAGACAAAGGAGGCCTAGCACATTGCTCGGCACCAAGAAAGATCTATTTTTCATTTAGCTAAGTATGGCATGCACATATTATGAAGTAATAGGCAACATTAAAAACAGTGACACAGATATGTATGTACAGACCAGGAACAATTTTTAGGACATTTTGCTAAATGCAAAAAGCAAGTGACAGAGAAAGAAGTATAATATGTACACATGTTGTATAGTATGATATCGTATGCTTAAAGAGAGAGAGAGAGAAAAATAGCTAATTGTAGAAAGAGTTTACAACTGTGCTGTCCGATGTGGTAGTCATTAGCCACATGTGCCTACTTAAATTCAAATTACATTTCGTGAAATTAATGAGATAAAATTAAAAACTCATTTTGTCGGTCACGTTAGCCACATGTTAAGTGCTTGATAACCAAATGTGGCTAGTGGCTGCTACAGTATTAGCATAGATATAGAACATTCCTATTATCACAGAAAGTTCTCTTGGACAGCACTGGCCAAGAAGGATGGATATACAACAAACTATTAACTGGGGGAAGAAGACCACATGGGCAGAAGAGATGAAAGGATGTTTTTACTGTTCACTCCATTTGTGTCTGTTACTTTATTTTTACACTTATACAATTCATCTTATTTTATTTATTTTGATTTTTTAAAACATTTATTTATTTTTGAGAGTGAGAGAGACAGAGCGTGAGTGGGGAAGGGGCAGAGAGAGAGGGAGACACGGAATCCGAAGCAGGCTGCAGGCTCTGAGCTATCAGCACAGACCCCCAATGCAGGGCTCGAACTCATGGACCACGAGATCATGACCTGAGCCGAAGTAGGATGCTCAACCGACTGAGCCACCCAGGGCCCCCTATCTTATTTTATTCTTAAAGTTTGTTTATTTATTTTGAGGGAGAGAGGGAGAAAGAGAATCCCAAGCAGGCTCCGCACCGTCAGTGCGGAGCCCTATGCAGGGCTTGAACTCAAGAACCGTAAGATCATGACCTGAGCCAAAACCCAGAGTCGGACACTTAACCGACTGAGCCACTCAGGCACCCCACAATTTATCTAATTTTAAAATAAATTTAAAGAAATATCTCCTATCTTGGGAATTCAGAGATGCAGGAAATCTAATCCAGGATCAGGTGTTCCAAATGTCGAGGGGAAAAGGAGTCTAACAGGAAAAGAGGAGTACTTTTAAAAATAACAACTATTAGGGGCGCCTGGGTGGCTCAGTCGGTTAAACATCCGACTTCGGCTCAGGTCGTGATCTCACAGTTTGTGAGTTCAAGCCCCATGTCAGGCTCTGTGCTGACAGCTCAGAGCCTGGAGCCTGCTTCAGATTCTGTATCTGCCTCTCTCTCTGCCCCTCCCCCACTCACACACTGTCCCTCTCTCTCTCTCTCTCTCTCTCTCTCTCTCTCAAAAAAAATAAACATTAAAAAAATAATAACTATTATTTATAAACTGCTAAATGATATTATTCTCAGGTATATGGAACATTTAAAATTTATTTGAGCTTTTAAAAACAATTTAAGTTATCTTCATACTATCTACTCTCTATTCACTTTTCCAACATCCAGCAAATACTACTTGAGGGCTTGCTGTGTGCCAGGCACTGGTTTTAGGTTCTTAGGATATATCAGGAAAAAAACAAAAACAAAACCAAAAAGATCCTGTCTTTGTGATCCTTAAAGATAATAAACAACAACAACAACAAAAAAGAATGTGAAATGCGTAGTATGTTAAAAGGTGATAGTGCTTAGAAAAAAATAAAGGCAAGGAAGGGGGATAAAGAATGCACAGGGTTTACCTGTAAATAGGATAGCCAAGGGAGCTGATATATGTATCAATATATAAAGGATCAATTGAGCCATGTGGAGAAAGAACTCTCCAGGTAGAGGAAACATCAAGTGCAAAGGCCCTGAGGCAGTAGCATGCCCAGCTTCTTCCAGGAATAACAAGAAGGCCAGTATGCCTGGAGAAGGTGAACAAAAAAAGAAAAGTAGTAGGAGATACAGCCAGAGAGGTGAGGTACAAGGCAGGAGATGGGAGGAACCCAATGGTATGGGGTTTTTAGGATGCTCTAAAGACTGGCTTTCCACTGGGAAGATGGGAGCCATGAGAGAGTTTTGCACAGGGAGTAAGATGACCTGACTTAGTCCTAATGGGACCACCTGGCTGCTACATTGAGGTTAAACTCTCAAAGGTCAAAGGCAGGAGCAAGAAAACCACTAAGGGAACTGGTGTACTCATTGGGCAAGAGTAGGTAGCTGGAGGCTGGGACCAGGGTGAGAGCAGGGGAGGTAGTGACAAGTAGTCAGATTTTGGACAGATTTTGAATAAACAAAATTTGAAATTTACTGAATGTAGAGTGTAAAAAAAACTGACAGAAGTCAAGGTAACTCCAAAGTCACTGGGCTGAAGACGTGGAAAGATGGCATCACCACTCCCTAACATGGGGAGACGCTGGAAGAGTAGGTGTGAGAGTGGGACAGACAGGATGGAGAAATCAAGAATTCTGCTCTCACACATTTGGTGTGACATACCTGTTAGATCTCCCAGTGGAGACATCAGGTAGGCAGTTGGATTTACAAGTCTAAAGCTGGGGACAGAGAACTAAGCTAGCGATACAGGTTAAGAAACCATACAGTATAAATGCTATTTAAAGCCACTAGACTCAATTCATTCATTCAGCTAAGGGCATGAGTTCAGGCTGAGGCAAGGTCCTGGTTGTTTAATAAGGAGCCACTATATATTTATGGCCAATCTCCCCTGAATACTGGAAGCTCTAAGAAGACAGGGACTTGGGGGGCATCTGGGTAGCTCAGTTGGTTAAGAGTCCAACTTCGACTCAGGTCATGATCTCGCAGTTCGTGAGTTCGAGCCCCACATAGGGCTCTGGGCTGACAGCTCAGAGCCTGGAGCCTGCTTTGGATTCTTTGTGTCCCTTCCTCTCTGCCCCTCCCCTGCTTTTGGTCTCTCTCTCTCTCTCTCTCTCTCTCTCTCTCTGTCCAATCTCTCTCTCAAAAATAAATAAACATTAAAACAAAATTTTTTTAAAGAAAAGAAAACAGGGACTTGGTCTGTTGTATCCTCCTCACTGCTATATCCCTAATTCCTAGGGCAGTATCTGGCAGACAGAAGGTTCTCAAAAGACATTTGTTGAATGGAGGAATTTAAAGTCCTTAGAGAGAAAATAATTATTGATAAGAAACTGGAGAGAGAATTATTGATAATGATTTTATTCATAAAGACTAAACTGAATAAGAAATATAATGCATAACTTTTTCTTATCATGATATATCCTACAGAAAACTTGGGGAAATAAAGAAAGGAAAGCAAAATTCACCAATAATTCTACTTTCCAAATATAACCACTGTTAACACTCTCTATATTTCTTTTAGGGCTTTCTGATATGCATACATATTAACAACTTTGGAATCCTATCTACATGAACGGTTTTTTCCACTCAGTATGTCATGATTACTTTATTATGTCATTTAGACTTCAACCTCACTATTTTAAGGGTATTATCTGGTGGTTCTATCTCCCATTCTCCCTAGCCCTGAGCCTAAAATTCCCAAGCATTACTCTTTTAGGCAAGACAATGAAAAGTAGGGGCATCATATCTCAGAGAGAGAATGTTAAATTAAAAAGATAGGAGGGAAGCAGGAGCACCTAATTTATCTGTTCATGTTTCTATTTTGAAGGTGCAAGTGGCACCAGGAAATACAATACAGGCCAATCAAGTTTAGCTGTGAAAGGAGCTGCCCTGGTTGGCCTGGAGGCCAATGCTGGTTGGTGCAGGGCCCGAGAGGAGAGATTAGCAGGTATCCCAAAATGAGAACGAGTAGGCAATGGGCAAGCTAAGCAGTAAGATACATTTGAAGAATGGCCCCTTCAATAAAGTCATTTCCTTTTCCAAGGATTCTGGGTAACTGGTCATCGGCTACGCTGAACAGCCTCCCCGAGGCCTGGCCTACCCAACGCCAATGACAGCAGTCCGAGCAGGATGTATAATGAGACCCCAGCTGCTCTAACTGCACCAGCCATGGCCACTTTGTGACAGCCCCCCACCCTCTCAAGAGTCCATACTCCTGCAAAACACCCTCCCATTGTTTTTAACAGACTTTATTTTTTAGAGAAGTTTTAGGTACACGGCCACATGAGCAGGAGGCACACATTTTATTTCCCATTTAACTCTCGCTAATTTTGATAGCTATACAGCATGCCCCTGAACAGAAAAACCGTAATGTATTTAGGTATCTCTCTGTTGTTGAATATGAAGTTGTTTATGTTTTAGTAATATAAGTAACATTCTAAACATAGCTCTGAGCCTCTGATTATTTCCTTAGGATAGATGCCTAGAAGCTGAATTACTTAGACTAGGGGTATGAACATTTTCGAGATAAATATTTGCAGAACATTTTAACATGTGTTGGTGAATTAGCCTCTACAAAAGCTGTGTCATTTATAGTCACAGTACAATGTATGTCATTTATAGTCACATTTTTTTTTTAATTTTTTTTTCAACGTTTATTTATTTTTGGGACAGAGAGAGACAGAGCATGAACGGGGGAGGGGCAGAGAGAGAGGGAGACACAGAATCGGAAACAGGCTCCAGGCTCCGAGCCATCAGCCCAGAGCCCGACGCGGGGCTCGAACTCACGGACCGCGAGATCGTGACCTGGCTGAAGTCGGAGGCTTAACCGACTGTGCCACCCAGGCACCCCTATAGTCACATTTTTTAAACCAATGTGTGAACACCTGCACCTAGGTCAGGCTAGCAATTTCTGCCCTTCCAGCGACCCAAGATCAGAAATGTTATTATGCTCTAGGGATCCAGGCTTCCCTAAAACACTGACCGTCCACAAGCCCTAACCCCCCACACCACCCATGTGTCACTTTCTGAAATGTACTCTAAATAATACATTCATTTATCCTAAAATGTATGTTTTCCCCCACATGTTAACATCTCTGAGATGAGGAGAGGGGTCTTATGAGAAATGTCTTAAAACCAGTATCGGCAATTTTCTGACATTGTAACATCTCTGCAATGGGACTGTATCTCATAATCAAGGGCATCTTAGATTCACGAAATGCATAGAGGATGCTGACAAGAGAAAAGAATCATTTTTACCTCAAGATTTAAAAAGTCCATACCCTAAGTCCATTTTTCTTAAGCAACTGAGCTTAAGGAGTTTATAATGAACATCAATAACAATCGTATATCTTATTCATATCCCATCTTCTTCCTCAAAGGACTTGAGGTGACTTAAAAAAAAAAAGATTTGAAAGTTGAATAGTTGCAAGATCTGGGTTGAGGGGGAAATACGGTTTCAACAAAGGTCAGAAGGGAAACGAGCATACAGGAATCCCTATCCCACTTCTCCACATTTCAGGCCGATCACAAAAATGACTTTAAGCTCTAAGCAGTCAGAGCAAAGAGAGAGACAAAGTTAATATCGTCCGTAAGCAAAAAACCAAAATAGATCCTGAGCAGGAGCACGGCGTTTCCTGAGGCCGAATTTTATAGCCTTTGCTCCAGTGGTGCTGCCGGAAGGGGCATGCTGGGTGATGCTCGGTAGTGGGACCAGCATACTCAACAACAACGCCCTAATAAAGAAAACCCTGTTTTTTTGTTTGCTCAAAGTACCGTTATGAGGCAAGGCACAGCCTCAGAACCAAAAAGCAGTTCAAGAGAGCATTTCTATAAGAGGCCAAACACGGAGCCTGAAAATGCGGTCCTCCCCCTCACTGCTGGATCCAAGGGCAAGATGTAGAATCTGGAGACCAGGGATTTCTAATGTGGGACAGGCGAGACAATCCATTAGAGAACAACACTTGGGCTTAGATTTATTTTTCATGTTAAAAAACAAGACGCGTTACTGACATCTAATTCTAACATGCAGGTTGATACGGTGCCCTATCTCTGTCAACATCACGTCCGTGAAGTGTCCTCAAGGAAAAATGCAAAGTGTACAGCTGAGAAGGGGGGTCTGGATCCCCTGACATTTTCATTTGCTTTTAGCTTATTGTAATTTAATGCAGTTTGCGTGGGCCTGGTAAAGGGCATTTATAGATTATGTTACCTAGTTTTAACTAAACCAATGCTCACAGGATCACCAATTGGCTTAAAACACTTTCCATAATGAAATAGGAAAGCGAAAATAATACAAGCACAAGCGAACAAGAGCCCTTTGTAGGTGTCTTGCATCAGCCACGTTATCAGGTATGAACAACGAAGACCTAATCAGATCAACAGGAAGACAGCTGAATGGACAATTATCACAAAGAGGACTATTTGAAATATCTGCTGCCATTAGCATTAAACTTCACCTGGAGCGTATATTGTACCTTGAGTTATTAGGTTACGATCATACGAAGCTACTGTAATTACCATGATACTTAAAAGCAAAGCATCCAGAACATGAAGAAAAATCTCTAGGATTTTTTCAGTGACGTTTCAAGACGTGACACTCAATCCAGGCCTTCACAAAATACTGTTGCATGTAATGATAAATGGCAGAAGCCTTTTTCAAATTTCCGTAATTCAATAAAGAAAAACCAAAAGTCTCATACCATTGCAGAAGCACCTGCTCTTCATGCCACAGTACAGCTGGCTGCTCTAGTACATGGGGAAAAAATTGATGTCAAACTAAAACGCATTCCTTTGTCAGCAAATATATTTAGAAGACATATAGAAAACATTGCTGAAGACTGGAAGAAACAAGCATTAGAACAAATTATGCAGTGTGGGAGGTTTGCTGTAAAGTTGGACGGAAGTACAGATATTTCTAAAATGTTGCAGCCGGAGGTATTTGCTAGATTCCATTTCAATAATAATCCCCCTCCCTTTTTTCGTGAGCCACTGAAGGGAAGATCTTCCAAAGAAGATTTTCCAAAGAAAGATGTTCCAAAGAAGATTGATTGTGCAGAGTGGATGACTTCTTTAATAAAAACAGTAATTTTATGGAAACAAACAGAAAAAAAACCCCACATCTAACTATCAATAAACCAACCACATTGCTCTTAGAACCAAACTCCCACCTATTTGAGAAATGCCTGTCTTTCTTTCAATACCTTTCCTCTCTTGGACCTTTACAAACTGTTTCTCAGGATTCTATCCTGGAAGACTGTGGGATATGTAGATTAATTTAATCAGATCTCATATAGAGATAGGCAGATACAGGGAGGATTTCTTTAGCTTAGTTACAGCTCTTCTATTTTTCTTCCCTTAAAAAACATGATAGGATGGTTTGGGGTCAGTCGTTTCCTAGAATTTGCCCTATAAAAGGATTATCCAGAGTCCCTCTTGCTACCTAACCAATCCCGTCCACCTCCTTCTGAGTCTAGAAACGGACTGTGTGGCCAGGCCATTGTTATAAAACACACATAGATTGGGCACCATGGCTTTTAATTCACAGATAACCTGACTAAGGCTAGACAAGGTACTAGAAGCAAGGCGAGTTTGGTTCAGCAGCTTACCTATGCTCTCTTCGAGGCTGGGTGCTGACCCAGGAGCACAGCAAAGCTCTGTTAGTGGCCCAGAGCTGTAACTGCAGGTAGGATTGGATACCATTGCTTAGAACGGGATCTGTGAGATCACCAGAGTTATGTGAAATGCTCAATCTGTTGCTGAGGGTCCCCTCTCTCCATTACTGTGGTCACAGCACCTTTCAACTTTGTATTAAAGAACAATACATGTACGGCAATGTGCAGAGATCCTAAGTGTGGAACTCTGGACGTGCACAGAATGAACATACGCAGCAGCACCCAGATCAAGTAAACTACCACTGCCAGCATGCGTCCTGTGCTCCTTCTGCTATCCTGACTTCTAACCTTACAGATTGGCTTGCCTATTTTTAAAATATTTAATAGAAATGGAATCCTGTAATGCATATTCTTTTGTTACTGGCTTCTTTTCATTCGATATTATGCTTGTGAGATTTATCCATATTTTTGCAGGTAGTTGTAGACTCTTCATGCTCCATTGCCAGGTAGCATTTCATTGTGTGAAAATACAACAATTTATTTATCCATTCTCCTTCTGCCGGGGATCTGGGGAGTTTCCAGTTGGAGTTATTACGAATAATGCTGCTAAGAACATCCTATTACTCATCTTTTGTGGCCATATGTACAAGTTTCCTAGGAGTAGGTACGCCGGGTCAAAAATCTTTACTTTGAGTTTCTAAATTTACTACCAAGAGCCTAGACATCGAAATTGTTTCCATTCCTGGTCCCAAAGGCGGACAATGTGACACGGGAGAGCTAAATACAGCATTTTTCAAAGTGCATGCACAAACACCTTGCTTCCAACTCCCCTGGAAGCCTGAGCAGGTGATTCTCTGCTCACTGATGCTGGGGGACTGTGTGTAGTGGCAACATGGGGCTTTACAAGTCAGACAAACCTAACTTTAAATCCCAGCTTTATCAGTGTGCTTGATCTTTGGGGAATTACTTAACTCTTGGTCTCCTTATTTCTTTTTTTTTTTTTTTAATTTTTTTTTCAACGTTTATTTATTTTTGGGACAGAGAGAGACAGAGCATGAACGGGGGAGGGTCAGAGAGAGAGGGAGACACAGAATCGGAAACAGGCTCCAGGCTCTGAGCCATCAGCCCAGAGCCTGACGCGGGGCTCGAACTCACGGACCGCGAGATCGTGACCTGGCTGAAGTCGGACGCTTAACCGACTGCGCCACCCAGGCGCCCCTGGTCTCCTTATTTCTAACACAGGGAATAGCGATCCTTATCTTACAGGCCTGCAGCCTGGTTAAACGAGGTCACACACATAGGGCACCAGCACAGTGCCTAACACAGGGTGCACCAGTCCCCCATTTGCCCACAGAGGGCAATGAATGAGACCACTAGTCTTAAGCCCAGTATAGAACAATTCCCGCGTAACTGAACAATTTGGAGGTACGATAGGATTTCGTGTCATGTGACTGTGCCTACCGTCAAAATCAGGCACTAGACATGAAGCCCAGAAGCCGGCAGGTACCAGGAATAGGCTTCCAGCATCATTTGGTTGGCAACAGGCTGTACACATCATTCACGGGGCTTCTATTAACCTATTATTATTGTTGCTATTCTTCTTAAATGCCAGCTTAAATCGCCGTCAGCTCCCTGTTACACTTATGTCAGGTTCAACGTGCGTGAATTACGAAGTGGAAAACAAAAACATCAAGTCACACGCTTTGGTGGAAGTGAGGAGATTATATGAAAATGAATCCAGCTCCGTGGGCTGGCCTCGTGTGGCCCTGCCCATTATTACACAGGTGCACACTAACAGGGCTTGCTGCTTTACTTTCTAATCACTGTGTTTCAAGTGTGCCTTCAAGACTGTTGAGTGTTAAACTGTCTCTTTATCCCCAAGCAAGGTCAGCTTCCCCAGCCTCCCATACAACCTGTCTCCTGCTGGGATAAAGAGGAAGGTAGGAATGTTAAAACAATAATGCTATGGTCTGAGGCCAGCAACGGGTAATCAGATCCTAGCAAGGTAGAGGCTGTTACCTGGGAGATTATTGGAAGAAAATAGGCCTAGCTTGCAACGACTTGGGTCTGTTCCTACCTTCCTTGTTTTCTCCTTTTCATCCCACCCCCAGTTTTCAGACGGAATAAACCTTTTTCTACATTTTTTTCCCATCAAGAGGCACCAAGAAGCTTTCTTTGTGTGGGTATGAGCAAAAGAGTCCAGAGCTCCAAGACTATGGTCTGACACACTGTTGGACTTTAACCTGAAGCAGTGAGCTGATGTGGCTGGCTTCAGCTAGACAAGGCCCCTACAGCTCAATGCCATACTGCCTTGCCTCAAAGAAAACCCAGTATTGCGAACTTTAGTGTTAGGAGATAGCTCAATTAGGGGGTCATCATTCACATTAAGAAGAGATTCAAGCTAGGTTTCTTTGGACAATGACTAGAATGTTCAACATATGATTTAGAATACACTCAACCTTTCTGAAGAAGCATCTGAGGAATAAAGTTGGAAGACAACAGGTTTGTTTCTTTTACTAATGTAAAGTTCCAGAGTCTTTTGCCAGCGTTTGTTATTCGTATTTAGCCAATGTGTCCTGCCATAAGATCATTCAACCTGTTTTTACCCCAAATGGATAAAACCAAAAGGAGGGGAGGAGTGGGGTAGCCCTGCTTTTCGAGAGAAGCAAGAGATCAAACAGAACACACTGGGGTGGAGCATGCTCCGTGGTGAGGGAAGCCGGAATCACAATCTTGGGGCTGGCAAAGATCATCTATCCAATCCGTCATGAGTGACAGAACTGGGGTCCAGAGACGAGAAGTGATTTGCTTAAGCCCACAGAGTAGTTCACTGGTAAAACTGACGTTGGAAGCAAACTGTGGGCTCCAATGAGCAGAGACTAGGCTGTGGCATTCTTGTCTTGCCAGGCCCCGCCCTTCTGCGGTGGGCCAGCCCACTTCCCCTGGAAGCTCCAAATCTACATCTTTTCTTGATCCTGGGGGTTGGTGTGGAGCCCCAGAGGCCATAATGGGACAGATCCATTTTCTCTCCTTGGAACCCTGTCTCATCAGGAACCGCTCAGCCTTTCCACCCTTCCCTATTCCCACCCTAGCCTGGAGGCCTCTGGAGAGGAATACTCTGGGGTTGGACCCAACTTCTCAGGCTATCCCATATTTACACTTCTGCACCTGCTAGAACCAAGCCACTAACTTCACCTCCACCTTAGAGAGAAATCCGAGCCCATCAGATAGAGAGGCTTTCAACATTCAATGCCCTCCCCCTTTAAAACTTCTTACCCAAAACATCCTTGCCAGCTTGCCAGTGAAAGAAATGTCTCTTCTAGTTGAAACCAATTCTTCCACTTGTTCACTAGAGCCCAGTGTCTCCACATGGGTCTCCACATGAGTCCCAAGACTCATTCCCCCCTCAATTTTCCCCTATCGCTTTCACCTTCTCTCACTGGCTCTTTGCCATTTGCATGTAAGTGTGAGTTACTACCAGCTTCAAAGAATGAGCCAACCAAAAGCCTTGGCACACTGGACAGATGTTGGGAAGAATGAGATGAAAAAGGAAGAAGAGAAAAAAGCTGGCCTCTCTCAACCCTAAATCCTGATTCATCCACCTTTGGATCCTACACATTCTATCTGCTTATCTTCTCAGGCAACCTTCTACTTCCCCACCTTCTAAAAGCTCCTCAACTCACTGCCATCTGGCCTCTGCTCCCATGACATCACTGAAACATCATCAGTGACCTTTTCTTTCTAAATCCAAAGGAGCCTTTGCTTCATTATCCCGTTTGATCTGTCTGCTGCATTTGGTTCTACTGGACATTCCCACCACAGAACGTACCCTGCCATTGGCCCCCTGATCTCCCAGATATTTGAGAAGTACCTCTCTGTCTTCTTTTCATGATCCACCTCTACTGGCTCTTTGAATGGTGTCTCTCAGGGGGTGCCTGGCTGGCTCAGTTGGTTAAGGGTCTGACTCGCTTTCAGCTCAGGTCGTGATCTCAAGGTTCATGGGTTCGAGCCCCGCATTGGGCTCCAAGCTGAAAATGCAGGGCCTGTTTGGGATTCTCTCTCTCTCTCCCTTCTCTGGCCTCCCTCTCAAAATAAATAAATAAGCTTAAAAAAATAATACATGGTGTCCCTCAGGGCTCGATTCTGGAAAGATTCTGGGATAGAGTAGATTAATTTAACCAGATTTCACATAGATACAGGCAGCTATAAGGAGCCTTCTAATAGCTTTAATTACAGCTCTTCTATTTCTCCCCTTCTAAGAACCTGATAGTATGGCCCAGGGTCAGTTATCTTCTCGAATTACTTGTAGTAGGATTATCCTGAGGCGCTCTTGCTAGCTAACCATTTCCATTTCAATTACCATGTTCTTGGTCCAGAAACTGTCTGACTCCATTTCATTCCGATCAATTTCACTTCCATCTCTTCCACACTGACCTCTCCCACATCTACATCTCCAGCTCAGAACTCTCTCCCGAGTTCCAAAACCAAACATTAAGTAGACACCTCCAAATGGAAGTCTGCATGCTATCCCCAACGCAACTCTCACAACCTACTGTCCCCTAATACTCTCACGTCAGTGATGGTACACACTCGAGGAAGCCAGAAAACTGAATCTTCCTTGATACTGGCCAACCCTCAGACTCAGTTATCAAATCCTGGGATGCTTACCTCCTTAGTGTCTCCCATATTCATGCAGTTCTCTCCTTCTCCACTGCCCCATCCGTAACTTCAAACTTAATAATTCTCATCTACATCACTACAATGGTCTCCAAACCAAAAGAGGATAGGGTAGCAAAGAAAATATTACAAGTGCAAAGTATGAAATAGTTTCTTAGCTTTGAGTAAATGTACGTGTGTGTGTGTGTGTGTGTGTGTGTGTGTGTGCGTGCTATGCAACATGACATGTATTTATCATTGCGGCTTTGCAGAGCTCTCTCTCTCTCTCTCTACAGGCCTGTGCAGGTGTCTAAGCTCCCTCTACAGCCACATATGGCTACCGAGCACTTGAAAGTGGCTAGTCTGAATTTTGATGTGTTCCAATATAATATACACACTGGATCTCAGACTTACTATCAAGAAAAGAATATAAAATACCCCACTCATTATTTTGATATTGATTAATGTTGAAATGATCATATTTTGGATATATCAGGCTAAACAGAACATAGTAAGATTAACTTCACCTTTTTCAACTTTTTAAACCCTGGCTACTAGAACATTTTAAATTGTATTTCTACTGGACAGCACTGGTCTAGAGGCTGGAGTCTGCCGCTTACACTGGGGACTTAAGATCCCCTCAAAAGTAGACTGGTCCTCTCCGTGTCCGAAAATGTTTTGGGATCAGCAAGTTGCATGTTTTCCTCAGAGGCAGGGACCTGTCTTAACTTGGGGATCTTGTCAATGGAGTCTCCCTTGTTGGGAAGCACTTCCGCTCAGTGGATAAAATGCAGCTTATAAGGTACGTAAAGTCCAATATATTAATGTCAAATGTACCAAAAAGAAAAAAAAAACTCTCTCACAAGGGATTTCAGCATCCTGGCATGCTTCCACATCCCAAACTACGGTCTCCTGTTAAGTGGACATGATATTCAAGGGTAGGGGCTGTGAATTACTTCTCTTACTCCTCCCCACAGCACCTGGTGCATTACTGCACAGAGAACTTGCTCTCGGGCTGGCTAACTGGAACCGGCTGACAGGGGCCTGAGTTTTCTCTGTTACCTTCTAAAGCCCTGCATCACTGAATCAGCTTTAAATCCTCCTCACTGCCTGGGTGAAGACACACACAACCTTCTCATTTCTACACGCTCAAACACCAAAATGAAACAAAGAACCTACCCATCTTCTTACCAACTGAGATTTATTTCTTCCATAAGGACTTCAGCATTAGGCAAATGGGGGGCTGGCACAAGAACCAACTTAAGAGAATGGAGGAAACTGATTCACTGGTTCCATGTTCAACAATACACCTGGCTAGTATCGATCTGCAAGAAATGGAAGCTGCATTCGGACTGAAACCAACAGGAAAATGTCTGATAATAACCTTGGGCATGATTCCAACTGACCACAGTAAATGCCCAAGGAAACTCATATTTACTTTCACCAACACAGAACATTAAGTATCTCCCTTTTAAAATATATGCTGCTCTGAGGGGTTAAATAGATGGTGATACTACTAAAGGAAGCCACCAATGTCTCTGGAAGTCCAGTCATCTTTTTGATCATTAGCGGGTGAGCATCCTACCTCCCAATTGACATAATGCACCTTCTTCAAGACAGCAGTCTCTTGGCACTGCTCCGCTTTGAAGTCAAGCCCGAAATGAACTCCTGCTAATGTGGCGTATCGAACCAGCCCCCCTTTTTTTTTTTTATTTCCAAGACCTTTTCAGTTGGTTCGTGGTACACCCATCTTCATGGAAGTGACTATTGCAGGCTAGAATTACAACTTCCTTCTGACAGTACAAGGCACTCCTAGAAGAACTTGACCAAGGTCGTCAACCAAATCCTTAAGCAGACAGCTTTGGGCGGGGGGAGGGCTGGGCCTTATTCGAAAGGGTTCATGGGGTACTTGCTGGACCTGGAGGATTTGTCTAGGCACAGTCTGAGAGCTGGGGAGATATGAAGGCACTGTCCTTGCCCACAAGGGGTACTCACCCCTCAGGAATTGGGTCTTGGAGGAGGGCTAGTACATCCACACCACCCCTGACCACTCAGTTTCTCTCCTTGACAGCCAAGCTTATGAGTCACCTTGCATCATGTTGAAGCAAGAAAATAGCAAAGAAGGGACAAGTGAAGGATCAAGAATAAACGCTGTAACGATGGAAAGAAGAGTTGTCAGACACATCCCAAACCTGAGCACCATGGTAAAGTAGTAGGGGTAATACGATTACATCCCAAGATAGAAGCTTGATCAGAAAACCTAGGTAATTTTGTTATTTCTTTTCTAATTTAATCAGCGTTACTTAATTCTATTTACTCCTCTCCTTTCTTATATATTTTTTCAACAAAAAAGAAGGCAGGTGGAAAAACTATAAATATTCCTTTCAGAAAAATTTCCCCTTGAACATGACCGCACTGCACCCTCAATATCCTTATCAATTTGCTAGTTACAAGGATATAAAATAAAGATTGTTTTAAGGCCCGTTTATTTATGTGCGCCAGCTTCACGCCTCATTTCCTTAAAGGGCTATGCCAGGCTCTGTATTAGAGGCCAGAGTTACAGCGATGACAAGACTGGCTTCTACTCCACGTTCCCCAGGAAACTGACTCGTGGAGAGGTCACCACACTCCTTTCTGCCCCCAATGCACCTGATAACACACCTCTTAGCACACAGTGCCCTTATCATCCTGTAGGTAAACTATCTGTTTATGTGCCAGTCTCTTCTAGAATCCCCAGATCACAAACTGCTTGAGGGCTCAGAGCTCAACATGTAGTAGGTACTCAATCAACGCGGGCTGAGTTCAGCAGGATCACAAGAGAAGCTTCGCGGAAAATATATAGGCAAACGCACATAGACACAGGAATACTGCGCACAGCTTTCCAAGTGCCACACTAAAAAGAGAGCACAGTTCATTACAAAAGGGCATTTGACACAACTGCTGAGATTTAAATAAAATTTTTACTTACAGACAATGGCATTCAGCAACCTAAGTGCACACTCCAGGTCTTGCAGTAAAGCTTTATGGCCCTTTATTTACCCAGAAATTTCCTTTTCCATATCCCTAGGTAAAGTCAGAGTGAGTTTGGGGAGCCAATGTGTGCCTCAGCTAATAAAAAGAGAACTACTTTACTAATTGCTACTTTAAAAATTTTTTGTTGTTGTTTGAGAGAGAGAGAGAGAGAGAGAGAGAGAGAGAGACAGAATGTGTGATCAGGCGAGAGAGACAGAGGGAGAGGGAGGGAGGAGGAGGGAGAGGGAGAAAGGGAGAGAATCCCAAGCAGGCTCCTCGCTCAGCGCTGAGCACGTCGGGGCTCAATCTCACGATCACTGCGAGATCATGACCTGAGCTGAAATCAAGATTCGGGCACTCAATTGACTGAGACACCCCGGCGCCCGCTACTTTAAGATGATGTTTTGTAACTGAGTCCTGTTTCCTCTAAACTGTATGAATTCATCTTTGAAAATAAGTGGGAGAAGGATCCTGTCCTCTGGAGGGGAATCTCTTAAGTTTTTCATGAACTTTAAGGAACTTTGGAACTCAGCAGTCATACCTTGCGGACGGTTGTGGCGCCAGTGACCCATGTGCGATTTTGATCATTATGCGTGGGTGCTGGGCATAACAAAGAATTTATGCAATTTGAAATGTGAGGATATTAGCAAAGCTAAGGATCAACAGAAACTACTAAAAACCATAAAAAGAAATGCTATTTGACATTTTCCCTCGCCACTCTCTCTTCAACAATCTTTGTTATTAAGTGGTTAACATGAGCCTAGCTATTCAAGTAAAATCACTAGCAAGGGAAAGTCCGGTCCTCAAGTGTAAATCCAAACTTAGAATATACCCCTACAGTGATCAAAGTTTGCTGAGAAAAGGGGTTTCTAAAACCTGAGTAGTGGATTATAAATTGGCTGCAGCCCTGATTTAAACCGACCAAATTTTCAGTAGCCCATGACAATGGTAGACAACTTGGAAAGCTTTTTTAATTCTTTTTAAGGTCATTCACTTATTTTGAGAGATACAGAGACAGCACAAGTGGGGGAGGGACAGAGAGAGAGGGAGAGAGAGACCCAAGCAGGCTCTGCACTGTCAGCCTAGAGCCCAACGTGGGGCCGGAACCCACGACAAGTGAGATCATGATCTGAGCTGAACCCGAGAGTCAGACGCTCAACCGACTGAGCCACCCAGGCGCCCCCTGTAAAGTTTTGTGTGTGTGTGTGTGTTTCAATCAGAGGTAGACCGAAGCCATTACTTTACCAGTTCAGCTTCTGTATACACACCCGCACTTACTTTAGGCTAGAACTGGCAAAAAGATGGGAAGGGAATGTATCTCACTCCAGGGTGTGTTGTACAGGAAAGATCTTCCACTTGGGATCTTCAAATCCCAGCTCAACTCCTTTGAAGCAGTGTGACTCTGGGAAAGTCACTCACCCTCTCTGGGCATCCATTTCCTTATTTCTAAAACAGCACAGAGGTGCAGGTGTAACCTTGCCGGCTTTGCAGGACTCTTTAGAGCCACCTCCGGGATGAGACGTCACAAGTGACAGTGCAAAGTACTTCAACTTTCTTCCTTCCCTTGACTTCCTCTGCCCACCCTCTCAGAATCAACGAAGGGGCAGAAGAGTTCAAAGGCAAAAAGGGAAGGAAAAGAAGTGAGGAGAGTCAAATGATACAAACTGGAATTTGATGCTGCCTCTCTCTCCCCTGCACCATCTTCGCACCATCTTTGTTACAGGCTTTAAGTGGTCATTTGTGTTGTTTTTTCATCGCTCAATCAGGAGTTCTTTAGTGGTTCAGAGGAATCCTGCGGTAAGAAACTTATTGGAATGGTTTATATCCCACGAGAACATAGGCCCTACGTCACGTATGCCACTCAGAAAGTGGCTCAAATGCGGGACACATTAATATTAAACTGCCCTAAGAAAAATATATTTTATAAAACAGAAACACAGTGAACGAAAGCCCACAGCACTCTAATATAATTTCTTGTGTTTTCATGTTTTTGGGAGTTGTTCTAAGCCTGCCTTTGAACCCTTGTAACCCTTATGAAGAAAAAGCAGTTCCATGATGGGCTTGGAATCTGTGAGCCTTCATTTACAGAGTTCACAGAAAATGCTACATCACAAAATACTTTCTTAAAAACCTCTTCCCAGGGTCAAACTCCTGGGCCAATCAAAATATTGCACCTTTTAACTTGGGGGAAACGACTACAAAAAGGATTGTTCTAACTAGTCTGTCACTTGAACTTGAGAGTTGGAAGAGAGGTCTTTCCAACTTTCACAGGACGTCAGGACACTGAAAACCCACCACCCATTTGGTGTTTTTGATTCCTTGAGGATATACTAAGCTCAGGTGGTTGACAACCATCTTCCACACCTGCTAAAATAATCATGCACAAGGGCAGAAACAACTCATGAAATTTGGGATACCAGTCACTGAGATGGAAGGAAGCTCCGAGCGCCCCCGTCTCCACACTTTCATTATTAAAGGCATGCAACCCGTTTCTAAGTAGTAAATGCAGCTTCCCCAGGTTTCTACTATCTGAAGACAAACCCTCCCAGCACACTCTGGAAATGCTTAGGATTCATTTAAAATGCACCTTGCTTCTAAATGCATCACGGAGGGACCCTTTTACTTATTTATTTTGAAATGTTCAAACGAATGGGGAAGTTTTGCTTCCATATCGTTTTCATTTTTCCAAAATTGGCATTAGGCACCAAAATGAGTTGGGGACCGAATCGTTCCTCAGCTAGAATTTATAACTTAACAACGGACTCGTCCCAAGCTCTGCGAAGCGAATACCATTTTAAAACGCACTGTGGGATTTTTATCTTCAGACGAGAAGACACCTCAAAGGAAAAAGGCCATCCCCTCCTCCCAAGGCAGAAAAACAGCATAGCCCAAACAGCCCGTTTCCTACCCAGCCAATACAATAATGCTTTGTAAGCTGAGAGCAGCGCCCGGTATAGAAGCTAAGTATAAACAGCTGAGAAGGATTAGGCGGTAGCTCCATTCTCATTTACATGAAAATCCTCCAAGCATCGTTTTCCTCGCTGGCTGCAGGCGCAGAAGGAACTCTTTTGTGCCATAGCCAAGCATAACATTTGCATCCTTTGTCTTTACTTACCAGTCGAGGCTGTGGGCATGTGTGCTCTATTTCCTCCATGGTTTCTGAGGGAGGCTCATTGGAAAGGGATTTTGGGATACCTGTTTCTGACTCAGCATCAGTGGTAAGTACTGGCATGGCCAGTGAATGCTCCCTCCAGCTCTACACCCTCTGTGAGTCTCCTCCCAGGCAGAGAATGTTTTCTTTGTCACGTATTTTTCTCTTCTTCACCCATCCCCCTTCTTCGCCCCTTCTTTCTGTCTTCCCTGGGGGAAGTGAAGAGGTTACCCCCCCACACACCCCCTCCCGTTTCCTTCCCCAAGAAGCCAAAAGGCAAGGCCTCAGTTTATCACTATAACAACCAGACGGCACTGGTGCGGCGGGTGCGGGATACAGTACCTCATTTGCATGGAACGCGCTGGTTGGCTACTGTCATCATAGTACCACTCCGCCGGGGAGCGGCGGGGTCCCATTGGCTGGCCGGCCGTGCCCACGGGGCCCGAACTTGCTGCTTTTGTTTCTTCCGCTTGATTCAGTTGCAAAGGTCTCTGTCCGTGCGGGGCGAGGGACCCGCGCTGCACTAGCCAGATAGGATAAAACCGCTTCCTGAGGGGTCCGGGACTCCTCGAGGAAGGACGTAGCAGACCTCCATTAAAAAAAGGACCGTGTCCCTGGCATGAGTGTTTGATGTGCTATAGTCAGAATTTTGCTAAATAGCAGTCACCCTGAAGACAAAGCAACATTTGGGCCCAAACTCCCTGTGCCCACGATTGCCAGCTGGCCTCAGAGAGCCCCTCAGGACACTTACTGTGGGCACCTGAGTGTTCATCCACTTGACGGCAACAAGAGCACTGGCAGCACCCCCCACCCCCACCCCCAGGCCTGGTGTAGCTCCAGATCCTGCCCCTGGGGCTGCCCTGAGAGGAATTTTGAAGGAGGTAGATTGTCTGACAACCCGCCTCCCAGTTGCTTCCTCCGTCAACCACTTCTCCCCTCTCCCCGGCTATTCTGAGTTTCCTCAATGAAGTCTTGTTCCATACACTGGTCTCTTATTCCTCTGTTCCTATTTTACCAGTCCTGGGTCCCATTTCCTAAGCACCCTGCTCTCAGCCAAATGCTCATGCCAGTCACACAAACATTCCAGTTGGGGTGTTAGTGATGATGTGCCTTAATGTCTAAATCATCCATGAATATCCCCCATTGTAAGAGGGGCGTTCCAAAGACACACACTCAAAGAACTTACAAAGGTATTCGTTCTGGTGAAATATCACACTTATAGTAACATTAATAAAAATCATGGCAGTTGCTACCATTTCTAAAGCACAGGCACAGTGCTTTACCCAGATTTTGTTTAATCTTCGTTAGAACCCAAAGTCGATCCTATTATTAGTCCCATTTAAATTGCAATTGAGAGTAATTGCCGAGGGCCTCAAACTCATAAGCAGAGTTGCAAGGATTGGAAAGATTTGCGGGGGATGGGGGTGGGAGCTGGGATGTAGCAGGTGTAGTAGTAGAAAAAGCACCTAGGTAGGAGTCCTCATAAGACAAGTCCCTGGGCTTCTAGATCTTTCATCTTAATCTATAGCAGTGTTTTTCGTCCGAGTGTGGTCCAGCACCAGCAGTACCAACATCAGCATCATCTGGGAACTCTTAAAAATGCAAATTATTGGCCCCTCAAGACCTGATTCCGTACGTCTGGTGTCAGGCCAGCAATTGCATTTCTAACAAGTTCCCAGGTGATATTAATGCTGCAGGTCCAAGGACCATACTTCGAGAACCAATAGTCCAAAGGATGGGAGAAAGGGGAACCCTCTTGCACTGTTGATGGGAATGCAAACTGGTACAGTCACTCTGGAGAAGAGTGTGGAGCTTCCTCAAAAAACTAAAAATAGAACTACCCTATGATCCAGCAATGGCACTACTAGGTATTTATCCAAAAGATACAAAAATACAGGTTCGAAGGGGTACATGCACCCCGATGTGCATGGCAGCATTATCAACAATAGCCAAACTATGGAAAGAGCCCAAATGTCCATCGACTGATGAATGAATAAAGAAGTGTATACACACACACACATACAAACACAAAATGGAATATTATTCACCCATTAAAAAGAATGAAATCTTGTCATTTGCAATGACATAGATGGAGCTAGAATGTATTATGTTAAGCGAAATAAGTCAGAGAAAGACAAATACCATATGACTTAACTCGTATGTGGAATTTAAGAAACAAAACAGATGAACATATGGGAGTTGGGGGGGAGAGAAGAGAGGGAAACAAATCATAAGAGACTCAATGACAGAGAAAAAACTGGGTTGACAGAGGGAGGGAGGTGGGGGATGGGCTAGATGGGTGATGGGCGTTCAGGCGGGCACTTGTGATGAGCACTGAGTGTTGTATGTAAGTGATGAGTCACTGAATTCTACTCCTGAAACCGATATTGCACTGCATGTTAACTAAAATTTAAATTTAAAAAAGGGTGGGATAAAAACACTGTCCTGCTTCCCTCACAGAATTTGGGAGACCAAATAAATATTATGTGAAAGCACTTTGTAAATTAGAATGTGGCATATTCATATAGGGGCATTATTTTCATTGCCCCTCAAATCAAGAGAGCTAGCCTTAAAAAAAAGAAAATGGATTCTGCAGCATAGATTTTCAGTTACACATCCTGGCGCTTTAAATGAGAATGGCATCATCTGACATCCCCATTATTACCTATGCTTAAGAGAGCTCCAGTAATGCAGGAATTCCAGTGACACTGGGTCGTCTGAAAAGGGGTCCTCCCACCCACTTCCTAGCCTTTCCTTCCTGCCCTGTCTGCCCTCCTGGAAACACAAAACACCTCAAGCTGCAAGTTTATCTCTAACAAGCCTGGAAGAGCCAGACCCTACAATACACTTAAGAGGTCCTTTCCCCCTGTGCTGGGTGATATGGGAGTGATATTGTTCATCTCATCTCAATATTTTCTTTACCTTACAGTGGCAGTTCCCAAATGTGGTCCCCAAAGGAGCCACAACAGCAGCCCTGGGAACTTGTCAGAAATTCTTCCTTCCCCGCCACAGATTACTGAATCAGACGGTGGCGGTGGCGACGAGGAATCTGTGTTTTCGGTGAAATCTGCAGGTTCTGCCACTTGGTAAAGTTTGAGAACCACTGTCTAGAGCCACACAGTCCCATTGGAAAGCACTTAACCCCCCCTTAACCCCCACTAGGTTCTGGGCCACTTGCCAGCTTGGTTCCTAATTGGTCCTCGAATTCCCTTTCTAGAAGGGAATTCTAGATGGAAGGCTCATCTGCTCACCTGCCTATTTAGCAGAGTCCTGGTGTCCAGCAGGGTCCTTGTGGGAGTAATTTTAACGTGGGGGCTTCCACATGCTGTTAAGGTGATTAGCTGAGAATGACCAGTTAATTCCACAGTATGGAATTAAATGTTCCGTAACCCTCTAGGGGTTAGCAGAGGGGAAGGGGATGACTGTAAAGGGATAGCAGAAGGTAAGTTATGGGGGTGATAGAATTGTTCCCTATCCTGATATGGTAATGGTTACACAAGTCTATACCTGTGTTAACATTGTTAAAAACTCCATGGAGGACATTTGTCAGTACATGCTAACAGCCTTTAGAACATGCATGCCCTTTGACCTAGGAATTCCTCCTGGAACCTATCGCCAAAGAAATAATCAGAGAAGCACACAAATAATTATGTACAAAGACGCTTAATGCAGAATTACTTATAACAGGCAAAAAAAAAATAGAAGTTACAGCAATAGGAGTAATGGTTAAAACAAAATACATTCATATAGTGTTATACATGCGTTAGCGGTCATGTTTTTGAAGCCATTCTAATGCTACGGCGACATGTTAACATTACATCACCAAAAAAAGCAGACCACAAAATAAGATACCAAAAGATATGTACATGCCTAGAGAAAAGCCCCACAGGGAAGTAACCAAGATGTGAAAAGTGACATCTTTAAGCTGTGGGATCAGGGGCGATATTTGCTTTCTTTTTTGTATCTTCGTATCTATAACAAGTATGTAAAAGATGAACATCTATTACCCTTTTAGTCAGGAAAAGAATGAACATCACCCCTCCTCCCCAACGGTATGAAGGGCTGGGTATGGGGTCAGGGTGAGGCAGACAGACGTTGGCACATGAACATACACAAAGAGGCAGGGACTCAGTGAAAGGAAACAAGAAAGCTAAAAGCGAGGGACAAGCTGGGAGAGTCCTCTCTCCAGTTAGGATAAGTAGAGGCATCGTGTTGGAGGCAGGCTGTCCAGAAAATCTCCAGGGAGCATTTGGGGCCAGGGGTCCTGAGTCCTGTACCCTGCGCGAGCAGGGCACGGCTTCGGTGAGAGCTCGGCACATCAGCGCTGCCGCTCACATGCACAGCCGTCGTTATCTCTCCCATTTATTGAGTACCTCTTACATTCCTAGCACTGTGCTGGGTACTTATCCTGGGCTACTTGTAAGTCCCACAACAGCTGAGCAGATAGCAACAGGCCCCCCCCCCTCTGCAGATGAGGAGACCAACCTGTACAGACTTCAGCTTAGAAGAGACCTACAAAATGACATTATTCTTCCTACAAGCGGTATGCCCTTGAACAACATCATATTGTTGAAAGTCCATTCCCAAAGATCTGCAGGGAAGAACTAAAATTATCTCTTTAGAGCAGGAGCCCGTGTGAGCCCGATCCCCCCAGGCCTCACTGTGGTGGACAACGGCCGGCCCGCTGCCACCTGCTCTCAACTGCATCTCTGTGTGAGGGCTTGCTCTGGCCATGGGAGACCCCCCAACAGCAGCCCCGGGGAGGCAGAGCTGAGGGGCTGGGAAATTAACAGCCCAAATCCCTAAGAGCTCTCAAGCAGTGACTGACAGGAGCGAAAGTCTAAACACCCCCGTGGGCTCGGCCCTCAAGTGGGATGACTCCAAATCGCATGCTCCCCATGGACAGAGGTCCCCAGTGGGATTCAGTTCCACTTGCCATGGTGTGGCTGGCTTGACAGTGCTCCCGCCATCGCCCGGCTTTATTCCCTCGTCTTGCTTGCCCACACTGCTGCTGCTGTTTCCTGGGCTCACTTCCCAAACAAACTGCTGGAACTTGAATCTTTGTCTCAGGACCTGCTCCCGGGACATCTCCAACTAAGACTATTTCAGCGCCCCATCGTAAAGTTAATATCTGTTTCTTATGGCAAAATGTCTTTTATATACTCATATGGATAAAAATGAGCCATAACACCATATGGAAATGTCTGTTCGCCTGTGTTTTTGAAGTAGGCCTTACACTTAAGAGTCTTCTTCTTTCAAAACGCCTTTTCTTTTTTATTTTCCAATCTTTAGTCCTCCTTTTAGAAAATTTTATGTCCATTGTATAAAAATGTTAGCTCAACCGTAGTGGTAATTTTAAATTATTTAGCTACAGTCTGTATGTCCCTCCATATATTATACTGCTCTTACTATTTATCAAGAATGCCGTATGTAAAACCCCCTTCCAGGGGCGCCTGGGTGGCTCAGTCAAACATCCGACTTCGGCCCAGGTCGTGATCTCACGGTTTGTGGGTTCAAGCCCCGCATCAGGCTCTGTGCTGATGGCTCAGAGCCTGGAGCCTGCTTCGGATTTTGTGTCTCCCTCTCTCTCTGCCCCTCCCCCACTCACACTCTGTGTCTCTCTCTCCTTAAAAAATAAACATTAACAAAAAAATTAAAAAAAAAAGAATCCTCCTTCCTCTGAAATCCCTCCTCCTTACCATCAGTCGTGACTTCACTGTTTCTTCCACCTTCCCTTTTTCTTTCTCATTCATTTTTTCTCATTGCCTCAGATCTACCAAGCAAGGAGCTTATTAAAGAAAGGAGATTGAAAGAGCAACATAAAGTGGACAGAATTTAGTGTTTCCCGGAAACCATTATGACCTTCTATGGAATTTTGTTACATTCATGGCTCTATTTGGAGCCCCTTACTCAGTTTTCCACATGTGGCTTATGGTTGGGGCCTGAAACCTCACCTAGTCGAGCAAAAAATTCAACCATACCAAGTAATGAAACCCACATATAAATCCTTTTCACCTACTTCGGGAAAATTGTGGTAATAAAAATGTTTTCCATTGTAAAGCATTTCACCCCTCACTTGGTGCTTTTCCACATTAAATTATATCATAATAGCACTCTGAGATAGACAAGTTTTCATACTGAAAATTTTCAAATGAGCAAACAGAATCAGAGAGGTTAAGTGACTTGAGTAGGGTCACACAGTAAGGGGGACAAACTATCACCTGAATCCAGGTCTCTTGAATCAAAGTTCAACTCTGTTTTCCACTACACTACACTATCTCCCTTTTTGATGTAGTTATATTTGCTTAGTTAACAACGCTGCTGAGCTGACTCATGCATATTTCATCATCCAAAATAGCCCCTTCACCGCTTTCCTATTGAATTCATGTAACATGAAGCACTCTTCACTTATATTCATTCACTTCATTTCCTATCTCTAAAACCATGGATCTGGACTCATTGTAGGTGCTTGCATTTAATTATGACAGAAAAATAAACACAGAGGCATTGCCAGATTCACCAGTGGTCAAGAGCCAGGCCGATAAAGGCCATTAGGGGGGAAAAAATAATGGTCAGACATAAAAAGTAGTCAGAGCTTCAAAACTTACTTTTTGAAAAACAAAATCAAGAAGATAGAATGAAGGTGCTTTATTTTATCCTTAACAGGGACTTTCTTCCTTTTGGGGCTTCTGTCATAATCCGAAAAGAATTAACTTTCACTCATTCGTTTGACCAAAATTTATTGAGTCTAAGCACTGTTTTTTTTTTTTATTTTAAATTTTTAAATTTTTCATTTTAGAGAGAGAGTGTGTGAGTGGGGGAGAGGGGCAGATGGGGAGAGAGAATCCTGTTTTAAAATTTTATAATGTTTATTTATTTATTTTTTTGAGAGAGAGAGAGAGAGCACGTGTGTGTGAGTGGAGGAGGGGCAGAGAGAGAGGGAGACACAGAATCAAGGCAGGTTCAAAGTTCCGAGATGTCAGTATAGAGCCAGATGTGGGCTCAAACCCACGAAACGTGAGATCATGACCTGAGCCAAAGTCAGACACTTAACCAACTGAGCCACCCAGCAGCTGATGGGGAGAGAGAATCCTAAGCAGGTTCCACGCTAACCCCAACGCTGGGCTCAATCCCATGACCCTGGGATCATGACCTGAGTGGAAATCAAGAGTCGGACACTCAACCAACTGAGACACCCAGGCACCCCAAGTTTAAGCACTGCTTTAAGGTGCTGGGGAACAATTGCACAGACCCAACATGACTAACCTCCTGCATGAATGAAGATGCCACCAATGAGATGTCATCTTACATCTTACATTTAAAAGAAATAAACATGAGACATAAGTCAGAAATGACCAGTCAGGAGCTCCATTTCTTAGCATTCAAAGACGCCATGCCATAGTGGCTGTGGCTGTGTTTGAGAAGGTCCTAAAAGAGGTAATTTGTTTTTATCTATATGAGATGTGTTTATCTAAATGCTGGTGATCAAATCAGTTATAAATAAAGTACATTTTGTTTTGCTATAGCAAAACAGGTAGGATAGCAGGGCTTTTTTTAATAAATTAAAGTTGCCCTAGCTGGAATAAATCATTCTTATTGACATTAGCAGCTGTGTAGTCAGTAAAGAATTATTGTTGCTATTACTTGGTGGTATTTATAAACACTTTTACTTTCTAAGTGCTTTACAATCACTTATTGTCTAATTAATATCTAATCATCTGTTTACAAGTAATAATCACACATGTAGTGCAGTTTAATCAAAACTCCAAATGCAGCCGCCATCATACTCAAGAATATTGTGTAAATTTTGGTCTCTCCGTGATGGGGTTTGGGTCCAGACATATGGCTGAAACAGACACAACAGGAAAAAAATGAATAAAGACTCCTCCCTTGGATCTGAGCACAATTTGGATTCACAACTTTTGCATGTCAAATATATTATCTGAATGTCAGTGGATAAGTAAAAGTACAGGTAATTTTCACCACTTAATGGCTCAATTACACATAGAAAAGTTTTAATTTGAGCCACAAAATTGGATGATAGTTTATGATAAATGTTCAAGGGTAGGCACTGACTTCGCATTGGAAGTGTTAGTCACAATCACCATTTTGGTGAGTATCATGAAAAAGATCAAATGTAGAAAAGGCGGCTCAAGGACCACCAGGGTTAATCTAACACACGGTCAAGTCTAGACCAAGCTGTGGTCAGTACAAACACCTGCCAGTCTTAATTACCTACTGAGCGTAAGTGGACTTACTACCATACGCCCGTCAGTCTCCCCAAGTGTTATTCTAGAAGTAATTATGGCAACCATGGAAGGATTTTTTTTTTTTGTATGCAGGTGAAGGACGTGCATACTAATGCAGTTTTTCCATAAATTTTCCGACAAGTAGAATTGCTGAGTCAGGCTACTTGCATTGTCAAGGCTTTTTGTGTATGTTTTTCAATACTATTATCAAATTGTCTTGACCAAATTTATGCTTCCTCTGATACTCCTAAAGGGTTGTCTTTCTTGGCTCTTGATATGCTGAAACCAGTTTGCTTCCTTCTTGCATTGCCACCAGACGCGGTTTCCCAGTACAGCAGCAAATACTGCTGTGTCCTGAGGATTGTGCCTGGGGCCTTGTGAACGTGATCCAAACGTGCCTGACTGGCAAGTGAGTGATCAAGGCCACCTGGTGCCACGATCATGGGCACTCCATTCACAGGTAGACCGTTATTACAATCCTTGCACTTTATACTGATTTTGAATGGCACGGACCCAAGAGTGAACTCTTCATCTTGCAAAATCTGCACCCAGCATCTTTGAATGCTCAAAGAGAGATTTGGTTTGGGGGCACCTGCCTGGCTCAGTCGGTGGAGCGTAGGACTCGATCTTGGAGTTGTGAGTTAGAGCCCTACGTTGGATGGAGAGATTACTTAAAAATAAGGTCTTAAAAAAAAGAGAGATTTGGTTTTATCTTCTGTAGTAGTTTCCTGTTGCTGTTTGTAACAATGTACTACAAACGTCGTAGCTTGAAACAACACAAATGTCTTATCTTAGTTCTGGAGGTCAGAAGTCTTGACGGAACTCAGCAGGCTAAAATCCATGTATCAGCAAGACTGCATTTCTTCTGGAGGCTCTAGGGGAAAAATCTGTTTCCTTGCCTCTTCCATCTTCTGGAGCTGCCCGCATTCCTTGGCTCACAGCCCTGTGCCTTCCATCTCCCAAGCCAGCACTGCATCAGTCCAGCCTCTGCGTCAATAGCCAACCTTCTCTAACTCTCTTGCCTGCCCCTTTGACTTGAAAATACCGTTGCGATTCCATTAGGCATTCGGGTAATCCAGGATAATCTCTGCCATCTCAAGATCTTTAACTTAATCACATCTGCGAAATCCCTTTTGCCATGTCGAGTGACATAGTTACAGGTTCCCAGGTTCCGGGAAATAGAATGTAGACATCTTTGGGGGGCTATTATTCTGCCTACCACACATTCCTGAGCATGAATCAGACGGGCTATTTCACGTGCAGATATTTGAACAATACATTGCCTATAATTTTAAAACATGGTAATTTGTAAACCCCTGCTCTGTGTCAGGCACAGGCACTGTGCCAGGTTTGCAGGTAAGAGTCAGTGCATAGAGAGGTTAAGTAGTTTTCCCAAGGTCACAGAGCTGGTCAGTGGCCGAGCTGAGTTTCAAACTCAGGTCTGTCGGACTTCAAAGCCTGTGTTCATCGTGGGCCGTGGCTGTAGCTCAACATTTCCCGCGCTCTGCTCAATTTGCTCTCCTTGGCTAGCCTTCATGTTGAAAGCTTTTCACTTAGTTTGACATTGAACGATACAACCTAACCAGGCAAAACCTTTTAAGCCCCTATGAATCTCATATTTGACTCATTCAGCAGGTGCCAGTGGAGGATGCCATCAGGAAACACTCATTCACGATGATGTCTCCACATGCTCTAATAAATCTTCCCCAAAGTAGCATCCGGCGGGTTCTTCCTCCATAATACAAACAGAAGTGCGCCCGCCAGGTTATCTTCTCCGTGGGTGAAATGTAAATGTCTGAATAGTATCAGGTGGTGGCAGTGAGAAATAATCTTTCCAACAGACTACAAGTATACCCACTATCTTATTCTTTTTTTTTAAGATTTATTTTGGAGAGAGAGAAAGAGAGAGAGAGACAGAGGATCCAAAGTGGGCTCTGCACCAATGGCAGAGAGCCCTATGCGGGACTCGAACTCAAAAATCCATGAGATCATGGCCCGAGGCAAAGTCAAATGCTTAATCGACTGAGCCACCCAGGCGCGCCCCGTCTCCGCTGTCTTACTCTTGAAAAAAGGGAGCCTGACACTTTAGGAGCCTCATTTCGTGTGTTAATCAAGTTTCTCATCCTCTCTGATTTACTTCGCAAAGTTCTCAGCCTCAGTTGCACATGACAATCAGCTGGGGAGCTTTCAAAACTACAGAAACCTGGTCCCCACACCCGGGAGATTCTGGCCTCACAGGGGTGGGTTGCAGCATCAGGACTTTTAAAAATACAGAATGGGGGTGCCTGGGTGGCTCTGTCGGTTAAGTGTCCGACTTGGGCCTCAGGTCATGATCTTGTGGTTTGCGGGTTCGAGCCCCACATCGGGCTCTGTGCTGACAGCTCACAGCTCAGACGGAGCCTGAAGCCTGCCTCAGATTCTGTGTCTCCCTCTCTTTCTCTCTCTCCCCATCCCCTGCTTGTGCTCTCTCTGTCTCTCTCAAAAATAAATGAACACTAAAAAAACAGACTTTCAAAACGCAGAACAACAACAAAAAAGGTTTAGAGCCACAGAGATGAAGTGAAGCAGAGATGATGAGAGACTTTATCAAGATATAGGTTTTGATGCTCAACTATTGGACTCACTTTTTGCCAAGAATGTCTGCTTTGTTTGCATCGAAAACAATAAACCCTATTAATGTATGTATCCCAAGAAGGCGGCCACGTAAAAACCTTCGCTGTGTCCAAAAGCGATCGTTTGAAACACCTACTCTACTTCAGTGCCAGGGGAGGGGCTCTGTGGAATGACTCCCTAATGGCGCTTGACAGTAAGTGTAGACAGTCAATGTGCTTCCACTGAAGCCCACTCTGGCTACCAGAAGAAATACTCTTCGGTAAGTAAGTAAGCAAGCATGAGATAAGCACACTTTGAAAGAAAGATAGTCCTTTATTTCCTCAAAGTAGCCTGGAGAACCTCACCACACCATTCAAGTGTAGGAATTCAAAAGAAACAAAACCATCAGCATTAAACCATGGCAGTCCCTAGCATGTAAAATACTACCCTTGCTCAGAACGTTTTTGGAATAAATCTTCCGGAATTTGCATCACGGAAATTTTATAACGCCACTTCTGAAAATCAGTTTTGGGGGCTGTAGAGCATGCAACTCTTGATCTCAGGGTTGTGAGTTCGAGCCCCATGTTGGGTACAGAGATTATTTAAAATCTTAAAAAGACAAAGAGTTTTTATATAACCAGATCAGTATTTTTTTTTTATCCAAAGTGGTATTAACCAGATTTCCAGAATTACCATTCACCTATCAAACTATCAATTGGCTTTAGGTTATTTCAAAAATGTAGGAAATAACCCTCAAGGATGATTGATTGTGCCCTCTGTTGACATCCAAGAAATTCCTGAAGGGCGAGAGATCTTAAGTGACAAAGGTGACCCCAAGGCTCTAAGGTCAGTTCTCTAGAGCAGAGGTTCTCATACTTTAATGTGCATAAGAATCACCCAGAGAGTTTGTTAAACTGCTTTCCCAGGCCGCACTCCCAGAGATTCTAATCAGTAGGCCCAGAGATTCCCTCAACTTGACTTTACTTTGAGCAACACTGTTGTAGAGCAAAACTGAAGATAAAAATACAGATGTGAATGTATGCGTTTTACTATCCCGTTTTCAAAAACGACAGAACTTGTCCAAAGGACTCAGGAGTCAACTTGGAAACACTCTTGTCTGCCTAAGATGAAAAGTTGAAGCATCGTTAAGGATGAGAACTGCAATGTATCGAGATCCATCAACTGTGTTTAAATCCACCAGTTCATAATACTATAGAACAGAGTCCCGAACAAACCAAAGACGTCAGTTGTCTGCATCGGCAGCTGCAAGGCGTCACAGGCATTATTTTGAAAACTGGAAGCCAGAGGGAAAGAATCAGGCATTTATCTTACCTTTTCTATACAAACGTACTTCTGAGTGACCAAGTAGTAAGGAGAAGCAGATCGTCTTAGAATGAGTAATGAAAGTATGGAGGTAATGAAGAAGGTAACGCATTAGACTCTCCCCGTTTTCAAACCCCTCGTGAATGAGTGGATCTAGGCATGGGGCATCAACAACTGCCAGCATGACAAAAAGACAGACCACCGCCAATGTCATACACTCCAGAGAGAGACACACGCACCACCTATCAAGTAGTTTCCCAAGTAAATAGAACCTGGTTTTGATCACACCTCTTGGTCCAAGACCAATTTATGGGAAATAAAGAAGGGATAAAGGAGTACATTAACACCACAGGGATGCAATCAGCAAAATCCAGATTGTAGGAAGCTCTATAGGACAAACTTAGTTGCTGCAACCAAAAAATTGCAAGAAACCTAAGGATTAAACAAGATCTAAAAGACACAGCCATCAATTGCATTGTAAACCCCGTATTACTAGGATCGCAATTCAAAACACTGTAAAAAAAATTACAACATGCAGGAGACAATGAGAAATTTGGACAGTTTCTGGATGCTGTAGTAGGATTATTAGTAAATGTTTCAGGTATGATACTGATATCATGTTTATGGGTTTTTAATTTTTTTTTAATGTTTATTTACTTTTTTGAGACAGAGAGACAGAGTCTGAGTGGAGAGAGGGGACAGAGAGAAGGAGACACAGAATCCGAAGCAGGGTCCAGTCTCTGAGCCATCAGCACAGAGCCCGATGCGGGGCTCAAACCCACAGACCATGGGATCATGACCTGAGCCAAAGCTGGATGCCCAACCGACTGAGCCACACAGGTGCCCCATGTTTATGTTTTTTTTAAACTTTATTTTAGAAATATGCACTGAAGTATTTGCAGATGAATTATATTGTGTGGGTGTGGGGAGTAGATAGGGCTGTAGATGACAGCTTCTCAACTGGCTGCAACTTTGTCCCCCCAGCGTACATTTAGTGATGTCTGGAGATATTTTTCTTGACCACGTGTGTGTGTGTGTTGGGGGGGGGGCGGGTGATGCTCCAGGCATTTAGTGCTAAACATCCTACAATGCACAGAAACAGCCCTCCAACGTGGGGGAATGGGTCTGCACTGACACCCTGCCTGACAACATCGAATGTGTCCACATGGCTAGCGCTGGCAAAGACTTGAACTGCGGCTCATCTGAGTGTCCGTCAGTCGGCAGAGGCAGACCGTGAGAGGTGGGAGGCCTGTTAGGAGCTGCTAGGAGGCCACCTCCTACTTGTCCCTATCTCCCGCTGAGAGACCCCCAGGAAGCAGTTCCTAACTGCCTCTTGAGTTCTGCTGAGATATGGGGCTTCTGGCCCTGTCCCCCTCCGCATCAGCCCTGCGGAGTAGAAAACCGGTTAGTTGCCATCTACAATGGGCTCCTCAGCAGCAGGAGTCTAGAGGTCATCTGGCCTCTTTTGTTGCCCTGCTGTCCTTGGCGTAGAGGACAAGGACCACGGGAAGCTGGCACCGATGGTACATCTCTTTCACTAAGTAAGTAATAAGCTTTCTGAATCCCAAAGCGACTCAGTGTACTTTTACCAGTCAAGTCAGTCAGAACTCAGCTTTAGTTTCGCCTTGTCTGGTGTGTGTACAACGATCTGCCCAAAATGTCAATGCCAAGGTTGAGAAGCTCTGCATGAAACAATATTAGTACTGGGCTGATTGTTATTGAAGCTGCACGACAAGTACATGAACAGCACAAATGGGGAGATACTGTTTTGTCTAATTCTGCATATGTTAAAAACTATTCATAATAAAAGCTGTATTTACAATTTTTTTACTTTTTTTTAAAGTAGACTTCATGCCCAGTGTGGGGTTGGAACTCACAGCCCTGAGATCTAGAGTCACATGCTCTACTGACTGAGGCAGCCAGGCACCCCAAAAGCTGTATTTCTTTTTAAAAAGATAAAAATTGGTCACCTTGCTTTATGAGATGTCTAACACTTTAAGTGCACGTACTGAGGCAATCTGCAGATGGGAACAAATTTGCCATCAGGCTTGTAGTTCCACTACCAAATTACAAACTGTGTTCTTGAGCAAATTATGTAATTTCTCTAAACCTCAGTTTCCTCACCAATAAAATAAGACTAATTATGCCCCTGAGGGTTTCATAGGGATTAAATATAAGTGTTTAGCTGAGTGTTTTACATATATACCTTTCTTAGACCTCCTTCCTTTGTTCTTTTTGTTTGCTACTCTTCAATTCAGAAATGGAAAGAGCTCTTCTTGTCACTTTGACGAGTAATTTTGATCCAGCCAATTTCTTTTCAAACCATTCCCTGGAAAAGTGTAGATGGCGCTGGTATAAAACGTTTGGTTCTAAGGGTTTAAAACAACCAACTCGGAGGCTGAGTCGCTCACTTGGTTGTGCATCTGACTTTTGATTTCCGTTCAGGTCGTGATCTTGGGGTTGTGAGATTGACCCCTGAGTCGGGCTCTGCGCTGAGTGTGCAGCCTGCTTGGGATCCTCTCTCTTCCTCTGCCCTTCTCCTCCACCCCCTCTCTCTCTCTTTCTGTAAAGTTAAAAATTAAAAAAAAAAACAAACCAACAACAACAAACCCTACAGGGACCCCAGAGGAATGGGGAGTAAGAAGAACGTATATGATTAATTCATTAGTTCTCAATCCAGGATGATTTTGCCCCACAGAGGACATGTCACCATGTCTGGAAACATTTTTGGTTGTCAAGACTTGGGTGGGGCGGTGCTACTAGGCTATACTGTAGAGACCAGGGATACTGGCTGGAGACCAGCGATGCTGCTCAACAACCCACTGTATGCACAGGATTGCTCCCCACAACGAGGAATTGTCTGGCCCCCAATATCATCAATACCAAGGTTGAGAAACCCTGGACTAACGTGACCAAAACTCCTTGATGAAGCTTTTCCTAGATAATTAACTTTACCTTTCTTTGTTCTTCTTATCCACACATACAGGTTATTAAAGACATGCTCAGGAGAAATCATTCAAAATGTGATTACTCTAGCTCTGTGGCCCTAATTTGTTATTCATTTCTTGAAGAGAAAAAAATCTGAGTAGTGTTCTGATTTTATTGCCTTTGAGTTTCAAATAGCAAACGTGAAGCATGCACTGATTACCTTCTTAATTAATAGGCTGTGAAGGCAGGGCATCACTTTATTAACCAGTGGGAAGGAGGTACGGTCTCTCAACAGCTTAGTAGTCTTTATTCCCAACTGTGACGCCAAAGGGGGAGGATTGGGATGAAGGGGATGCAGACAGCGCTCCCCAACAGATATATTTTTCGTATTAAAATAGTTCACCTTAGTTTCAGTGGCACCCGCCTACAATGTCGTTATTGAATAGAAAACATATGGATAATTTGCCCCCCATCCCACATCCACCTTTTAAAGTCAAGATGCCTGGGGTGCCTGGCTGGCTCAGGTGGTAGAGCGCGTGACCCTTGATCTCAGGGTTGTGAGTTCAAGCCCCATACTGGGTACAGTGATGACTTTAAAAAAAATAAAGAGGGGCGCCTGGGTGGCTCAGTCGATTAAGTGGCCGACTTCGGCTCAGGTCATGATCTCGCGGTCCATGAGTTCAAGCCCCGCATCAGGCTCTGTGCTGATAGCTCAGAGCCTGGAGCCTGCTTCTGTTTCTGTGTCTCCCTCTCTCTCTGCCCCTCCCCCGTTTGTGCTCTGTCTCTCTGCCTTTCAAAAATGAATAAATGTTAAAAAAAATTTTTTTTAAATAAAAAAAATAAAGATACTTGACCTCAAGACCACAGGGCCATAGGTAAATGGTGGTAACCGTATTCTACTGGCAAACAATAGCAAGGCCATTCCTATGAGACGTGTCGTGTGTGTCACGCGGCAATGGGGCAAACACGTTTGGGAAGATAAACAGTGGGGTGGGGAATCTGTACAGGTGGTAGAAATGCTTAAGCATCTATGAGGTAGTTCCTTTTACTCTATCTGGCCCTCAACTCACTCCACCCCTTCTATGAATACAGCCCCCAGCCCCCAGCCCAGGGAATTGGGTTGGGACACCTGATGAAGAAACCAAGCCTTGGGCTGTTCAGTGGTTCCTCAGATCTTCAGATTCCCTCTTTCAGAAATTAGAACTAAGAGACGCCAACTGAGTAGATCAGGGGATTAGAGTAAATATGTCTGCAAATGAGCCTTTCCGAGGCTTTGTCAAGCTGCTCTTGTTCCTTTCCTTGCTTTTCAGCTTTCTGTGGGTTCTATTAGATAGACTTTTGCATTTGCCCTACTGAAAAAGCTAGCTCAGCGGCTACTGTTCCTTGAAACCCAGCACTGGGTCTGAGACAGATGTGCACACATCCCCCCGCCCCCGCCCCAGACGAGACTAACAGGAGAAATGAAGCCAAGGGCTAACAGGGAAAGGCCACTTAACAGGTATTTATGCTTCACGCCTAGGAGCATCAGGGGATGACACTCTTTCCAGAGACCAGCTCAGAGTAAATTCACCTCATAAACCCCATAATCTAGATGTACCACACTTTTGATACTTTTGTATGCAAACTTACGACTCCTTTGGTGTGATGATATTGAATCATTATTTATCTCATGATGTTACCTAATTCTCACTTGTAACCTTGACATCTGTCTCTCCTCTTGTTAATTAACCCATCAACCAGGCTTGGGAAGATCAGTTCGTACCTCCAGGATCCGTCCACTTTCTTTTTTTTTTTTTTTAATTTTTTTTTCAACGTTTATTTATTTTTGGGACAGAGAGAGAGACAGAGCATGAACGGGGGAGGGCCAGAGAGAGAGGGAGACACAGAATGGGAAACAGGCTCCAGGCTCTGAGCCATCAGCCCAGAGCCCGACGCGGGGCTCGAACTCACGGACCGCGAGATCGTGACCTGGCTGAAGTCGGACGCTTAACCGACTGCGCCACCCAGGCGCCCCAGTCCACTTTCTTACATCATCCTCAACCCTCCCACGGGCTTCTGCCTCCAGCACTCCCCTAAAGCTCAGTTACGTTTCTACGTGAGTGTTTCTTAGCTGCACAGGAGGACCTTTTAGAGCAGCGGTCCTTTACTCAGGGATAATTTGTATCCCGCTCCCCAAGGGTGATTTTGTAGTGTCTGGACACAGTTGTTGTTGTTTTTAAGATTTTATTTATTTATTTGTTGGGGGGGGTGCAGAGGAAAAGGGAGAGAATCCTAAGCAGGCTCCATGTCCAGAGCCAATGCAGGGCTCCATCGCACGACTGTGAGATCACGACCTGAGCCGAAATTGAGAGTCAGATGCTTAAATGACTGAACCATCCAGGTGCCACTAAGATTTTATTCTTAAGTAATCTCTACACCTAACGTGGGGCTCGAAATTATAACCCTGAGATCAAGAGTTGCATGCTCCGCCGAGTGAGCCAGCCAGGTGCCCCTGGACAAAGTTTTGATTGTTACAACTTGGGGGGTGCTACTGACATCTGGTGGGTAAAGACTAAGGACGCTGTAAACATGCTACAACGCACAAGAAAACCCCCCATAACGAAGAATTAACCAACCCAAATTGTCAATAATGCCAAAGCTGAGAAACCTTGCTTTAAGGCAAAGATGGATCTTTGCAAGAAATAACACAATTCAAAATGGGCAAAGGATTTGAAAAGACGTTTCTCCAAAGAAGATACACAAATGGCCAATAGATATGTGAACGATGCACAACCTCTTTAGCCATTAGGGACATGCAAACCAAAACCACAATGAGACACCACCTCACACCCACTAGGATGGCTAAAATTTTGAAAATGGAAAATAACAAGAGTTGGTGAGGATGTGGAGAAATCGGAACCCTCATACACTGCTGGTGGAATGTAATTGGCAGTTCCTCAAAAAGTTAAAAATAGAGTTACCATTTGACCTACCAATTCCATGCCTAGGTATTTACCCGAGAGTATTGAAAATATGTGTTCACAAAAATCTTGTACACAAATGTCATAGCATTATTCACAATAACCAAGAAGTGCAAGCAACCCAAATGTCCACTGCCTGGTGAATGGAGAAACAAATAGTGGTTTATCCATACGATGGAATATTATTTGGCCATAAAAAAAGGATGAAGTACAGATCCATGCTACAACATGAATGGACCTTGAAAAGATAAACTCACTGAAAGAAGCCAGACACAAAAGACGACATGTTGTATGATTCCACCTCTGTGAAATGTCCAGAAAAGGCAAATCCACGTAAGAGAAATCGATGAGTGGTTTTCTAGTACTGGGGCTATTGGGGGGACTGGGGAGGGACTGACTGCTACTGAGTGCCGTTTTTGGAGGTGGTGATGAAAGTCCTCTAAAAGTAAAATGTGTTGCAGGTTGCGTAACCCTGTGAATATACTAAAAAACAACGAATTGGTTTTTAGTGAGTTTTTTTTAACAATTTAATGGCTTATATCTTGAAAAGAACGTCTCTTTGAATCTCCTGAGTGCCAGTCACAAAGGAGGTGCTCATTAAATAATGCAGTACACCTGAAGCATGGAAGACAAACACAAGATTTCCTTCCTGCTGTGATTACTATTATTTTTACCATTTTATGGCCAGAGAGGAACAGTAGTGATTCCCTTAAATCAACTTCCAGGTTAACCAACCTGCAGAATTAACCAGTGCCCTCCATTTTCCCTACGGACCCTAAGAGTACTCTGAATGCTTCTGTCTGGTAGTAAGCTACTCTTGAGAATGCCTGGGTAGATTAGCTCTGAAAAGTTGAGTTTTACATTTTACAAGAGTTAACTGAACTTTCCCCCATCCTGTTTATGGCCACTGTGATGGAAATGATGCAATTTAATTAAATGTTATGGAAACTGATAAAAATGTGCAAAAAGAGTATTTTTAAGACTAAATTGTTTTCAAAAGACAAGAAGCAGTCATGTGGCTTTTAAAAACTACTGTTGAATTAGGTGAGGGCAAGACAACTGTAAAGATAGGGAACAAGATCCCCCCAAACATAGCATTTTATACTCCATTTTTTTAAAATATCTTAAGTTTTCTCTTCATTTAGAATAAACCCAAAATGGAAATCATAGATATTGCCTAGGTGATGCTCAATAAAGAAAAGATGACACAGAGTTCTAATCGGTGGTCCAATTAAAGGATTGGCAAAGTAACAATATATTATTTTAAATTAAAAAATATTTAATGCATATATTTATCATTTTTTTAAACAAGTCTTTATCAGAGACATTTTATTTTTCAATTAACCAACCTATCGGTCCCCATTGTATATGGTAAGAAGACTTCTACTGTGCTACTCTCCTACCTTGTAGAATGGAGAAAACCCTACAAAACTCTTTTATCAATTCTCCACTTGTGTGCTGAATTCCTTGTGTGATACTTACAAGCTTCCTTCAATTGCCCTCTTCAGGGAAGGTGTAGTAGCCACATGGCAAGGAATTTATGGGACAGATTTGTGTACAAGCCTGACCCATGTCTCCTGGAGGCTGAGCCTGCTGTGCACATCGCAGCGGAAGCCAAGGAAAAACTGTAGAGAGGGAGTCAGCCACCTCTGGTGTCTCTGAGCAGATCCCACCTTGCCTTGAGATATCACACACCTCCAGCAAACCTAGGAGTCTGGCAGGGTTTGGGGTGGAAAGTCCTGTAAATAGTGATTACTCCATCTTTGTGGCTGGTGTTAATGATCAAGTCATTCAATTTAGACGCTGGAGTCAAGTTGAAGTGGGTCTACCCAACAATGATGTATGCCTTATAGACTGGGTTGAAATTCATTCATTCTCCGGGACAACCTAGAGTTGACCTTAGATGAACAAACACAGGATTCTCCCTGGGCAAGGAGGATAGAGAATAAACAGGGATTTAAATTCCTTTCACTCATTCAACAAACACTTACTGAGCATCTACAGTACATCAGGAGCCATGCATCCAAGATGTGATAGTCTACACTCTCAAAGAATGTATAGAGCAGGAATATATAGGTAGGGCAAACTCTGAAAGATTTTTTGTTTGTTTTTTAGTAAATATGATGGTACTGTTAAAAATCTAATCTTACCATCTTCGCTTTTAAAAGAATTATCATTTAAATTCCTCTTACTTTTTTCTATGACTTAATGGAACTGAAGAAGACACATTTGAAACAGATATTATTTTTCTTTTTGTCCTGGGCCACACTTTCCATTTTTTTCCTTTCTTTTTTCTTTCCATGTGTGTAACTGTGTGTGCGCCTGTGTGTGCACGTGTGCGTGCATGTGTGTGTGTATATGTGAGATAGAGGGAGAGAAAGAAAAAATTTCTAGTTCATGAAAAGCCCAAGAGAACTTTATAATGCTCTAATAGGGGCACCTGGCTGGCTCAGTCAGTAGAACATGTGACTCTTGATCTCAGGGTTACGAGTTCAGGCCCCATGTTGGGCACAGCGATTACTTCAAAAAATAAAAATACTAAAATAAAAAAATAAAATGCTCTAATGCCTGGGGCAAGATTGAAATAAAGAGTATGTTTTTCACATTATAAGTCCTCACTGCAAGAATGGGGCAAGATTCATTTAAAAAAATTTTTTTAACATTTATTTTTATTTTTATTTTTTTTTTAAATTTTTTTTTCAACGTTTATTTATTTTTTGGGACAGAGAGAGACAGAGCATGAACGGGGGAGGGGCAGAGAGAGAGAGAGAGACACAGAATCGGAAACAGGCTCCAGGCTCTGAGCCATCAGCCCAGAGCCTGACGCGGGGCTCGAACTCACGGACCGCGAGAACGTGACCTGGCTGAAGTCGGACGCTTAACCGACTGCGCCACCCAGGCGCCCCAACATTTATTTTTTTTTGAGACAGAGAGAGACAGAGCATGGATGGGGGAGGGTCAGAAAGAGAGGGAGACACAGAATCTGAAACAGGCTCCATGCTCTGAGCTGTCAGCACAGAGCCTGATGTGGGACTCGAACACATGGACTGCAAGATCATGACCTGAGCAGAAACCGGATGCTTAACCAATTGAGCCACCCAGGCTCCCCAAGGGCAAGATTAATTTTATGCCAGTTCTTTTTTTTTTTTTTAATAATTTTTTTTTCAACGTTTATTTATTTTTTTGGGGACAGAGAGTATGCCAGTTCTTGTATATCCTTTGCTCCATGGTATTTGAGAGCTGGTCCCAACTCCCTGAGAATAAAGGACAAAAATAAGAGAAACCAGTAAGATTCCTTTTCTTCCCATAGTTTCCAGTACTGGGAAGACCAGAAGAACCCCAGGTTTCAACAGACACAGGTTTCACCTCTCACTCCACATCTTTTCGTGTGCTAATTGAGCCATTTGGGTGAGCTGGTAAGATTTCCAAAATGCATACTAGTCAAGGCTTGCCTTAGTGGACCACGGTGGATGGGGAGCCATAGTTTAGCAAGAGAGATTAGTGTCTTCTAGAAACCCAGATTCAATTGCAACAGACATACAGCGTGTGCACTACCTGTCAATTTTCAGAGTGAGAGCTATCAGCAGAGCAGCCGATGGCAGTGATTATACATCTGTTAACTGGGTCAGCATGGCGTGTGACCCTTGGATAGGTCTACCATATAGTCTCCAAAGGAGACAAAGACTGCAGTGAGTTAGCTGCACGTTGTACAAATACATGCCATTCCTGTAATACTAGGATTCAGGCGAAGGAATTGCAGATGGATGAGAGGAAAAAAGCCCTAATTGTGTTATGGAACAAAAAGTAAAAATGTAGTATCTATTTGCCCTAAGTGGCTTTAGGGGCGCCTGGGTGGCTCAGTTGGTTGAGCGTCCGACTTCGGCTCAGGTCACGATCTCGCGGTCCATGAGTTCGAGCCCCACGTCGGGCTCTGGGCTGGTGGCTCGGAGCCTGGAGCCTGCTTCCGATTCTGTGTCTCCCTCTCTCTCTGCCCCTCCCCCATTCATGCTCTGTCTCTCTCTGTCCCAAAAATAAATAAACGTTAAAAAAAAAATAAAAAATAAAGATGCTCAGATATCTAAACTTCATGAATTTGGACTGTTCCAAATTGTTTAATTCCCTCCAAATAAAGACTAACTATTCCAAATGCATTTATATTGTTTCAATGATTTTCTCTTTCTTTGCTTATGGCTTACACTAGAAATTTTTCGTACAGAAGACAAGGAAGTGACAAATCATATTCTTTGAAGCTAACTGCTAAACTGAGGAATTGAGTTTTTTCCATGTTTGGAATGACCACTTCAAGCAAGCTTGCAAGAAACCACTAAAGATTTAGAAATTCAAGGGTCATTCTTCTCTAAATGACTCAAAATTCTCTTCTTCTATCCTGTTACCTAGAGCCAGCACAGTACCTGGCAAACGTGTTCAACATACTGGTCTTGTTTAATCTTTATTTATTTATTTTTGAGAGAGAGATAGCACAAGCAGGAGAAGGACAGAGGGAGAGAGGGAGACACAGACTCTGAAGCAGGCTCAAGCTTTCAGCTCACAGCCCGACACAAGGCTTGAACCCACGAACCGTGAGATCATGACCTGAGCTGAAGTTGAACACTTAACCAACTGGGCCATCCAGGCACCCCTCAACATACTGCTTAAGAACTGATGGTGCCTGGGGTGCCTGGGTGATTTAGTCGGTTGAGTGTCTGACTCTTGGTTTTGGCTTAGGTCATGATCTCATAGGTTTGTGAGTTCAAGCCCCAAGTCAGGGCTCTGCCTTATCAGCGTGGAGCCTGCTTGGGATTCTCTCTCTCCCTCTCTCTCTACCCTTCCCCCACTCTGCGGGCTCACTCGCATCCACTCTCTCTCTCAAAAAGTAAATAAATAAACATTAAAAAAAAAAAAGAACTGATGGGCCCAAATGATGGCTGGTGCCTTGGGAAGGCAGCTCTCTTTTCTGAAGAAGCTCACAGATTTGGTTCCGAATTTTCACATAGGATCACACTGCTCACTCCCACCCTCCGACCTGAATGCCTGCAAGGCATCTTTTTCTCAGAAATAGGAACCCCTTATCTCACAATGAAGACTTTGCAGCAAAGATTGGTAAAGGGAAAAGAAGAAATGGAAGACAGTTTTCATTTTGATCCATGAATCCTATGGATCAAGTGGCATCTTGAAAGAACTGTCTCTGTCAATCAACAGATATTTATCAAACCCCTCCTATGTTCCAGGGTCTATGAAGGGCCCCCAGGGACACTCCTTCCGGGGTATCCTGGGATAGAGTGGAAGAAGGGAGGGTTTTAGAATTAGATCTTGAGCTAATAAAAATTTCACTGTGATAGTATTTTATGCTACCAATTTACTTAATGACCCAAAGGAAGAGAGGAAGGTAAATCAGTAGTATAAAATGATTTTCCATAGAATTTAGAAATAGCGGAAGATTTGCTATAAAGCACTAGGCTAACCATATTATTTCCTACCAGGGCACCTTAGGGGATCCTGTTTTAATGAATAAATAAAAATGATGTGTAATTATCATATCAATTGCTTGCATCTAAGTGAGTGCTTCTGGAGTTATTTGATGGTGCTTAAAAATCTTTGGCCTCTGAAGTGTGTTTAACGTCTCCTTGACTCTTATCTATATTATTAATTTGCAGATCAAAGTTAACTTGGTGCTATGCAAATGAGGAGACTTCCAATGAATGAAATTTTACTGTAAAATATTAAATCCATATTACTTATAACAGTACTGCAATATATTTTGAGGACATGTGTCAACATATCGAAAAGAGATACTACAACTTAAAGCAGTATTATCCAATAGAACTTTCTGCAGTGATGTAATATTCTATATCTGTGCTGTCTAGCCATCCACATGAGGTAGTCACTAGCCACACGTGGCTACTGAGCACTTGAAATGTGGCTAGTGCCACTGAGGAACTAAATTTTAAATTTTATTTAATTTAAACTAAAATTTAAATTAAAAAATGTTTTAATGTTTATTTATTTTTGAGAGGGAGAGCAAGAGAGAGAGAGAGAGAGAGAGAGAGAGAGAGAGGCAGACACAGACTCCAAAGCAGGATCCAGGCTCTGAGCCGTCAGCACAGAGCCTGATGGGGGGGCTTGAACTCACAGACCACAAGATCATATCCTGAGCCAAAGTTGGATGCTTAACCGATTGAGCCACACAGGTGCCCCTAAACTACAATTTAAATTTAAACAGCCATATGTGGTTCGTGGCTATCTTAAATGACAGTGCAGGCTTAAAGAAAAAGTGAAAATGGGGGCACCTGAGTGAGTCTCGATTTCAACTCTGGTCATAATCTCATGGTTCGTGAGTTCGAGCTCCAAGTCGGGCTCCAAGCTGATAGTGTGGCGCCCGCTTGAGATTCTCTCTCTCCCTCTCTCTCTGCCCCTCCCCAGCTCACGAGCTCTCTCTCTCTCTCTCTTTCAAAAATAAACATTTAGAAAAAGTGAAAATGTATTCCAAGATCCTGAATCTTAGCTGTACACTTACTACCTTTGGCAATTTACTTAACTTCTGTGAGCTCGAAGTTTCTCACTTGAAAACGAGAAAGTAAATAACGTCTACCTGACGGGATTTGGAGTAAGAGGAATTGAGATGTATCCAGGCATTCTCCTATTTCCAAATAAGTGCCGATCAAGTACCAAAGTTAAATATGTGCAAAATGAATAACCGGCTCTCTCATTTAAAGGGTGTTCGCGTTCCTAGAGAACTCATAAATATTATTAAATTCAGAATTATCCTCATTGTTCCGATAAAATATTTAATGACAATGTTTACAACTATCAGTTGGTAAGCAGTACTATTAGCTTGGGGGTATCAGTGTATGGTGAGCAAGAGAGGTGGGAGTCAGGAAGTTAAATTTATAGAAGTTGAGGTCAGCTTTTGTATGAAAAGTACACCGAGAACCCAAAAGGCTGATTAAAATGTCAACACAATCACTTCTTCGTCATTGTTATAATTAATAGTGTAATTCATGCTTGCCCGAGGAGGCTAAATAAACCCAGCCCACGTAAGTGAAGAAAGTAAAGCACAGATTAGCAGAATAGGGAAGCAGTCAGGAGCTCAGGCACTTTTGCTGGACGTAATCACATGAAATAAGACACCCAACGTACTTACCACAGGGCGTGCCACCTACTAAGGACCAAAAATTGCAGCTGCTCTTTTTTTAAGATTTTATTTTTTTAAGTTCATTTATTTATCAGGCAGGGAGGCGCCAAGAGTGAAGGAGAGAGAGAATCTTAAGCAGGCTCCATGCTCAGCGCAGAACCCAATATAGAGCTTGATGTCACGACTGTGAGATCATGACCAGAGCTGATATCAAGAGTCAGACCCTTAATTGACTGAGCCACGCAGGTGCCCCTAAAGATTTTATTTTTAGGTAATCTCTACACCCAATTTGGGGCTTGAACTCACACCCCTGAAACCAAGAGTTGCAGGCTCCACCAACTGAGCCAGCCAGGCGCTCCAAAACTGCAGCCGTTAGTATATTAAGTGATGCTATTGGGAGACCCATGAGATTAGAAGACCTTGGTTATTTTTCAATTCACAAAAGGTATGGGAATACGGAGTGATTATTTGCACAGATTTAATTCTCCATGACTGGACAGAGAAAGATCATCTCAACTTTCCATATCTGTACCAGTCAAGAACTGAATCTCTTTAGTTGTTTTAATACCATGTCAAATCTATTTTTGGAATGAGATGTGGAAGAATGAATAAATGAAGGACTGAAATGCATCCTTATCCCCCCATTTACACAATAAAATGAGTTGGTAAAACTCATGAATCCCCAACATGTACACTTTTTCCAAATCTGAGACAATACTGGGGCCAATGGGGAAGGGATCGAATAGAGGAATTGCTCTCCTAGCCATGTTGCCCAGGTGCCCAGTGGCTGTGGGCCTAGACTACTTTCTGAGGCATGGGGTGCTTGAACCAGCCAGCCCTGCTCGCTCTGAGGGGGATGGGGAGCTTTCGAAGGGGTGCCGATACAAGCAAGAGCAGAGCTGGTGTCTTGAGACCCAAGAAACTGCTGTCAGGGTGTGGCATGAAACCACCTTTACTGTAAAGCAGGAACATTATGTCATTGCCAGGAAGCTTCCCCTGGTCCTAACCTCTCCTTCACATCACCTGAAAGCCTTCTTACTATTTCGTCTGACCACCTAAGCTTTTTCCATCTAGAATTCATTTGATTTAGTAGGACTCCACTAAAATGCACATTCCCTTAGGCACTCAATGCCCCACAAGGCAAGACCATACGAGGTGGTCTCACTTCTGTGATAATTGCACAGCGAGAAATTCAGAAACGGATGTCAGGATGTTGTGACTTTTCTAAGAGGAAACTTTCTCATTCTATAGGGTAATGAGCACTTTGTTACCACGGTTCTCCAACGCCCTCAGGCTCACACAGCGTCATTCTTTGCCTCGAACCACCTACATTTCCTCATCCTGATTTGACTGCTTTTCAGAAAGAGAAGCTGTTCCTGTCATCTAACTCTATCCAGGGATCCTGCATAGTCAGTAAGGGGATAAACAAACAGGAGCCCCAACGTTTCTTTTTTATCACCTTAAGATGGAAAGGATAAGATTTCCATGTTGAGAGGGACTATATTAATTAGCGCAGGTCCGTTACACTCACAGATACATAGGGCTTTACTTTGGGGACCTACTTCGATATTCAAACAGGCGAAGATCACTAAGAAAGCATGTCTGTTACCTTGCGCCAGGATCTGGAAGTGCCATGGTCCCTGGTATCCTGTTCCAAGGTGCATTGCTGGTGGCCCACCATTTCTGCTCCTGGTCTGCTTTCCCCGTCTCCTAGAGTCCTCTCTTCTCTTTGGAGTTCTTTTGAGTCCCAGGATGAAATCTTCCTTCTCTGGATTTACTGGAGCACTTGACCAACGGTGAACCTGAACCACAAGCTCCGAGGAACTAGTCGTGTCCCAGTGATCGAATGAGCAGAGATCCAAGGTGCTGGGTGTTCCTGCTTTGTTTGCCACCGGTCTCCTCTTGTCCCCTCTGGGCCGCTGTTCATCGACAAGTGCTGTGCTCTGGACTGGCGCTATCATGGCCTGCCGTGCGGGGACAGGCAGGTTGTGGTGAAAGCTGCACTGGTGAAAAAGGCCATTGTTTTATCTCCCCTATCCCTCACTGGAGCTATGGCAACAAATTCCGTTGGTGAATTAACTATGTCATTGTGTGCCGGCTGAACTGATTATGCTCCCGGAATGACAAACATTTTGTCTCTTTTTTTCAAGATAAAAAGTAGCCGAGACCTTGAACTGTTAATACACACTTCAACACTTTCTTTCAATGGGAGAATAAAGATAGAGAAAGGAAATCTCTCCTACATACTTTGATTCTAATAAACATTTTCTCTGCCAAGGAGCCATTCTAATCACCACCGATAAGTGAACTTGTGCATTTTAATAATGTAGAATCTTCACAAGTTGTGTTAAGGTAATTCCCCCTCAAATACCATTGTGTGTTAAAAGAACTCTTTAAATATGCATGTACTGGGGCATTTTGGACAAGATTCTTTTTAAGTGCTGCTGTTAACACGAGTATCATACCTCGGCTCAGAATGAAGATGGCTGTCCATCTAAATTCGCCTTAGCCACATAAAGATTTTCCAAGCTCCACGCTAGTGGGAAAACTCTTGGTCACTCGCTCACCTATTACACTCTCCAGGATGAGACAACGCGCTCTGATCGGCCAAAGGAGCCTTTCAACCTTTGCACCCATCCATCCATCCCAGCCTTTCTGTGTCCGGGTGCTGGGCTGGTTGCTGGAGAAGCTCCATCAGTGAATCGCTGCTACATTGCCTAGCAGGGTGGGGTGTAGTGTGCGGACTTAGCCAGCTGGAATCCCATTCCCGGGGATCCCCTTCCCTTCCGGCTCCGGGTTCGAGTTGACCAAAAGAGGATTTTATACAAGATGTGGAAGGTGAGGGTGAGGTGGTCATTATTTCCAAAGGTTGTCATGGTTGGGAGTGGTGACAGAAGGTCCCAGATTACCCTCACTCCCCTTTGCTCTGTGTCTCGATCCATCATCTTACTAACCGCTGACCCCGTTAAGCAACAGCAGCTCAGAGTCCGCCCTCAGACGTTTCTCCAGCCCAACGGCGTTCGGAGCGGCTTCCCAGAGCTTCCTGGGGGCGGGGGGATCCTCCTGCACTTTGGCAGCCGTATATGCTGGGCTTGTAACTGTAGATGGGTTAACTTGTCCCATCATCCAATTGCCCCACCGACCTCCATTCCCCCCACCCCTCCCACAGTGGGCCAGGTCTATTTCCTATGTTAAATCCCTTCCTCCACATCTCATAGTGGCTGTGCTTACTAAACTAGGGCTGATATACTTATTTTGTAAACAATGTGAGGACTGTAAGAGAGAATCTCCAGCATGAGGGGAGTTGAGAGGGCAACAGGGAGAAAATCCCGTGGAACTTGACCTAGAAGTGACTGAGGAACTGAGTCACTGAGGAAGTGAGGAAGGAAAGAGATATTATATTTGTGTCAGACCTCTCCCCCAGGTCCCTAGAGACCCCAATTTGCAATGATTCTATTCAGACCCAAGCATTTTCTCAGATACCTTATCCTTCTTCATTCCCGTGTCTTTCCCTCATCCCTGTTCTTATCCCCATGGCTCATCCCCCCAAAGAGGCTAAGATTGGCCATCAGAGGTAAGCCACACTCCAGCGGTGGGTTCCAGGTAGTCAGCTAAAAGAGAAAAAGAAAAGCCCAAGTCCTGGGCACATTATTTCTCCCAGAGTGATTCACTGGACCCACTGAAATGTGGCCGGACCAACACAGCATGTACAGATGGACTCTAACAGAAGATTTCTCTGAAAGTGAAGTAAAACCTGGCTCAGCTGTCAGAAAAACATCATCTACCTGTATTTGCACTGGTTTACTCTTCTCAGTAATGGAAAAATCACTCTTGTGTCATCAAGGCCCAACGGTTCACAAGAGAGGCTTGTTTTGAAATTGCCTCTTGTTGTCATCTCTTAGAATAACAGTGCATTTGATTATATTTCCAAGCTTCTTGTCACACATCCAAAAGAAGACGGGCTGCCAATCTATTCCCTCAGTTAATTCCTGCTTAGAGTAGGCGATTATTGGCCCTGAGCATTAGAACGTTGACAGGACAGGTTTTGATTAATTCTGACTCTAAAGCAAATGGAACGGAGACAGGGCCACCAATACAACAACGTACTGTATTCTTAACATAGAGCTAGCCCAGGTGATTGAATTAAGCCACTTACCCTTGGATTATGAAGATGTCTATCATCTGAACACTTATTGGTAGATTTCTGGGGTCTTCTCTGCTTTTGAGAGTCTCATAAACTAAAATGGTCTCAGATGATCCCTATGAACAATCCCCTGTGGTCTATACAAGGGGTGCCCCAGAGCCCTGATAGTTGTGTCAGTGGGTAGAACCTAGTTGCCCGGGCCCACAGAGGTGGAAATGGGTGGGCAGCAGATCTCAGTTCCTGTATAAGGCACTATGTGTGAATTAACTTGGGGCACCTGTGTGGCTCAGTCAGTTAAGCTTCCAACTCTTGATTTTGGCTCAGGTCATGATCTCATGGTTCATGACTTTGAGCCCTGCATCAGGCTCTGTGCTGTCACCCGGAGTCTGCTTGGGATTCTCTCTCTCCCTCTCTCTCTCTTTGCTCCTCCCCACCGTTCTCTCAAAATAAATAAATAAATTTCAAAAAGGTGCTCCTCTGGGCCAAGCAGTCCCACTTGGTGAACAGAGTGAGGGCTGGATTTAGCCCCTAAGTCTCCCAGTCTGCAGCACTGATACTTTCTCTCTCTCTGCAGCCCCTGACCCTCGGAGAATTGGGCGTTGTGGGGGAAGCAAACTGTTAGTCCTATTATAAGAGAAACGCTCTTGAATTTGGGGAATGAGTATCCTCGTGGTTCAGGAGATGAGGTGTTCTATGCCAGGTGGTGTGGCTGGTCAACCAGGCCTCAGGTCCAGAGCTGATGCAATACTCTTCTTTCCATGAATTAATTCCCCAGCAGCATTCTCTTTGCCTTCCTGGTACCTCACCGGTGGGCAGGGTGAGCCCAGGAACATGGCTTTACGTGCTTCGTTTGAGAGGGCCCTGTTTTAGCTCTCTTCTGAGGAGTCCATGTGGCCATGGGACAGGGTACATGCCTGGAGACCCTTACCGCCCCCCTCTAGAATACTCTAGAGGTCTCTGTCCAGATGTCCCCCCCTGCTTCCAGGACTTTCATGGCTTCTCCCTCAGGGCCATCTTCCTGGGGGGTAACCTCCCCACAGAACTGCATGTCCCTGGGGATAAGGGGTGGTAGAGCTTTTAGCAGGAAAATGTGAACAGAAACCGGATATCTGGGCTGGCCCCACCCAGTGCTGTAGCACAGAGGAGGGCCTTTGGCTCCGCCCACCCCCCCCCACCATATACACAGGTACAAACAGTCTGCTAGCATGATTTCAAACTTTTAAATATTTAGACATATGATACACGGGCCTCCATTTAGATTCCTGCCCTGACCCCACAAATGTTAGCAGCAGGCCCAGCTAGAGGTATTTTAAATCACTGTAGAAATTAATGGATTAATTAGCATTTTCTGGTTATTTTAATTATAGTTAATTACAGGTAGTTTGTCATCAAAAGTCTAATCATCTCTGAACGTCTGAACAATATGATTTTCTGAATCTAAGTGGCTGAAGGCTAGATTCTGGACTGAGATGGAATGATTTGCTCCAACTCTAGCACAGTCCTTGGTATATAGTAGTTGCTTTGAAAATGATTTAATGAATTAATGAATCCCTAAAGTGTTTTGTAACTGCCTCTTATCTTTTGCCCTGCGTATGCCTGATAACCGGCTTAGAAACTCTGCCTGCTGTGTTCACCCAAGGCTGTTTGGGGGATTTTAGTCAAGGGGGCTTGGAAAATCTTTGACGAATTCACCCAAGGCTGTTTTGGGGGTCTTAGTTCTGAGATGAAGCCAGGGAACAGATGAGAGGATAGCGTCGTCATTCCTGGAGGAGAGTGACTGCCTGTGACTCCCTGTCTTTCTGCTTTTCCTGATCCCTTGGAATGAGCTGGCAACAGTTCTGAAGAAGGAATACAAGTATAGACTTTGCATTTCCAAATGATAGACTAAAAACATACTCCACCCACATGATGTCAAGATGTGTCCAAGTTCAAGGGTAAAATTTACATATTTTGCGTATTACTGTTTCCATTGGATTTACTGAACATCTACTTTGTATCAAGCCCTCACCCAGGAGAAAAAATGAAGGCAATTACAGCAGTACCAGCCCTCATGGAATTACAAATCAGTACAAGAGGTGCTGTTAAACTGAATATTTCCCTGACTGACATAATCTATCTTACCACCTCAACTCCTCACTCTCTCTTCCCCCTTCCCCTGCTTTGTTTCACTTCATAAGGGACATATTCCATTATAAGTTTACTGTCTATCTCTCCCAGGTGAGTGAGAGGGCGGGGCTTTGCTTCACTGCCGATATCCCCAGTGACGAGAAGAGTGTCCGGCACATATTAAGTGTTCGGGAAACATTTTGTTGATGGCCAAATTCATTTGGCATCAAAATTGCACTATTTTTTTCTTGTTCAATTTGGCTTTGAGTGGGTAGGAGAATAGTACAAAGAAAAGCAATCTGGTTTGACAGTGGGAGGTACTCCTGGAAGGACTGGGGACAAATAATGCGAAGGACGGAGTCCCGATCTGGAGAACAGCTGGTGTTGAAGAAAAGTAAAGGCACTGAGAAGCTGCAGGGAGTAAGGACCTTGAGAATTTATTAGCTTTCTTTTGAGGCACAGGGTGGTTTCAGTTTGCAGTAACTTGCTGAAACAATGAAGGCCCAGGCAAAGAAGCGTGTTTATTGATCCACTGGGCCATCAACAAAACTTCTCGAAGGTGTTAGAGTGATGAGCCAAGTGACTCAGAGATCGTTTTCTTTCCCTCACCTCATAACAACCAGTTCACGGATTGCTGGGGATTTGCTGACATGTTTCTCTCCTGCAGAAAAACTGACTTTCTGCCTGGTGTGAGACTGACTTGAAGAAAAACGGAACATGACATATTTTGTAATTGCTTCTACATCTTTCCCATGGCTTTTTGCTATTCGCCTTCAGCCCTTTCATGATGCAAAACTTCTGTGCTTGACCAGGGAATCCGATTCATTGTATTTTTTCCTTTCCTTTTCCCTCCTCCGCTCTCTCACCTACCAAGGCAAAAGAGACTCTTCTTCGCTTTTAACTGTGAATCTCAAAGAGGCTCTTTTGTGGGAGGAGCCACAGGTTAAAGGATCGCTTAGAACTTTTGCACCTCAAAATGCTCCTGACTGGGGTGCCTGGGTGGCTCAGTCGGTTGAGCGTCCGACTTCGGCTCAGGTCATGATCTCACAGTCCGTGAGTTCAAGCCCCGCGTCGGGCTCTGGGCTGACAGCTCGGAGCCTGGAGCCTGCTTCAGATTCTGTGTCTCCCTCTCTCTCGTCCCCCACCCCCACCCCACCCATGCTCTGTCTCTCTCTGTCTCCCCCAAACAAATAAATGTTGGAAAAAAAATTTAAAAACTGGTCCTGACCAGACAGTGCAACTGCATCAATTGGTGATTATAAGACAATACACTTAGAGGTCCTGGGGAAAATCTACGGAGAAAGAGAATAATATACGGCATTTCCAAACTTTCGTTTCGTTTTAACATTTCCAGAAACTTTTGATTCAAGAAAATGGACTCAAATATCTTGAAATAAATCCACGTAGTTAGGAAGCTTTGGGCCAGAGTCTTGGAATCAAAATCAAGATGCCAATTTAGAGATGGCTTTGCTTCTCTCTACACTAGCTCCAAAGGAAAAGATGCTGGGTCCCTGAGTAGCAGTGTGCTAAACTCTTCTCTGCAGAAAAGACAATTCAGTAGAATTGCCAAAGTAGGGAAATTCTGTTTCCACAGTCATATCACCTACCCTAGTTGAGGGAAGGGAAAGACAGTCGTCTGTTTCGGGTTGGCATTAAAATTTTACGTGACAGCAAACAATTAAAAATTGAAATTGAGAAAACAATACCAACTTAACACAGCATCAAAAAACATGGAATACTTCAAGACAAATATAACAAAACATGTGGAAGTTATGCGCACTGAAAACTATAAAAGACTGCCGAGAAAAATTAAAGAAAACCTACAAAAAGGGAGAAATGTGCCGTGTTCATGGATTGGAAGACTCAAAGCTGTTAAAATATCTGTTTTCTCAAAATTAATCTACATATTCAGCACAATTCCAGTCAAACTCCCAGCAAGTTTTCCGGTAGAAATTGACTCCCTGATTCTAAACATTATATGGAAATTCAGAAAGACTTAAAGTAGCCAAAATAATTTGGAAAAAGAAGAATAGTGTTGGAGAACTCAGACTCCCTGAGCCGACTGGCTGGCATGGCTAGTAGAGCATGTGGCTCTTGATCTCGGGGTCATGAGTTCGAGCCCCACATTGGGTGCAGAGATTGCTGTAAAAAATCACCTTAGAGAATATGCCATTCATAACAGCATTCTTCACAATAGCCAAAAGCTGGAAGCAATCCAAATGTCCACCACTAGATGAATGGATAGACAAAATGTGGTCTACATATAAAAGAATACTATTCAGCATTGAAAAGGAAGGAAATTTTGACACGTGCCATAACACAGATGAACCTTAAGGACATTATGCTAACTGAAATAAGGCGGCCATGCACAAAAGATTACTGTATGATTCTGATTATATGACATACCTAGAGCAGTCAAATTCATAGAGACAGAAAGTAGAATGGTGGCTGTCAGGGGCTGGGGGCAGGGAGGAATAAGGAACTATTGTTTAATTGGGTACAGAGTTTCAGTTTGTGATGTTGAAAAATTCCGGAGATTGGTTGCACAACAACGTGAATGTACTTTGCACTTAAAAATGGCCGAGATGAGGGATGCCTGGGTGGCTCAGTTGGTTGTTAGGCATCTGACTCTGGATTTCGGCTCAGGTCATGATCTTGCAGTTGGTGAGATTTAGCCCCGCGTCAGGCTCTGTGCTGACAGCCCGGAGCCTCTCTGGAATTCTCTCTCTGCCTCTCTCTTTGCTGTACCCCTGCTCGTGTGCATGTGTACGTGCTCTCTCTCTCTCTCTGTCTCTCAAAATAAATAAGCAAAAAAATGAACCTCTCGATCCTTATCTCACACTGTATGTAAAAGCTAACATGAAAGGGATCATAGACCTGAAGGTAAAAGCCATAAGATTTCTAGACTGAAACAGGAGAAAAATCTTTATGACCTCAGGTTAGGCAAAGATTTCTTAGGACACAAAAAGCATGAACCATAAAGGAAAAAAGTGAATACAATGGATTGCATCAAAAATTAAAAGTTTGGTTTTCAAAAGACACAGTTAAGAAAATAAAAAGGTAAACCACAGATTGGGAGAACATATTTGCAAAACATATTCTATAAAGGACTTTTATTTAGGACATATAAAAATTCTTATAATTTAATGATTGGACAAATAACTCAATTTTTACAAAATGGGCAAACAACTAGAAGGAATCTCTCATCAGAAAATATACAGAAAAGATGGGCAAGAGACTTCGGGCTTTAGCTCCTATATGTAGAGTGCTTGAAAGTTGTAGCTACTGTCCTTACATCAAGAAAAATATGGATAAACTGAAAATCAATGACTTTCCTTAGACCCATCAGGGAACTGAGATAACAGGAGGAATTCTCACCCCCAAACTTGGAGAGATAGACGCAGAGAGAGAATCCTAGCTGAGATCTGCTCACCTGGGAGAGAAGCTGCTGGAGCCATGGTCTGGGGGGAATACTTAAATGGTAATTTTAATAAATTGCTGGAGGCTCAATATGGACTAACATGAAATTAAGAAATTCCTGGGGCTGCAATCACAGAAGGGACCCCACACTTTTGTGGGCTTTTTCTGCAGGAACCCCACCAGATTCTCACGTTGAGGATCTGAGAAATAGCCCCTGGAGACCCAGGCTGATGATGGAGCGCCTCCCAGAACCCTCTCTATCACAAAGGCCGACTCTCCAGGGGTCAAGACTTTGTCAGAGGGCAATACTGCAACATTATTCCAGGTTAGGGAAGGGAATTTCAGCCTTCTCCAGCCTTCCTGTCCCACCTAAGGAGAAATAAAAACAACCATATTCAACATGGGACAAGACTTTGAGGAAATAGATTGGAACTGCTGTAGTGAGGAAAAGGAGCAAGGGAACAATATGAAAATACCAGTAGGAGGAGAAAGAGAAAATAGAGCAGGAGAAATATTTGAATAATGGGCAAAAACTTTCCAAAGAATTTGTCATTAAAATGACAGACGCAAAACTACAGACCCAGTAAGCTCAGAGACACCAAGCAAGATAAATACCCAAACAAGCAGTGACAAAAAAACAAACCTGGGAATATCATGTTCAAACTAGGGATAAAAAGCAACAACAAAGGACAAGGTGAAAAACTTGAAGGAAGCCAGAGGTGGGGGGAAGGCAGCGGTGGGAAACTTTACTTATTAAAGAGTAAGGATAAGAATTACAGTGGGGGTACCTGGGCAGCTCAGTCGGTTGAGTGTCTGACTTCAGCTCGGGACATGATCTCATGGTTTGTGGGTTTGAGCCCCGCATCGGGCTCACTGTTGTCAGCGCAGAGCCTGCTTCAGATCTTCTGTCCCCATCTCTCTGCCCCTCCCCCACTTTCACTCTACCCCAAATAAATAAATATTTAAGAAAAGAATTACAGTGGGCTTCTCACCAGAAACCATGTTATAAGTGTTCTGAGACTCAATTTCCAATGTGTGGGTGGGCGCATTTCCCCACACCAAAAAGCAATTCTCAGACACCAACAGGGTGTCCAAGAATTCCACTCCATTCTGACACTATCTACCCTGAATTAGAACCAGATTCCACAGGTTAAGGGCTCAGTCCTATAAGATTGTCACCCTCCTACATGCTCACTTTAGATGCCAAATGCAAGTCCAGGTTATCACCTGGGCTTCTACCTGACCTGCTAGAGATTGGAGAGTGCCACAAAAGCTACTTCTTAGTTGCTATTAATTTCCTAGAGTGGCTCATAGAACCCAAAGAAACTTCCTAGGTTACCAGTTGAATGTGAAAGGATATAACTCAGGAATAGCCAGACGAAAGAGATGTATATATAGGGCAAGGACGGTATGTGGGGGAGGGCATGGAAGCCCTGCTTGGAGCCACACTCCATGCCCTCTCCAGGTGCACCACTCTCCCCAAATCCCCATGAGATCACCAGTGAACCCCACCCTTTTGGGGGTTTTATAGAGGCTTCGTTAGCTAAGCATGATTAATTAAGTCATTGGACATTGGCGATTGAATTTAATCTCTAGCCCCTCTTCCCTCCCCTGGGGTCGGAGTAGAGCTGGAATTTTCTACTCTGTAATCACATTGTTGGCTCTGCTGGCAAGTAGCACCCATCCTTAGGTGCTGGTTCAAAAGTCACCTCATTAATATAACAAAAGACACCTTTGCGGTTTTCACCACTTAGGACATTCCAAAGATTTTAGGAGCTCTGTGCCAGAGAGGATGAAGACCAAATGCATATTACTTACTATGTAAGCAAGTCAAGAGTAGAGCGAAATCACTAAAGTGTTGGTAGAAAAAAAAAAAAACAAAACATCTGCCAACTTAGAATTCTATATCCAGTGAAATTACCCTTCAAAAGTGAAGGAAGAAGATGGGGGTGAGAATAACTTGCAGAATTTAAGAAACAGAACAAATTCTTTGTACTTGCTTAACATAATAGCAACATGATATTTGGAAATCCTTAAACAATTTTTAGCAATGATCAGAAATGTTCTTGACTTCATTTATTCTGATTTTGATGTTGTATACAGCCCAGAGAACAAAGCATGTTGCATGAAAAGTATAGATTGACCATCATGTGAATTCTCATTATTGTGGATATGTAATAATTCTGTTTATGTTTTTTCAAGCTTAGTTGTTCAAAATTTGTTTTTATTCATTTATATTTTTTGAGAGAGACAGAGAAAGTGCAAGTGAGTGGGGAAGTACAAGCAAGTGGGAGGAGGGAAGAGGGGGAGGGGGTTGGAGGAGAATCATAAGCAGACTCCACACCCAGTGTAGAGCTTGATGCAGGACTCAGTCTCACAGCCCTGAGATCATGACCTGAGCCAAGATCAAGAGTTGGACACTTAACTGACTGAGCCAACCAGGTGCCCCCATAATTTGTTTTTTTTTTAATTTCTGTCATTTTTGTGGAATTTTGAAATACTGTTATAACAAAAATATTATGCCAACTTTGAAACTTTTTCATTTATTTCTAATGCTATTTAGGTCTTGTCCATTTATTTATTTATTTATTTATTTATTTATCTCATATTTTTTATTTAATTTTATTTATTAAAAAAATTTTTTTTAATGTTTATTTATTTTGGGGAGAGAGAGAGACAGAGACAGAGCACAAGCAGGGAAGGAGCAGAGAGTGAGGGAGACACAGAATCCGAAGCAGGCTCCAGGCTGCAAGCTGTCAGCACAAAGCCCTACGTGGGACTTGAACCCACGAACCATGAGATTATGACCTGAGCCAAAGTTGGATGCCTAACCCACTGAGCCACCCAGGCACCCCTCAAATTTTTTATTTTATTTTAGAGAGAGCACGCGAGTGAGCACATGAGCAGGCCAGAGGGAGAGAAAGAGAGAGAATCCCAAGCAGGCTCTGTGCTCAACATGGAGCCTGATGTGGGGCTTGATCCCATGACCCTGGAATCATGACCTGGGCTGAAATCAAGAGTGAGACGCTCAACCGACTGAGTCACCCAGATGCCCCTTGTCCGTATATTTAATATGAAAATATTGACATCTGCTTCACGAGTGGTAATTTTTTCAGCACTTTAATAATTAGCATTTTTGAGAGATTATTCTCCTATAGGAAATTAAATGTTTACTATGCATTCACATTTTTTTAAAGTAAGCTCAACATCCAATATGGGGCATGCTCTAATGACTGAGCCAACCAGGCACCCCCAGTCTTTTATTTTAAAATGCAGCTTTGAAATAACTTCTCATTATATGAATGGTCTTAAAAAAATAAAGCTGCTGAAGCACACACACACACACACACACACACACAGTGAAGGAGAAATAAAGAGTTTCTCTGACAAACAGACTGAGAGAATTGACTGCCAGCAGACCTTCCCTGCAAGAAATGTTGAAAGAAGTTCTTTAGGCAGTAGGAAAATGATACAGGTCAGAAACCGGGATCTACATAAAGTAAAGGAGAGCATCAGAGAAAGAATAAATGAAGGTAAAATAAACTTTTTAATTTTTCTTTTTCTTAATTAATTTAAAAGATAACTAAAGCAAAGCAGTGGCAAGGTTTTGGGTGACTAAAGTGTATGGATAAGTGAAATGAATGACAGCAACGTCACAAGGGACAGGAGGGAGGAATTGAGCATGATCAGTTACAAGGTATGTGCGCTACATCTGAAGCAGTACAATGTTATTTGGAGGTGGACTCAGAGTATTTTTAAATGTATATCGTAAACCCTAGGGCAGCCACTAAAAACGTTTAAAAGCAAAAAGAGGTATAAATATTATGCAAAGGGAGGAGATAAAATGGAATCATAAAAAAATGTTCCTTTAAAACCAGAGACATGGAGAAAGAAACGAAGGACAAAGAGAAACAAAGAACAAACACACTGTTGAGAAAACAGTTACAAATGGCCAATGCGCACATAAAAAGATACTCGACATCATTAGTCATCAGGGAAGTACAAGTTCAAACTCATAATGAGGTACTAATATATAACCACTAGAATGAAAATGAAACTGAAAATGAAAATGAAAACTGATAGTACTGCTGAATCTCTTCTACACGGCTAGTCGGAATGGAAAATAGCACAGCCACTTTGGACAATGGTTTGGCAGTTTATTTTAAAGTTAAACATATACTCACCATATGACTCAGCAATCCCACTCCTAAGTATTTACCCAAGAGAAATGAAACATGTCCATATAAAGACCTGCACACATAATTAAAGAAATGGACAACGGACTAGTGTTTGCCAGTTGTTAAGGATGGGGTGGAGGTGGGGGCATGAGCAGGAAGTGAGCAGGTGTGGCTATATAAGGGCAACATTAGTGATCTTCAAGATGGAGAAGTCTTGTGTCTTGACTATATCAATGTCAATATCCTGGTTGTGAAATGGTACTCTAGTTTTGCAAAATGTTACCATTGGGAGACAGTGGGTAAAGGATACATGGGCTTTTTCTGTATTGTTTTTCATAACTGCATGTGAATTTATAACTATCTCAAAATTTAAAATTTAGTTTAAAAAACATAAGGCAGGGGGCACCTGGATGGCTCAGGTGGTAGGGCATGGGACTCTTGATCTCATGGTTGTGGGCTCAAGCCCCAGGCTGGGTGTAAAGCTTACTTAAAAAAACAAACAAACCATAAACATAAAAAAATTAAAACAACAAACATGTAAGGCAGGAATTTTTAGAAACATACCCACTGTATTAAAGAGATATAGATATAATGTAGTAAGTCATCAAGTGTAGCTAACCATTAAGTATTTACGCCAATGGAGGCAAATGAAAGATCAGTCTAGACATAATCTCTGTTTTTGATCCAAGGATAACATATGCAGCTCTAGAAAGCATCAGACTTATACACACACACATAATTGCTAATAACATCTGATCTAGGGGACATGCCCCTCTCCCACTTTCTAAAAGTATTTATTTATTTTGAGAGAGAGAGCACACACGTGCATGTATGTGAGCAGGGGAGGGGCAGAAGAGAGAGAAAAAGAGAGGGAATCTCAAGTAGACTCTGCACTATCAGCCCAGAGCCCAACACAGGGCTTGATCCCACAAACCATGAAACCATGGCCTGAGCTGAAATCAAGAGTCACATGCTTAACTGACTGAGCCACCCAGGTGCCTCCCCTCCCCCACTTTTGAGCACTTTGCATGTCCAGGATGATCTTTTAAAGCAGATGATTACAAAGCAAACTCTTGACTGTGTCTGAACTGTCAATGACCATTTGGACAAGTCTGTGTCACTGGAAGAAATTATTAATTAGGTAGTTAAGGACAAAGGGAAATGAAACGGAAGTTGTCATTACTGTGGAAGGAACACAAAGGGTAATATGATGAAGCAACAAGTGACGACTACTTCAACCAAAATGGTTCACCATCAGGGCACCTGGATGGCTCAGGTGGCTAAGCGTGGGGCTCTTGATTTCAGCCTAGGTCATGATCCCATGGTGGTGGGATTGACCCCCCATGTTGGGATCTGCGCTGAGCGTGGAGCCAGCCTGAGATTCTCTCTCTGAATCTCCCTCTGCCCCTCTCCCCTGCTTGTGTGCACATGCTCTCTCTCTCTAAAATAAAAAATAAAATAAAATAAAATAAAATAAAATAAAATAAAATAAAATAAAATAAAATAAAATAAAATAAAATAAAAAGGTTCTCCATCCCCTAGGCCCATACCTTGGAGATGCCGTCAAACTGTAGTTTCTACCCACACAGAAGCTTAACAAGATGGGTGATTTCACATTATTTCTAATAAAGCTGGTGTTGGGTTCGCATGAGTCTTTTACGTAACCCAGACATCATTCCATTCAAAGGAAGCCACCATACCAAATGCTATAAAATACCAAAGAGTAAAAAGTCTTCAGGGCAGGTGGGAAATGAGGCCTACTTCCTCATGGAAACAGGTGTGCCCAACTGAATATTTATATCCACGTTAACCATTTTTCTAATGATTAAAAGGTTTAGCAATGCCTTCTTAGACCACTTGTTCTCAACTTTGGCTGGACATTGGAATCCCATCTTTAGAAATTCTGATTTAATAGGCCTGAGACGCTATTGGGCATAGAACCTCTGAGAAACTGCTCACATGATTCTAATTACCAGCCAAGTTGAGAACCAGGCTCTAAACATTAAAGAACACTGGCCATATGTAAGCTACGAAGCCCTCATGCCGTCATCCTTTCCTAAAACTCACTATGGACTGACCATATGATCACTGTCCTAACTCTCAATTCTTTCTTAACTTTGCCCCAAGACCTTTAATAATTCCCAGATGAATTCTGGTTTTCTGCTGCCAAATGTTAGTTCATACCACCGGATTAGAAGGTTCTGAAGCATTAGTACAGTTATTTGTCTTTGGGGACAGGTTTTATTCACAGTGACACTGCATATTTATGCTGTGAGCCAAGCCTCAATGAACACAGAAGATCTGCCCGTTGGTCAATAATTCATGTGGACTCATTTGAGGACACTGCTCTCTAGGGAGGCGGGAAGAAGAGAACTGTGCAGTAGTGGGTTTGCTGAAAGTGTTCAGATGCAGTGACGTGGATGGCTAAAATTAATTCTTCATAAAACGTTACTTGAACGTGGTTAATTCTCATTCCAAGTTTTCGGTTTAATTAGTGCTGTCTAGTTAACATATTCATGCAAATGTCTCTGTTATGATTGTTTGCTGATTAATTATTTTTCATGGCCATCTTAAGAAAATAGATTTTTTTCTGTCTGGAAGTCACCAGAGTGGCAGGGATTAGAAATTAAGTCATTCAAGGACAAAGTCTCCAGACTCAGTGTTTCACACTCTATTCCCCAGGATTAAATCTTACAGGGTATATGGGTGGGGTGCATATCTACATGGATGGTGCACATTTAAATTGCTGTTGGTTTTTCTGGAATCTCACAGTATTTATTCGTTAAAAAGCAAAGGAGAAAAGAATTGAAGATTTTTGTTAATTAATTCCTCTCAGGATTATGTCCCTCCCTAATTTAATTGATCTAGAAAACCACCTTACATTATAATTGTTTCGCCTGAAAGGATTTTTTCCTTCGTGTTGTGAGTACTGACTCCATTTCCTTAGAACACTCAGAGATGGTTTTCTTAGGAAACCAGACCTACTTTACTTAAACTCACAGGAGACACATTCTAACTAAAATAAACACCTCGTAACTGATAGTGGGGATCATCATTTTCCAAATGCTGGAATGCTGTCCTCTTCTGTTTAGCATTCTTCTGTCCCAATACTTAAGTATGTTAAATACCAGCTAAGATATTGCTTGGTGAGTTTGGAATGAGAATAAAGCAAAGAAACAGAATGCTGTGTCAGCCAGGGATATTAGTTACAAGCAGCAGAAAGAGACTTTGGCTGATTTGAGAGAAAAGGAGGCAGAGAAGAAAGAGGAGGGGAGATGGGGGAGAAGGAAGAGAAGGGGGTTGTGAGAGGGTATTAGAGACTCACAGAATCTCCAGGAAGCCAGAGGAGGCAAGCCGAAGGGGGTAGGCACAAAGGGACACTCTGAAGCTGAAATCACCGGTAAAAATCACACCTCTGAGCAATTTGGTGGAAGGCACCCAGGTCATTTCAGCCATTGCAGGTGGCCTGGACACTGGCCTTCGCAGCAGTTCTGAAGCCATTGCTGCCCAGCAGGAAGTGGGAAGCTGTGGCCAGTGACACGGAGAATGTCCCTGTTTTTTGTGACACTAGTTCCAAATTCAAAGTCCCTTGTGGAGGTGGCCAAGTGTAAGACCGTTAGTGTGGTAGCTGGCAGAGTTGCCGGGACCAAAGCATTTTCAGCTTCTAAAGTGATAGGTGGGGGTCGTCTGGGTGGCTCGGTTGGTTAGGCGTCTGACTTGGGCTCAGGTCATGATCTCGTGGCTCCTGAGTTCGAGCCCTGCATTGGGCTCTCTGCTGTCAGCACGGAGCCTGCTTCGGACCCCCTGTACCCCTCTGTCTCTGCCCCTCCCCCCCCAATAAACATTAAAAATTTTTTTTAAATAAAATGGTAGTTGGTCTGCCTCCTCACAAAGTCAGAATGTGAGATGCTCCAGGGGCGCTTGGGTGGCTTGGTCAGTTAAGCATCTGGCTCTTGGTTTTGGCTCAGGTCACGATCTCATGTTTGTGAGTTTGAGCCCCGTGTCAGCACAGAGCCTGCTTAGGATTCCGTCTCCCTCTCTCTCTGCCCTTCCCCTTTTCGCACATGCACTATATCTCAAAATAAATAAATACACATTAAAAAGAAAAGAATGTGAGAAATCCCCCAACATGTCAGATACCAGGCAGCCGAAATAATGTCAAGTGTCGTCATGAATTATTTAAGTAGTCATTTCTCCCCAACAACAGGAAAACCTAATGCCTGTATGTATTTGTCTGTATCTATTTAGGGACCATATCTCAGTAGTGAGTAGTTCTCCCCTGTCTCTCCCTTGGGCAATGTTAGATCCATTTCATTTTCTCTCTCTGCCTCCTGATTTTCTGGGTGTCATTCATTCTTGCTTTAGAAGTGATGTGAGTTTATAATTAAGTCAAAATATTTCTCCCACTGTGTGTTGATTCAATTAGTTCCAGCCCCAGAATCATTGCCTTTAAGCAAAGGTCTCAACAAACACCATGTGGTTCCCACAGCACAGGTACACCTCACTGGCACAGGGTCAGCAGATGCCATCCCAGAGAGGTGTGCTTTGTCCAGGAGCAGCGGTACATATAATGGGCTGTGCTCTAGGAGAGGGGCCTGCCCCACTACCCCTATACCTTTTAATAAGCAAGTAAGTCAAGAGAGGGGCTTTGCAGCTCACCTGCCTGGGAAAATGATTTGAGCTTGGGCACCATGAGCTACCTGACCAGAGGGGTCGTATATCTACTCATATCACCTGGAATCCTTGTGGGACGTCAAGGGCACATGCAGCACACCTCATTTCCTTGCCTATTTTCAGCTGGCAGACAATCCTCCCTCCACAGCTGCACATAAACAACATGACTTAGGCTCAGAAACTCCGCACGGCCATAAAGCTGGTTTTGTTAATAAACCCAAAGATAACCGGGTTTATGCTAACAAATTCACACTGCCATTGGAATCAGAGTCCTAATTTATTGAGTGCAATGAGAAATATATCTGGCAGGCATGCCAGAGTAGAATCTGGTTGGCTGGTCGTTTTCCTCTCTAGAAAAAAAAAGTCTATAAAAGAAAGGTTTCTTGGAGAGTAGACAAATAGCTTGGGCTGGTACAGTAGCTTCATAGATGTTAGGGACCAAGGCTCTTACCATTCTCTTCCACCATCTCCTTGCATGGCTTTCTTCTTCACAGTTATCTTATAATCCAAGATGGTTGTTGGAGCCTTGGTCACCACATCTGTGTTGCAGGAAGAAAGAAAAGACAAAAAGGAAACAACAACAACAACAACAACAACAAACCAGTCCCCTTCCATATGTATCTGATTTCATTAAGCAGCTTTCCTGTAAGTCTCCTCCAATACTACTGCTTGCATTTTGTGTGTCAGAAATGAGTCGTTTGGCTAAACCTTGGTGCAAAGGAGGCTGGGAAATATAGTCTTTTCCTCTGTCTGTCAATGTGGCCAGCTAAAAATTCACATTCCGTTACAAGAAGAAGGGGGAGAATTAATGTAGCAGTAGGCAACTAGCAATTTCTTAACATACTCTACCTTGTATAGTTATTAGGAAGATGAGTGTAATGGTTAAGACTATTGTATAAATACAGTAAGCATAATAGCTATTTGTTAAATGCCTTTTAGGTGTTGGCATCTTAATGGCACTGTACATGTGTTATTTCAATTAAATTGCACAATTGTTCCTTAGGTAAGTATAAGCATTTAACATTTTTTTAATGTTTATTTATTTTTGAGAGAGAGCGAGACAGCGAGAGAGAGGGAGAGAGAGAGAGAGAGAGAGAGAGAGAGAATGAGCGGGGGAGGGGCAGAGAGAGAGGGAGACACAGAAACAGGCTCCAGGCTCTGAGCTGTCAGCACAGAGTCTGACGTGGGGCTCGAACTCGGGAATGGTGAGATCCTGACCTGAGCCGAAGTCGAATGCTTAACTGATTGAGCCACCCAGGCGCCCCAGCATTTTTGTTTTATAGAGGAAAAAATTAAGGTTTCAGTAACCAGAGGATGGTCACATAAAATTAGTAGTGTAAGAATCAGATCCTAAATCTGACTCTACCTGATGTTGTAATGTCTCCCGATACAGTGTTAAAGAGAATGAATTGTAAGCAAAAAGAATCTATAATGCTATCATCTGGAGAAAATATACTCCATTTTACATAGCATTGCTATTTGATATACAGTTGCAATTAAGTGTGCCTCTCAGTTTTCCTTCTGCCATTTTAACTTTATAAAATATCCCAAGTTCCATGTCCTGAGTTTTCCCAATTAATTTATCTTTTGTAAAAAATGCTTATTTATTTATTTTTGAGAGGGAGAGAGCATGGGCAGGTACAAGTGGGGGAGGGGCAAAGAGAGAGTGAGCTAGAGAATCCCAAGCAGGCTCCATGCTGTCAGCATAGAGCCCCATGTGGGGCTCAAGCTCACAAATGGTGAGATCATGATCTGAGCTGAAATCCAGAGTCAGATGCCTAACCAACTGAGCCACCCAGGTGTCCCTATTTTATCTTTTTGATATCACATCATTAAACCTCTTCTCTGATGTGGACATTAAGGTCCCAACTTTTTGCTAATGGAAAATGGCAGCCATTAACATTTTTGCATTTATTCCGTTTCTTTTGAGTTATTTCCTATTAACTTTTACCTGTGGAAATCATGGTTTGAACGACAAAAGCATGCTTATGGTACTTGCCATTTATTGCAATATCATTTTCTAAAAGGTTGTCCCTATTTACACCACCACTGGCAAAAAATCAGTAGTTCCTCAACAGCAGTTTACCAGCAATGGATAGAGCTTCTTTTTTTTTTTTTTTAATTTTTTTTTTCAACGTTTATTTATTTTTGGGACAGAGAGAGACAGAGCATGAACGGGGGAGGGGCAGAGAGAAAGGGAGACACAGAATCGGAAACAGGCTCCAGGCTCCGAGCCATCAGCCCAGAGCCTGATGCGGGGCTCGAGCTCACGGACCGTGAGATCGTGACCTGGCTGAAGTCGGACGCTTAACCGACTGCGCCACCCAGGCGCCCCTGGATAGAGCTTCTATAGAGAGGGAGAGGGATGAAAAGAGAAATGGTGGGAAATGGTGTCTCAAGTTAGTCTCAATTTGTTTTTCTTTGCTTATAGTAATAGTGATACATTAAAAAAAAAACTTTTCAATTTGCAAAACCAGTGCAAAACTGGGCCTGCGTTGTACAGGACAGAGTAAGTCTAAGACAAATTGTGATTATTTTTTTTGCATGATTAGATAACAGAGGTACATTTACAATGAAGTAGATGAAACAAGTTTCAAGACCTCTTGTTTGCTTATGCGCCACTTCTGAGGCCCTGGAAGATGCTTTAGCAATGGTCTTGGGTTTTTGTGAAAAGTTGCAGAAGTAAGATATTTTCACTACAATCTGTTATGGCTACTTGGTGGTTTGCTGGTAAACTGTCTCTCTCTCTCTCTCTCTCTCAAAGGAAAAAAAAAACAAAAACAAAAAACAGGCCTGATTTCTGATTTGTAGCATTTGCCCATTTCCATGGTGTAAATACCATGGCTGCTTTCAAGCTACTAATAGTTTAACAAGCAGATCATAAAATTCCTGAATATGCAACAATCAGCTTTTGAGAATCACCACCTGTCCCTTTGATACACATCCCTTACTGCCTCGTGGTGGCGACAGAGTGGGCACAGTCATTGTGGGATTCTACTATGGGAAAGTTGATTTGGTATTGCACTGCATTTAGAGTTAGCGGCATCTATTTATGTTGGATGAAAGCACTCTCATTATACTTAAGTTATTGATAGACTTCTGGTTATAGGAATAGCTTCCAGGAATATTCCTACCCCACGGTGCTGACTTGGAATTTTGACCTGAATGTGCAGGGCCAGAAGTGACATAATAGTATGAAAGTGTCCTATGTGTCCTGGCTCCTGGAAATTTGAAGGTCATGAAAGAGAAACAAGATTTGAAATGCTTAGAGTTCTAACACGGCATGTGGAAAATGATCAGACATGTGAAGTAGTAAAGGAAAGATTTGGTTCTTATTGATGCCTAGCCAAAATAGTTCCCTTCTGTTAGGAATAAACCTGATAATATCAAAAGTTCAACAACTTCTTTAAAGGGAAAGTGGAGGCACACATGTACTAGTGCTTTAAACAGTGAGTGGAACTAAGTGTGTGAATTATGTGTTATGTATCACAACATATAGAGCATATCTTAACATGATATTAAATGATATTATAAAGCTGAAAGAAAAATTTCTAAACAATCAGAAATTAAGAAACAAACATTGATCAACCATGCTGGAGGACAGACTGAATGATCTTTATATCCTCTTCAGAAAAAATGATATTATAAAATTGTCACATGAGGAAGAGATCAACAAGTATGTGGGCAAAAATGTAGGAAAAAACATTACAAATGTGTGGGAGGCATTATTTAATAAAAATGTTGTATCTACTTGGAAAAAGACAGAATGAGATAAATACATTACATATGTTGTACCATACCCAAGGATCTAATGCCATTTTGTCTTTGATAGCATTGATATTTTGTAAGAGTCTGGGCCAGATGTTTTATAGACTGTCCTACACTTTGAATACATCTGATCGTCTCTTCGTGATTAGATTCAGGTTAAACATCTTTTGCCAGAAGATTATATAGGTGATGTCCCCTTTTCCAAGGGCATCACATCAAGAGGCATATGATTGCCCCTTATTGACAATGCTTCTTTTGGTCATTTGGGTAAGAGAGTGCTTTGTATATATATATACATATATATATATATACACATATACATATATATGCACATATATATGTATATATATGTATATATATATGTATGCATGTATATACGTATCTATAAATCACACAGCGACTTATTCTCACGCTAAGAAGGCAAGTTATCAGGCAAGACTTCTAGTGCGCAGCAGGAGGCAGTCGTTTTCTCAAGGCTCTGCGGAACCGGTCCAACCACGCCCATCCCACTGCCCTCCCGCGTCTTTTTTCCCCGGAAAATCAATTCTCAGAACCAGAAAGCTCCTACTGCATCGCGCCCAAATCTTTTCCCATCAGCACGGGTGCGCCTGCGCAGCGCGTCTCCAGGCGGCTCCTTTCCAGCGCCCGGCCGCCTCTTTTTCCTGTTCTCCTCGGCCTCCCCTTCACTCGCGCTTTTCCCGGAGGGGTCATAACAGGGCGCCAAATTCGCGTCCGCGGGAAGGCCGGGGGCGGGGCGCGGCGCGGCGCGGCACGTCAGTGGCCTTCCGGGCGGAAGTCCGCAGCCTCCGGAGCCTCTGATTGGCTTTCAGCCTGGCGCCTGTCTCGGCCCCCGCGCCAGTTTCGGGCTGGTTGGCGCGGAATCGGGAGACTTCGGAACCATGGCGCTCGTGCACGGTGAAGACTGCGAGCTGGGGTCAAGCGGTGAGGGATGACCCCGCGCGCGGGGTCCTGAGTTGGGAGTGTAGGGACCGTGGCATGACTGTAGGTGGTGGGGATTCTGGAGTGGTCTCTTATTTTGTCTTAGGCGCGCATCCGGGTCGCCGTACTGGTCTTTTCGGGCGCGGACCTCGGCCATCCCGGGTAGGACCCCTTTGGTTGGTATCGGGTGGTGCTTCCTTTTAGGACCGTTTGCACCTGGCAAACCAGAGCACACCCCCTGCAGGGCCTGTGTCACTCCTGGTGTCCACACTAGTTTGCATTTTCTTTTTATTTCTTTTGGTGAGCGCGTTCCACGTGCTGGGCACACCTTCATCCAGACTGGCCCCGGTGGGGCACGGGTTTGCTTCAAAGTATCTCCGGACTCTGGCCCCCCCCCAAGTATCTGCTTGAGGGCTGGGGCAGAACGGATGTGGGCCCTTTCTATAGAAGCTCCCAGGAAAATTGCTTATATCTTGTAACTCAGCAGGAGAGAAAGGTCTAAGGGCTGTCACCGCAAGATACAAATGGGTTTTGTCTTTTTAGGTAATGGATTTCTACTTTGTGCGTTAACAATTTTTTCTTTAAATTCTGTCGAAAGTTCTTCAAGTGCTGCATAGAAATAATATTCACAATCTAGTCGTCTCTGGTGGAGTTCCCCCCCCCTCCAAAAGCATCAGCTCAGCAGCATTTGGGATGTCATATATGTGACTCCGTTTTCAGTAGTAATCTTTTACTTCCAAAAATAGAATACAAAAATGTAAATTGTCTTTGTCTGATTTCTGATTTTTGAACTGTGTTCATCTAGTGTGACTTAACTTCAGTGAACTTCTAACTTAAAATCAGATGCTTCACTTTCTTAGCTCAAGCTCCATCACCTGTCACTCAAATACATCACCATTAATGAGAACTTGCTTTCTAATCAGCTTCCTTTGCATTCACCTCGTTGTGAATCACAGATTTCAATTTCTTCTAGCCTTTCGTTTTTAAGACAATTTATTTTGGAGAGTCGTCTAGCCTGGATTACAAATGGGGTGTGGGATGTGAGTATGCGAACAGTCTTTGCAGCCGTCCATCAGTGATTTGCCACTAGGGTGTCTTTCTTCACCCTAAAAACTACGTCATCTACGAACATCAAGAAATCACTCTTCGGAGGATACTGTGTAATCTTGAGACTCTCTTAAGTCATGGTGTTGATTAAGTCGTTGCTGGAGCTTGTGACTAGAATTTTTTCCTTAGAGCAGAAAGATTGTTACCTGAAAGACTGTTGCAGGCTAGTGTCTGTCTGCTTTTGGGGAGAACGGGGGTACTTCAGATGGTAATCTTGAAGCAAATATTTAAACTTTTGTAATGGGTTATTTTCATGCTTTTTGGGGTTAACTTACCTACATGAAGCATTGGACACATTCCAAGAAGAAAATTCTAGGCCTTTTTTCCCTTAGGTATTAGAAGGTGGGGCACCTTGACAATGGCAGTGAAAAGTTGAAAGGTCTGTAACTAGCTGTTATTATATATGAAAAGGGATCAGGGAGAGTTTAATGATTTAAAAAAGCAGGTACGGTGGTTTATTCATTTGTTCATTCAGCAAATATTTATAACGTACCTACGAGGTATAGGCAGTCTGCCAGACTCTGGTGCAACAGTATTACAGTGGTAGGTAAGCTGGACATGTATTTTATCTTCCTGGAGTTGAGATGGTAAAGATCTAATTATGTGTGGTGCTATATTGAGGCTTCTCTGAGCAAACTGCTTTGCTTTATTTTTGCTTTCTAGAAGCTAGAACATGGTGCTGCTAGGTGTGGTGTGTGTGGGCGGTGTGTGTTTGTATGTGTGTGTCTACCCTGTATCTGTACACACATAACACAAACATTAAATGAGATTCTGTACTGCTGAGTACAAAGTAAGCCGGGGATCTTCATTTAATGCTTAACAACCTTATGGAGCAGAGATGATTATCCCCATTTCCCAGATGAGAACTCTGAGGCTCTGCATTAGTCAGAGTCCTTAGGTGTAAGCTGCAGGAGCCAACTCTAGCTGATGTAAATAGAAAAAAGGAATTTATTGGAAGGATTTTAGGGATTAGAAGGATATGTTGTTCACAAAAACTCCAGGAGGATTGGAGAGTCAGTCAAGGGGCTGCTTAGCCAGGAATGTGATTAAAGTCATGTCCCAAAACTGGTCTACTGAGGAGGTCATTGCCAGCCATGGCCAAGTACTTGATGTTATAATTTGTACCTTGGGACATTGCTGGCTCCGTGAGCCCAGGTAATCCTCTTGCAGCTGATACTACTTCTAGAATCTTCCTTTAGCCCACCCCCCCCCTTTCCTTCTGTCACAAGCGTCTGATTGAAAGTCTGAACTGGTGTTCTTAATTGATAGAGCCTCTTTTATATGTTCATGCTCTCGTTGCAAGGGTGTCTGGGAAAGAGCATCTGGTTTTGCAACTTATGCAGTGACATTTGGGCTCTGTGTGTCCGAGCAAGATTTATAAGCGGGGAGTTTCACAAATAGGTTCAGGTGCTGGGCAGCTTAAAAACCAACAAGACATCTGATCACTGCAGCTCAGAGACACTAACTGGTGGTCTCATGTCACCCAGTAAGTGGTGGAGTTGGATTGTACTGCTTTTCCCTAATCTGTTCTCCCACTCTACACTTTGATGTCAGATTTATCTTCCATACTGACTTTCTCACGGTTTCTGAATGCACTTGGCAGTTTCATCCCTTTGTAATTTGGCTCATGCTTTTTTTCAGTGCTTCTGCCCCTTTTCCCCCTATACAATGATGGTGAAATTCTATTTCTCTTCCTGGGTCAGTGTTGGCAACCTCCCCTGTGAAGGCTTCCCTGATTCCTCAGGCAAAATTAACAGTGCTCATTTCTGTGTTTCCTGAGTACTTTGTTCTTCCTTCTTATTGGGCACCGTGTCTGTATGATCGTGGGAACCTCAGGTCCTTTTGCTTTATTTGACTGTGAGCCCCCTTGACAACAGGCAGCTGTCTCTTGCTTGTAATTGTATCCCAAATCCTTTAGAGTGGCACAGTATTGCCTGTGAAGTAAGTTCATTTGAAGAACTGTAGATTTCGTCAGGATAGTCTACTAAAGGGGTCCACGGAGTCTTTAAAAATATACTGAGACCAACTTTTCACTCTCACTGGTCATGCCCAATAATCTCTGAAACGTTTTCACGTAGGCCTGCTCATGATTTTTTGAAATCATTTGAGTGACACCCAAGATTTGTGGCTGTCATCATCAACTACCTGCTTTCCTTAATTTTTACTTAACGCTTTTTTGAAAATGGACTTAAAAGATGCAAAAGTCAAACAATAGACTGAGATGGTAGAAAGAGATTCCATTTCCAGAAAGCTAGAAAAAATAAGATCTCTAATTATGCTTCACCTTTAAGATCTAGTTTTCAACAGTTTATTGTCAGCATTTAAATTTAACTTTAAATTGCATCTTCTATTTCAGTCAAACACTTTGTCAGTCAGTTTAATGTTGTTATGAATGTTCCAGAGGGATTGGAGCTTTTAGGATTCATCTCATCAATACTTCTTTTCTGTGCCTACTCCTTTTTATAAAATAATTAGCATCAAATACAATAAAATACTCAATTTCACAGACCTAGATGGCAATCGTGCTAAGCTGAAACGCACGGCTGGCAGGCAGCACTGCCTCGCTTGCCTTGGTTATTCTTCAGCTGGTAAATGAAAGTCTTAATTTTGTGGATGAACTCTTTTCAGTGTATGTGTGTGGTGGTCAGTTGATAATGACCAAAAACATGAATAATTCAAAAGTTGAATGAACGAACACTGAGGCCTTCTGATATTCCAGTAATTTTTGACAAAATACATTTTAATCTTTGTAATTTTGCACTATCATACCATGTTGTAACCGACTGAGTGAGGCCTGGAAGTTAGTGAAGGATTCAATCTCTTCAGAGCCCTACTTGTTAAATTCTCCCAACCACCCACTTGATCCCTGCTTTGAAATTCCAAGTACTTTATCTGCCCCTCTGTTAGGGCAGGTATCCTAAAGACTGGTTTTGAACTAGTTGTTAACTTATCTCCCATTTTAGATTATTAATTCTGTGAGTACACAAACCATGTCTTTCTGATCTTTGTGTCTTTCAGAGCGCCTAGTACAATGCAAAAAGCAGATGCTCCTTCAAAGCCTTTCAAGTGTTAATAGAATACAAAATGACTTGTCCTTCTCCTATAACTCTGCTTATGGGCTGTCATTTTTAATGGAAAGGTTATGGACTAATGGCTGATCTCCATTCTGCAGTGTCTCCATAAGATATCAGTTGAATTTGGAATTTTCCTCTTTGGGGAGAAAAAAATAACAGTTGCTTCAGTTATTTTCACTGGGTCTTAGAGAAAATTTCTGGAGTCACAGGAGCTGCATGAATATGACCTTTGAACTTACTGTCTACAATATGAAAAGTATGTGTGTATAATATTAAAATTGTTACTATTGGCTAGAAACATCCCTGTTACTGAGGAAAGATGGCTGGCAATTTTCTAACATTTCCTATAAATTTGGCTTTTTTTCAGCTCTGTCAGATTCAGGGAGTTTTGTAGCTTCTCGATCCAGGCGAGAAAAGAAATCAAAGAGAGGGCGCCAGGAAGCTCTAGAAAGACTGAAAAGGGCTAAAGCTGGTGAGAAGTATAAATATGAAGTAAGTAACCATTTTTCTTTTTTTTTTCCCCCTCCTGTGCTTTATCTGATTCATAGCCTGTCGGTATTTTATGTCCCCTTTGTCATTGATGAGAAATAAGCATATAATTCGCTCTTGTTGTGATAGTCATTTCTTACTATTAAACAAGCATGGGCATGAAGTAGATTTGCACATTGTGTACACTGCTTGACCCTTTGAGTTCCTGTAAGGCACTTTACGCATGCTATTCAAATTCTGATGAAAGCAGATCTACATTTTTGTCCTTATTAAGCACACTGTAGCTTTGGTAAGTCCCATAGCTTTGTTGGGGGAAACTTAGAAATGCTTTTACCTTGCTCTTAAGGTATTGAGCAGTCTAGCTAAGCACTACTTCGTGGAGAGAATTTTTCTAATTTCATCTGCAAGGGGTGAATCTGCAAGGACTTGGGCCTTACTCCTGTTGTGTCCTATGTGTAAGATTGAATGTGATGCCCTTTTGGCCTGCAGGTAAAAAAGGAAAAAAAAGGAGCGGCTGCCATCTAGACAGCATTGTCTGGGTTCCCTTTCAGTGTGCTTCCTATATCTTAGAGTATCTTAGCTGCCTTAGGGCTAGAAAGTGATTAATTAATACTGGAAAATAATGATAACTCCAACTGCTCATATACTTTTTTAGCAAACACTGTTTTAAGTTCTTTTACTAATAGGTTCATTTATTTAATCTTTCCAATAATCATGAAAAAGTTAGAGACTATGGTTAACAGCATTTCACAGGTGAGAATCCTGAGGTCACAATGGCGGATCCTGGAGCCTGGATTTGAGCACAGGCAGTCTGGCTTCAGAATCTGCATATTTAACCATGGTATATACTGTGCTATGCAATTAAGAAAGTAGAAGAGTGTTTTTTTTTTCACTTGCCATCATTCAGTCAAGTTAAGTGAGTCAACCAGATCACAAAGGGTTGCTAAAAGGATTACAGTAAAGCAGGAGTAAAGCATTTTTAATGTAGGAACTTCTGTAAAGGAGTTCTGTGGGGGCATTTCAGATGTTGACACGATGTGACTGATTTTTCTTTAATCACTCATGTTAATTGCATGGCTCTAAGGGTTCATGCCAAGCAGTAGCTCTGTTTTGTGACATAGAGTCAAAATGACATTTTACTCAAAATAATTTGTTAAAATAGTTTTCTGGTATCTTTTTGCTAGTATATTAAAGTGAGTTACTTAAATAAGAGACAAAGTATGCCTGATAGACTTCAACCAACAAAAATCACCCTGCCAGTTCCCTTCCCCTGCCAAAAGAAACTTGGTCAGTATAGTAATATTGTTGGATGGGTTTGTGTTTGGGTTGTCAAAAACTGAATTCGGTAGGGCAGGTAGTTTCTGTTATCAAATGGTGAAAGGCCAAATCAACATTTTCCAGTGATCCCTATGGAGCAGATTAAATAGCTGGTGAAAACCAAGCCTGGTCCTGTCATTGTTAGTCTCATTGCTATGGCGGGAGTCTAGTCAGCTCTGCACATCGGGCTCTCAAAGCTCCACGTCCAAGCGATTTTTCCTGGAGTCTTAGCTTTTCAGCTGGAGTTAGTCATTTCTTCTAGCCCCTTTCCCACTTGAACTCTGGAGAGAAGGGGGGGATTTTTAATGAGGTGTCTTTGAATTCTTCTAAGCAGACCACCAAATTTGCACCTGGGATGCCGATGGCCTGTTACTGTAGCCGCTGAGGTGGCTGCCTCTGTTCTGCTTGTTGCTTACGTTGTGAAGTGCTCTGCTCTGTTCATGTCAATAAATCCTGGTGTTCTGGCCCTCCTGCAGTTGGGCAGCTCATGTTGCTGGAGGACTTGCCCTTCACCTAGCTCGGCATTCCAGTCTCTGCAGTCTCAGGGCCTGAGAACGGTAGGGCATCAGTGGTAATGCCGACAGGGATCACTGAAACATTGTTTCTAGTGTGTCTGTAGAATACCGAGTATGCTTGTTGTGCTGAGTGGGAGAGGGAGATAGATGGGGGAGGGTTTCCTTTTGAACTATATTTGGTTGGTTGAATAGTTCATAAAATTGTCAGTTTGCAGGACATCATCAGCTAGTGTAGAGGGGGTTAGCATGCCTTATGGGTTTGCTAAGTACAGGAGAAACCAGTCTAGAAGTTACAAGTGAATAATCCCCAAAGCAGCTACCAAAGAATTGGCTATAATTCAGTTTGTTTTTTATGAAGCCGGTGAGTAATTGATGGTGTGACAAGTGTATTATGCTAATGGAATCATTTAATATCTTGTGTTAACACCCACGTAAAAGGAATACTAAGTTAATTGATGTCTATTTAAGGAAAACCTGGTAGTGGTGTTGAATGTCAGAACTCATGATTTGGTTGCAGCTACTCCTTCAGGCTGCCATTCCAGTTTCAATTTGACGATTTTCCATCAGAAATGTTTAACGCTTTCACTCCGTTTGAAGCTTTCTCAAACTTGTATGATGGCAGGTTGAGGACTTCACAAGTGTTTATGAAGAAGTTGATGAAGAACAGTATTCGAAGCTGGTTCAGGCCCGTCAAGATGATGACTGGATCGTGGATGATGGTATGTGGGAGGAAATGGCCTCCTAGACGCCGTACTAGTTGTGTTGTGTAGAGTCTTGTGCAGTGGAGTTGCTGCTTTGCACGAGCAGACGTAAGACACTGTGAAGATCATACCATTGGTTCAGATTTTTCTCAAGTACAATATTTGAGAGTGCAGAGGCAGTACAATATGAAGTTTGTTTTGGGATATTTGGAGAGTCCGGCCACATATCTCAGGAGCTAGTATAAAACCTCCAAGAAGGGGCTAGGAATTGGGAGGAACCATGTACCTGTGGGGTATCCTCGGGTGATGTGGGGATAAGAAAACTACCTGTTGCACAGAATGTCTATGAGGATTACACAAAGCTCTTTGCGTGAACAGTAACCTCGACAGTGGAAAGCTCTGGGCAGAGGCTGGTCCCGATGTTCTTACAACCCATGTGGAAAGCCCACTGGTTACTGCTTGTCGGGTGTGACTTCTTGGCCATGTGATTGCCGACCACTGGTGGGGGGGAGGGTGTGTGTAGACTGCACCTGTGACCATATTTATGTTTCTTTTTCTGTAGTTGGACTCAGCTATATTGCCACTTTTCCCTGGAGACTGAGGTGCTTTTTCTGGGCCTCTGTGATCTCGATTCTTGTACTTTTTATTCTTTTGGTAGAGCAAAACTACTGCTAAACATCCTGTTGTGGCAGACTTTGATCCTGAGGGCCAAATTGTTTCCCTAGCTCACCTGGATGGGCATAGCATATTTCCTTTTGTTTTGACTCAGCAAACCTGCTGTGTGTGTAAATGTTGTGTCTCATCTGGCACTCATCTGAACCAGGTTTCTGCTACACTTAAAGATGGCACAGGCCGGGAGAACATCTGAGTGGGTATAAAAGGTGTTTTGTTGTGGTGGTGGTGGCTAAAATACTACTAGCCACTTTTAGAAACTTGATTCCAATTTAAAATTTTGTCCTGTAGATGGTATTGGCTATGTGGAGGATGGCCGAGAGATTTTTGATGATGACCTTGAAGACGATGCCCTTGATTCTTATGAGAAAGGTAACTATTTTGTTTCTAAGAGAGTGCCATTTTGAGATATAAAGCATTAACATTTGAGACGACTTGGTATTTTGACACGGGTTCCTTTAAGGGTAAAGGACCTACCACAACTGTTTTTAGGTGTGGTATATGTTCTCATATTGAGAGAAGCGTAGTTCTGTAGAAAATTAAATGTAAAAAGAAAAACAATACCATGAAAGGAAGTTTCGTGTCTCTGTGATCCAAAGAGTTTGGTCTTTTACTTATTTTGGAATTTCATTTCTGTGGTCATTTTAGACTTGGTGATTTTGAGAGCTGCAGCAATAAATGATGTCTTTTAATTTCTACTGAATTGATGTGCTTACAATTTTAGCTCTTTGATAGTAGCATAGTACAATAATTAGATTTAGTAATCAACTTGCTTTGTCTAATCAAAATTTAAAATGATACAAATGAATGTGTCAGATTTTCTTAGCTACATAATCTTTGACAAAATGTTTTTTCTTAAGTAAACAAGCCTGATTTAGTTTCTGTAAAATGTGAAGGGGAAATTGTCTTTAGTGTTTGTTTTTTTGATTTGCTTCATTATTACCACCAAGTGTAGATCATGGGTCAGCAAATTATGGCCCACTCACAGCCAGTTTATTTTAAACCGCTTTATTGCACTGTAATTTACGTACCATACAATTCACCTATTTAAAGTGTACATTTCAGTGGTGTTTACTATAGTCACAGAGTTGCGCAGCTATCACCGTAGTTGGTCTCACGTTTTTTTTTTGTTTTTTTTTTTTTTTACCTCAGAAGGAAATCATGCCTGTTACTATGTAGGGCCCCAGCTCAGAATGTTTTTTTCTTTTCTTTTTTTTTTTTTAATTTTAGGGAGGGAGAGTGCAAGCAGGGGACAGAGGGAGAGGGGGAGAGAGAGAGAGAATCTTAAGCAGGTTCCACACTCAACACGGACCCTGATAGGGGGCTCGATCCCATGACCTGGGGATCATGACCTGAGCTGAAATCAGAAGTTGGATACTCAACTGACTGAGCTGCCCAGATGCCCTGCTTTTTTCATTTTTAAAAGGTGTTTTTAAAAAAGAAAAATGCAAGGAAGAATATGCAGCAGTGTGAGAGATGTGTGCAGCCACAAAGCCTAAAATCTGTTCTATCTTGTCCTTTTTTAGAAATACTGGGCCCTAATTTGTGGATTTTTAACATTTACTTTCTTCCTCTTCCCCCTTCTCAACCACATATACACAGACTTAAGTTTTCATTAACTTGTTGAAAGTAAGTTTTAAAGCCATGATGCTTCACTTCTACAGGTTTCAATAGTGACCTCCTAAGAACAAGAACACTTGTGTACTTAGCCACAGTACTATTCTCATAATATTATCTAATATATTGTTCATATTAAGATTTCCTCAGCCCAAAATGATACCTGTTTTTTCAAGTGCAGAGTCCATTTCAGTTTTTATGTCTCTTGAGTGTTATTTAGTATAGAACAGCACCATCCATCCTCTCCTCCCTCTCTGGCTTTTTTTTGGGGGGGGGTCTTTCATGACCTTGACATCTTTAAAGGGACCAGGCTGGTTTTGTTCACTGTTCCACAATCAGGGATTTGCCTGGTTGCTTCTTGGTGTATAGAGGTTAAATATTTAAAATTTTTTTAATGTTTTTCATTTTTGAGAGAGAGAGAGAAAGCACGAACAGGGGAGGGGCAGAGAAAGAGGGAGACACAGAATCCAAGCAGGCTCCAGGCTCCCAGCTGTCCGCACAGAGCCTGACGCGGAGCTCGAACCCACAAACTGTGAGATCATGACCTGAGCCGAAGTCGGACGCTCAACCGACTGAGCCACCCAAGTGCCCCTAGAGATTAAATATTTTGTCAAAAATGCAATATGGAAGAAATTGTGTCCTTTCCACTGATTATATCAGAGGCACATAATGTCATTTTGTCCTATTCTTGGTGATACTGAGTTTGCTCTCTTGGCCAAAGTGATGTTCATCAGATCTCTTCCTTATAAAGCTACTTTTCCACCTTTGTATTAATGTACATAAGGGATGATATGTGAGATCATGTGTATATCTTTCACTCACCAACTATCACCCGATGCTTTCAACATCTATTGATGACTTTCCTTTTTTTTTCTCTTTCCTTTTTAAAATGATCACTTTAAACTCAAAGATTGAAATAAAATTACTGTTTTAGTTCAGTATCCATTATCATTATTTTTCTTTTTGATGTTCAAATTATCCTAAATTTGGCAGCTCAAAGGAGCTGCCTCCTATGTCTTTTTGACATGACCACTTCGGTCTTTGAGCATTTCCTTGCTTCCTGGGCTAGGAAGATGTTCCAGGTTCTCATTGTATTATTCCTGTCGCTGATCTGGAATCAACCGTTTCCCCCCCAAGAATCATGGCTCCTTGAGTGGAGAGTGGTATTCAGATCAGGAGGATGGATGGTACTCTTTGCTACTGGGTGTAATGGTTTTTAGGCCCTTTTAGTGACTAGAACTAAGAGATTCTATATGTGTGTCTGTCATGATTTTATAGTGATACATTCATTTCAAATATAGTACCACAGGGTTCTTACTTTGTCTTCTCCAATTCTGTATTTGTAACTGCCTTCAACGTCGTGAAAACCCTTGTCCTTTATTTTTCTTATTTATTTATTTAAAAATTTTTTAACGTTTATTTGTTTTTGAGACAGAAAGAGACAGAGCACGAGTTGGGGAATGGCAGAGAGAGAGGGAGACAGAATCTGAAGCAGGCTTCAGGTCTGAGCTGTCAGCACAGACCCGACGTGGGGCTCAAACTCACATACTGTGAGATCATGACCTGAGCCGAAGTCAGACGCTTAACCGACTGAGCCATCCAAGCAGCCCGAAAACCCTTGTCCTTTAAAATACACGCAAAATAATTTTAGAAGTTTTAGAGCTACTAAACCAGTATGTCTACTGACAGCCTTTCTAAGTGAAGTTTATTATTTCTTTGCAGTTTGGGGTGCCCAGGTGGCTCAGGTGGTTAACTGTCCAACTTCGGTTCAGGTCATGATCTTGCATCTCATGGGTTCGAGCCCCGTGTTGGGCTTTGCACTATCAGTATGGAGTCTTCCTTGGATTGTCTCTCTGCCCTCCCCCATTCACGTGTTCTCTCTCAAAATAAATAAATAAATAAATAAATAAATAAATCATTTTATAAACAATTGAAAAAGTTCTGGAGATCAGTTGAACAATGCTGTGAATATATGTAACTACTGAATTGTACATAAAAATGGCTAAATAATTTCTTTGCAGTTTTATTTGTTCTCACTAAGGGTGTATAGTTAGAGGATTGTGTTTGGAAGGTGCGTGAAGTATTTTTTTCTTTGTGCTATTTTATCAGTTTACTACCAAGGTTCATTTGTGTTTGTATTCAAATTAGGATTTAAAAAAATCCTTTGTTTTAATTTCAATTTTTGAATATTGTGAAAGATTTTCATGATTTCAAAATCAAAACGATACTGAGATCAAGACTCAGATAAATCTTATCCTCATCACTGTGCTCTCTACTTGGTTTTTACCCAGTTTCCCTAGGTAATCATTTTTAATAGTTTCTGATTATCCTTCCTGTTTTCCTTCCACAAAAGAAATAAGGATAAATGTAATTTTTTAATGTTGGATGTTACTTATTCATTAGTTATGGTAAATATGTGGACTGTCTTTCTGGTTTCTGCCAACCTGTGTAATGTAGGGACTCTACACGGTGGTACCATTTGGTAGCAATGTGGCTAATTGTGTATTTGTAGTTTTTGTGTGTCCATGAAGAAGAGAATGAAAGGAACCTGTGTGCTTTTTATCTCCCTGAACGGAGGAAGACTTTGTTTGAGTTATGGCTTTGTTGTGAATTGTCTTTATCATCTTTAATGACTCCCATCAGTTACCTGGACCTGAGTTTTGTTATCTGTAAGTTAGGTTGCACTGGACCCAGAGGTTTTTGATGAAAGGACCCATGTCCTGGTCATCTCAGTGCCAGTCACAGTAGCACGTGCAGAGAAAGTATGCAGTATTTGTTGAATACACGAGTCATCTTTTTGTTTCCATTGTCATCTTGTTATCTCTTCCTAGTAATACATCAGTGAAGAGAATGACTTGGCATTCTCAGTTTTATACGTCTTTATTCCATGCTTTGCCACCATTCATCCATGAGTCCCCACTGCCTCAGTGCCCCTCAGGAGAGCCCAATAAGGTCCCTAAGATCTTAGGAAGGGAAAGAGAATTCTGTAGTCCCCTTGGAAGACTTAGAAGAAATTGGGGAGTTTTGCATAGATGTAAAAGGACAACTCTCTGGTGTGGATCCAGTCCCTGACATGTTTTCAAATAGAAGCAGAAAATATTAACTAAGTCCTAATGAAAAAACAAGTAGGAAAATGAATAGAACAAATAAAACAGAAGTACTAACACGGTGAAAGATTCTACATCAGATGTTGACCCCTATTCTTTATGTTTCTTTTTGTCCTTTTCTAGATACTACTAACCTACAATGGGGAGATTAAAGCCTACTTAAGAAACCTTCCATGCTATTCAAACCTCTGTTGACCTTCTCTTTTGATACCCTGTATTAGGACCTGTATTTTGTGTTGTAAACATTTTGGCCATTAATTTTATTCTGGTTTCAAACTGCCAAATGACTTCAATAAAAAATTATTTCTCATATGTTTTTCACAAATGTTCTACAATTTTTTCATTTTTAGGTACACGAAAAAAATGCCTTTTTTGCAGTTAAATACACATACGTTTTATTATAATTGATGTTTAATAAGTTAACAATGTTTGTAGCCATGACCATTATCTAGTTCCAGAACATTTTTAGCACCCCAGGTGGAAACCCATACCCATTAAGCAGTCGCTCCTCAGTCTTCCTTCTCCTATCACCTGGCAGCCACTAGTCTTTGTCTCTGTGGATTTGCCTATTTTGAAAATATGTGGCCATTTGTGTCTGGCTCCTTTCATTTAGCATAATGATTTAAGGTTCCCTTATGTTGTAGCATGTATTAGCACTTCCATCCTTTTTGTGGCTGAATAATAATCCATTGCAAGGCTATACCACATACTGTTTATCCATTTATTAGCTGATGGAATTTGGGATGTTTCTACCTTCTGGTTATTGTGAATTGTCCTGCTACAAACATTCATGTGTAAGTTTTTGTTTGAACACCTGTTTTCAGTTCTTTTGGGTATATACCCAGGAATGGAATTAAGTGTGTATATTTTTATTTTTTCCTCACACAAAAGAGATTTTTCTGTGGATGCTTTTATACTCTGTTTTTTCACTTAACAGGGTGACCTGAAAATCATTCCATATTAGCACATGGAGATACTTCTTTCTTACTTACTTATTTCTACATACTTGCATAGTATTTAACTGTATAAACATGTGATGATGGTGTATTCAAATGGTTTCCGTGAGTTGTCAATTAGATTTTCAACAATTTGCTTTCACAAAAAAATCTGCATTGAGTAACTTGGTGTGTGTGGTGCTTTTCTCAGAGAAAACTCCTAGAAGGAGGATTGCTGGCTCAGAGAGTAAATGCACATGGAGTTTTAGGAGATACTGCTCCAGTACTTGTCCCATTTTGCACTCCCATGAACAGTATGAGTGTCCATTTAGACCCTATGGCCTTGCCAACAGAGTGCATTGTCAGGCCTTTGGATTTTTGGCATTCTGATACGTGAGAAGTGACATCTGAATGTGGTTTTCATTTGCGTTTCTTCTACAGATGAAGTTGAGCATCTTTTCATGAAACTTAGAGCTGTTTATACATTTTTAATTTTTAAGTTTTTTTAGTGTTTGCTTATTTTTGAAGGAGAGACAGAGTGAGCGGGGGAGGAACGGAGAGAGGGAGACACAGAATCCAAAGCAGGCTCCAGTTTCTGAGCTGTCAGCCCAGAGCCTGATGCGGGACTCGTACTCACAAACTGTGAGATCATGACACGAGCTGAAGTCAAATGCTCAACCCACTGAGCCCCGACTGTTTATATATTTTTTAATGTGAACTGTATGTTTGTGTTTATTGTGCACATTGTTTTTGGGCCTTGGGGCTTTTTTAATATCAGGGAATTTCTTAAAGTTCATTTATTTATTTTGATAGAGTGCTTGGGCATGAGCAGAGAAGGGGCAGAGAGAGGGAGAGAGAATCCCAAGCAGGCTCCACACTGTCAGCACGGAGCCTGATGTGGGGTTCAAACTCCTGAACTGTGAGGTTATGACCTGAGCTGAAATCAAGAGTCAGATGCCTAACCAACTGAACCACCCAGGCACCCCAGGAGTTTTTTTTAATCAGAAAAATTGGTTCTTTATCTGCAAAGCACTGCAAAAGTTTTCTTGTGTTTTGTCTTTAAACCTGTTTCTGGTATAATTGAATCTGTCAATTTTTTTCTTGCAGATGGATTTTGAATCTGTTAGAAATACTTTTCTTATACCCAGCTTACAAAGGAACTTGAAAGTATTTGTCTATTTTCATTAAAAATTTTTTGATCTGTGATTTTTTGTGTGTTGGTACTGTTTTCTTTACAATTGGAGAGCCAACACTACTTGTTAAAAAGTCCATTTTCTCCCCAGTGATATAAGATGCCACCTTTATTATATGCTAGGTTACACAAGTAATTCAGTCTTTTCTGGATTCAATTTTCTATTTCATCTGGTGGATATCTTCTTTTAAAAATTTATTTTAATGTTTATTTATTTTTGAAAGAGTGAGACAGAGCATGACTAGGGGAGTTGCAGATAGAGAGGGAGACGCAGAACCTGAAGCAGGCTCCAGGCTCTGAGCTGTCAGCACAGAGCCCGACATGTGGGGCTCAGACTTACAAACCCTGAGATCATGACCTTAGCCGAAGTTGGATGCTAAACTGAGTCATCCAGGCACCCCTGGTGTGTGTATTCTTACGCCACACTGTATTAACTATTCATTCTAGGTCTTTTTGAGGTAGAGAGTTCTGGAATGAATCAGAAAGAGGGAGTAAAACTGGCAGTATTAGAAGAGTTTGTAGGTGATTAACACATTGCCATAAGAGAAAACATGGAAAAAATGTTTCCGTGCCGTTTAGTGTTGTTACAACATATTGTGTGTGTGTGTGTGTGTGGTTGCTCTTCCTCAGAAGATGGAAATTAGGATGCTACGCTACCATGATTGGTAATCCTATTTCTTCATAGTTCAGTTTTCCTGCCATCAGGATAGCACTAAAAAAGATCTGATGAAGGCTGCTAGGCTAATCCTCTGGTTCCAGATGAGCTTGGTTGTTTCATTTCTCTTGGAGAAAAAACAAAAAAAAAATCCTACCTTTTAAAAAGATTTCTGGGGGCGCCTGGGTGGCTCGGTCGGTTAAGCATCCGACTTCGGCTCAGGTCATGATCTCACGGTCCGTGGGTTCGAGCCCCGCGTCGGGCTCTGTGCTGACAGCTCAGAGCCTGGAGCCTGTTTCAGATTCTGTGTCTTTCTCTCTCTGTGACCCTCCCCCGTTCATGCTCTGTCTCTCTCTGTCTCAAAAATAAATAAACGTTAAAAAAAAAAATTAAAAAAAAAATAAAATAAAAAGATTTCTGTTCACACTAACAATAGCCATTAAACAGTCCTGCTTAGTAACTTATCCTGATATTTAGTGTTTCATCGGTTTTTTTTTAAGATTTTATTTTTAAGTAATCTCTGTATCCAACATGCAGCTCAAACTCACGACCCTGAGATCAAGAGTCACATGCTCCACCAGTTGGGCCAGCCATGTCCCCCATCATCAGTTTTTTTTTTTTTTTTTTTAATTTTTTTTCAACGTTTTTTATTTATTTTTGAGACAGAGAGAGACAGAGCATGAACGGGGGAGGGGCAGAGAGAGAGGGAGTCACAGAGTCGGAAACAGGCTCCAGGCTCTGAGCCATCAGCCCAGAGCCCGACGCGGGGCTCGAACTCACGGACCGCGAGATCGTGACCTGGCTGAAGTCGGACGCTTAACCGACTGCGCCACCCAGGCGCCCCTCATCAGTTTTTATAATAACATTTAGCCAAAGTTTTCCTGAATTAAGCCACTTTTAAAGATTCTTCCCTGTGTACCACGTATAAAGTCTCATATTCTTGTATTTTATTATTTCTTTTTTAGTAGGCTTCATGCCCAACATGGGACTTGAACTCATGACCCCAAGGTCAAGAGTCACATGCTTTACCAACTGAGCCAGCTAGGCACCTGTGTTTTTGTATTTTGAATTCTTTATGTTTTTCTTTTCATTTTCCTATGCAGAGGGCAGGTGACTAGGCTTTTAGTTGTACATGTTTATGACTAAGTTGTATTCCAACAGGCAAAGATGAAAAAGCACGTACTAAAGACAGGAGGAATGTAAAGAAGACTGTGGTGACAAAACCAAACAATATCAAGTCACTGTTCATTGCTAGTGCTGGGAAGAAGACTGCAGATGTGAGTTTCATGGTTTCCTTGTATTTTGTCTTTTTCTTTGAGAAGTAAATTTAGTATTTGATTGTATGGACAATAGGTGCTCAGTGTTCTTGAGCACTTTCCATTGTATTTTCCCGCTTTCACGAAGTTGGATGTGTATTTCTAGATGAATTTAGGCACCTCATTGTTTGGAACTTGGAGATAGAAAAGCGAACGGACAGGGTGTTTATTTTATTGATTAGCCGGAGGCTCCTGGAATGAGGGTGAAAACAGGATGGGGGCTCTAGGTTTAGGAGTTGCATGTACACAGGTGGTGGTTAAGATCTGAACGGTAGGTGAGTCCTCAGGGTGGGGACTGAAGAGGGAAGGACTGACTGGTTGGGTTCTTCCTTTCACAGACACATGGTGTGGGTGAGAACGTGAAGTGCAGGGCTTTCTCATTCTGTCTCCAATTATACTTTTCAGAAAGCTGTCGACTTGTCTAAGGATGATCTGCTAGGTGACATTCTCCAAGATCTGAACACTGAGGTAAGTCATTCTCGGGGAGTTGTCAAATATGCGGGGGACATAGGCTGAAGAAACAATTCAGTAATTTTACAAAACAGACTGCTGCTAGAATTGAAAACACACACACACACACACACACACACACACACACAAACAACTCTCCAAATTGGTTTCTTACCACTTTAGGTGAGTAGTTTCCAGCTGTTACAAGCTATGCAGTTATGTCGATGGGGCTGCGTGGGGATGTGTTTGAGGTAGTAAGAACATACACGAGTCAGTTCTGGGAATGCATGCTGCTTGTGTTTAGTTGCTGCAGCGTATGTTCCCGAAATAGATTGAAACCTGTCAGTCTGCACAGTCAGGCATGAGATCCTCATCTTGAATTCAGAGAGGGAGTGAAGGAAGAGGCAGTGAGCTGTTCCTGAGACAACTCAGACAGGCTCGGCTGCTCTGGGAGTTTACACTGGGGCTGTTACACGTGGAGACTAAATTCATTTAGAGGTGTGTTTCTTTCTAAGTAACGCTTCGTTAAAACAACACCAACATGTGTAGTTCTAGCTTGACAGTTTTTACATGCAATATCCTGGAGGGGTAGGGGAAAAGTATGTTAAGTTGTAAAAAGAAAAAATTGGGTGAGAGGTGGATTTAATATCTGTTCTGGTTTTCTAGTGAGTCTGGTATTGTTGCTATAGTAACTGTAGTACATGAACATAGATCTGCTGGGGGAGCAGGGAAGGAAGAATGCTTTGCTTATTAGGCTTCATTGGGGGGAAGAAATGTACTTTTTCTGTCTTCTGGTAAGCCAAGCATGGCAGTGAATGTCTGTCTTACTCCTCCTTTTAAAGACACCTCAAATAACTCTACCACCTGTAATGATACCAAAGAAGAAAAGATCCATTGGAGATTCACTGAATCCTTTCTCTGTGCACACCCCCAAGGTAAAGTGAGTGGAAAAACCTTCAATCTTGATTTGTATTATTGCTTAAAACTTACTTTGTTGCTTTTCTATGTGAGGGAAATGCTTTTGAATTTCTTCTTGATTTTTGTTTTAAATTAGGACTCCCTTTTGATTGTATAGTTTCATGTATTTCAAAAATAGCATGTGCCTGCTTCTTTCATAGTAAATTTTTAGTAACTAGTATGTGTTTATTATAGGTATTACAGCTGTGCTAAATGCAATAATTTTCTTCCTGGAAACAAGTATTTTTTTGGTAAACCTAGGTAACAGTAAAATAATGGAAGCTGTTACATTAATGATACATAAAATTGTCGTATAAATGGGAACTGTTGTTTTCTCCGGTCAGGGTAGGACAGTATAAAATACTATGCAGGTTTAACTGACCGAACATGTAAAAATATTTACAGGCAGTTCCTTCAAGAAAAACTGCTTCCCCTGTCTCAAGGAAGGAGCCTCCATTAACTTCTGTTCCCCTTAAACGTGCTGAATTTGCTGGTAAGTCTAATGTCAGAGCTGCAAGGCTGTTGAGCAGTTGCAAAATGCTGTCGGGAATGGAGGTCCCCTGAAGGAGGAAGTGGAGGCAATTTTGAAGGTATTGTGATAGCAGGTTTAAGGGTGAAAGATTTGAATCCATAGCAGCAAAAGTTAGAAAACATCCAATTTGGAGATTGAACAGGAATGCAGGCACAGTGTGGGAGGAAGGGTAGGCTGCTGTTGCCGTGTGGGGGAGGCCTTTGTGTTACATGGCAGCTCTACATGATGGGAATGTGTGATGACGCCTACAGGAGAGTCCGTGCCAGCTTTGTGTATAGACGACAAGAAGGACTCTGGGACAATGAATTTTGAAGACGGTGACTTTGATGAACCTATGGAAGCTGAGGAAGTAGATGTGGAGCCCATGGCTGTCAAGACTTGGGACCAAGAGAGTGAGCCAGCAGAGGGGGTGAAACATGAGGCAGATCCTGGGAAAGGCCCCTTGTCCTACTTGTAAGAGCATTTTATGACTTTTTTGGCAGGTAGCACTACAAATGACTCAGTTGGATTTTGAAAGTTTTTGATATGTGATTTCTGCAGAGGAAGTTTCCTCCCAGATGTTTCTTGTTGGGACATTGATCAGGAAGATGATAGCGGTTTCTCAGCCCAGGAAGTCCAAGTGGATTCTGGTCACCTCCCGCTGGTAAAAGGGGCAGATGAGGAACAAGTGTTTCAGTTTTATTGGCTGGATGCTTATGAAGATCAGTACACCCAACCAGGTAATCATACGTATGGTAACCGCCTTTAGTACAGAATGGTGCCGTTCCCTTAAGTGCTTTAGTTACTATAATTGGCAAAGGCTCTGCCCTCACATACATGTGTAGTAAAAGAGCACCATTCATTCATTGTGAAGTGTGTGAGCCACCCTGGTGGAGATCAGCTGTGGTATGAATAATCCTTAAAAATGTGTTTTCTGAAAACCAGTTATATGTGATTTTGGAATCTGTGCTTGTTGTTCACCTTCGATGTATCTGAAGTTGTAGTTATGCGCTTTCTTTTAAATGGAATCAGTCATTAATTTGTTTATTTAGCAAATTGAATACCTGCTGTATGCCAGGCAGTGAGATGCCGTGAATTAGCCGGACAAATTCCCAATCCCAGTGGAGCTTACATTCAACTGTGGTGGGAGTGGGTGGGGAAAAATGGGTGGTAAATAAGGTAAGTTGGTAAATGGTGTGAAGGCAGTTAGTTGGGGGATGGCCAGGGAAGGCCTGTTTGCGGAGACCACCATTGGGTGAGATCTGAGGCACGTGCTGAGCTGAGGAAAGAGCATTTCATTGTGATGAACTGGTGAGCACAGAGGCCTGGAGAGAGAAAGGAGACCGGTCTGATTGTAGCACAGCAATCCAGTGACAAGATTGGTAGAAAATGAAGTTGGAGACAAAGGCAAAGGCCAGGTGATGAAGGACCATGAAAGCCACACTGAGGAATTTAGATCTCACTCTAAGAATGGAGAGGGCTGCAGTGGAGGATTTTAAGTGCTGGTGGCGTGGCGGTGGTAGTCGTATAGTTGGGTTTACTGTTTAACAGGAGCCTTCCGGTTTGTGTGGAGAATAAATAGGTCTGTGCGGAGAATAGTGTGTGTGTGGGGAGGGGAAGACTGGAGCCTGGAGATCATTCAGTACAGGGCAGGCATGCTGGTTACTTGGCCTAGTGATGGCTGTGGAGGAGGAGAGGAATGAATGTATTTCACATGTATTTTGACATGAATTTGTCACTGGATTGACATGGGGACTGACAGGAGGAATTGAGGATGGTTCCCAGGTCCTCCTCCGAATGAACTGAGAATGTGAATGCTGCCTCAGACAAAGCCAGGAGGCTCTCTAGTGTTTTTTTGTCCTCCTTGAGCCCTTCTTCACCCCAGGGTTGGGCATGCCAAGGTAGGTCAGATTAATATAAAATACCACATATATCCTTAAGCAGAGTTGCCTTCACTCGGATCCATTTCTGGGTGTGAGGGTAGATGCAACTGTGTATTTTTCAAAGTGGTTTCCCGGAGGCTGCATCCAGTGAAAATAGAGTATCCATGAAGCAAGTGAATGAGTAAGAGGAGTAAGCATTAACCATCAGTCTTGTAGGCCAGATTTATCTTAAAGATAACCAGGCATTGACATCCACTGGAAGGTTGTTAACAGTCTCTCCGAAGGGAGCGGAAGCATTAATAGGCCTCAGCATAGCAAATGCATAGGGACAGGTGCAGAGCCATTTGAGTAGTGAACTGCAGTGTGTTAGTTTTGTAGGTAAAGAATAAGCCCTGTTAAAAAATCTCAACCATCTTAGAAATGGTATCTACTTCAGCTGTGACAAGACAGTTCGGTTAGACCCTCGCACCTGTTTGGCTACTACCTCTTTGCTGCTCACCAGTGGAGGGTAGACTGGCAGGTGGGGTTGCATGCGGCTGAGCAGGTATTTCCCATCCAGTGCCGAAACCCAGGCCTGCCCTATCATACGGCTTCAGGGGACACCATTTTCACATGTGCTTCACGTGTCTCCCGCTCCCTGGAGTTCAACACTGGGGGGCTTGCTGGAGTTGCGCGATGTGGTGGGCCTGCCCTTCCCAGTGCTAGTCTATCTGCTGGGTCCGCTCGGTGCTGGATTTGATACCCTGTCTTGGTTAATGGTCCCATCAAAACCAGAGACTCGGGAGCAAGCCTTGACTGCCCCTTTTCCTCACTTTCCTCACCATATCTTGTTAGTTTTCTCCTTCTCAAGGTGACAAGCTGTCTTCTCTTTCTCCTTGCGTCTTCCACCTCTGATCCCCGCTTGCCTCCTGAAACCATTGTGATAGCTTCCTGAGGGATCCCTCAGCTGTCTTCCCCACATTGCTGCCAGAGCGATTGCTCAGCAGGGGAGCTCTCACCACGTCATTCCGTTGTTAAAAAAAAAAAAACCAACAACAAACCCAAAACACACCTCAGTGGCTACTGTCTGCAACATAAAGTCCAAGTTCCTCAGGAAGGCTTCTGACACCTGCCGTGTATGACTTCTGTGTTCTAGAGATAGTTCCCTGTATACACCTGCTCCTGTTGATACCATGTGCCTTTACTCATGGTGTTTGACTGGAATGCCCTCACTGTCTCAGACCAGGTGTGTCATCTCCTGGAAGTTTTCCTAATCCTCTAGACCAGCCTCATTTTCCCTGGGACCCCATCATACCCTTTCCTGGTGCACTGTTTGTCATACTACTTTGTAAAGATCTGATTCTGTGTTTTTCTTGCTCCAAAGTATTTTATTTAACTCCTGGATGGACGGGACCTTTTATTTCCAGCTTCCAGCCTAATGCCAAGCATGTAGTAGGTATTGAATAAATGTCCATTGAAATACACTGCATGGCTGTGGACAGGCCTGTAGATGCACATGGAAGGTTTCAGGGAGCCAGAGATGCATTCACTGCTGTTGTTGAGATTGCCTCTTGTAGCCTGCTAGCAGAGTGGGGGAAGAACGGGTAATGCAGAGAGACACGGTGCCGGCCAAGGTTAATCCACGTATAAACCATCAGATTGCCCACTGGGAACTGCCAAGGATTAGAACCTGAAGCAACAACAGTCTTGTTTTCTGTGTGAAAATGAGTTTATTATTTCCACCTTATGTTTACTTGTTGATACTCTGAGAAACCGACAGCATCGTTTCGCAAGACAAGGCTTAGAGCTGCACCATCCACTATGGTAGCTGCTGTCCACATGTAGCTCTTTAAATTTAGATTTAAAGTAATTAGAATGAAATAAAAAAATTCAGCTTCTCAGCCAGTAGCCACGTTTCAAATGCTTTAATAGCCACCTGTGGCTAGTAGCTACCAGATCCATGGATGGCATAGATAGAACAGTTCTGTCATCACAGAAATTTCTATTGGCTAGTGCTTGTCTATAGTCATAGTTGTTGGAGGTTAAGATCGAGGCATTGAAGCGTGGCTTTATTAGGAAAGCCACGAATTTATGATACGTATCGTTACTGAATCTCTGGTGCTAACCATAGTCAAAGATAGGCCTTTTCAACCACTATCGGGAAATATTCTGCATTTGAAACAGATACTAGTCTCTTATTGGCTTATCTCCCAAATGCTATGGTAAAAGGAAATTTCAAGTGCTGGGGCCTCAGGCAGTCTGGTCTAGTTATAGAGAAGGAAGTTAAGGCTTCAAAAAATAAAGTGGCCAGAGCTCTGGGCTTCTCACCCACAGTCCACTCTGCTGTTCTGTGGCACTTCTTAAGCTGCGTTCTCTGTGATTGATGCCAACGGGTTAAAAAGGACGACTTAAAAAAAAAAAAAGACGTCCTTTAATCTCAGGGGGTTGAACAGTTTCATCATGATAGCAGGTAATGATCACTGAGCCTTGGTGAAATCAATGCTGCTAATAAAAACGAAGTACTCCCAAAGACCCTGTTATTGTGTCTCACGTTTTTACAGATTCTAAGTAAGTCAGTTATTGCTGAATGCTCCATAATTATGAAAAGAGTCTTACTCTTTGCATATGGGAAGATATCCTGTCTTCATTATGACTTTTTCAAGGTTGAATAATCCTGACTGCACCTGGTTTCAGCTAGTAACTTTGGGGGGAATGTAATCTTTGTTTACCATGATCTTTTTGTGGCAAATGAGGCATAAACAGTGTCAAATGTGTTGCATGAAGTGTGATATTAGTTTGACTGTAAAATGAGCTATTTGAATCTGTGAATCCAATATTAGGGTCTTTATTTTTCTTTGCATGGAATTTTGTTTCTTCGTCTCTCACTGTTGTGAGGATGACTTTTAATTTTCTGAGCTCTTGTGATTTTTTTCTTTTTTAATCATTCCCCACAGTCCTCCCTTCCCTCTCCTTCTCCCCCCCACCCCAGCTGAAAATCACACAACTCTTTTAAGAATTTTAATCATGTGCAGAAATGAAATTTTTTAGATGGTCTTATTTCCACTAGAATGAGTGACAAAAGGAAGCACTGATGAGCTATCTTGTGAAACTGGAGTAATTGGCCTTGTGAACAGTAGCCTTTGCATGTGCCAGAATTTTCTTAGTGCTCAGACAAGTGGCTGTGTTGAGTGGCTATGCTGATAACTGCTGTCTAATTATGCACAGAGCTCGGGATTTTGCACAGTGGCCATCTTTTAGGTTGACAAACCTCTGGAGTCCTTTCGTGATATCCAGTTTTCATGAACAGTGACTTGATGTCTATGTAGAAAGGCTTGTTTTTACTTTGTGGTATACATTACATGGGAATCTCAAAAGGAGCATGTCTGCTGATTTGTTTGCTAGATCATTTTTTAAATAGGAATAGAAGAAAAACGAACATGATAAGCACCACCTATCCAGATATTTAAGGAGTGAGGTAGAAAGGGTAAAATAGGAGATAGTAGTTGAACTCTCTTATGACATCCTTATCATTATATAGAATATGATATATGAGATCTATTATGTTTTTCCCCAAATGCAATTTTACATAATAGAAAAATAGTGATGCACCATACATAGCTACTCTTATACATGAATGTTAATTTTTATTCCTAAGTACAAGTGCTAAAAAGCAAGTTAGTATTCTCACACTTCACAAGAAGTTTCTTTTTATTTTTTAATTTTTTAAATGTTTATTTATTTTTGAGAGAGAGAGGGAGAGCACACATGCGCACAAGTCGGGGAGGAGGGGCAGAGACAGAGGGGGCAGAGGATCCCCAAGTGGGCTCTGCATTGACAGCAGTGAGCCTGATGTGGGGCTTGAACTCACAAACCACAAGATCATGGCCTGAGCCAAGGTCGGATGCTCAGCCGACTCAGCCACCCAGGTGCCCCCCCACAGGAGGTTTCAGTAGGAGATTTGTTGGAGAATAGTTTGATTTTTTTTTTTTTTGTTTCTCTGAATCTGGGTAGTCCCAGTTCTAGGGAAGTTTGTTTTTTCCTTACACTGACCTAGGGTATCTCTTTAATTTCTGAGGTTATGTATACATTGACCTGGGATGTCTCCCCACTTCCCCAGAGGTTTCTGCACTAACCTGGAGTGTCTCAGTAGTTCCCCAAGTGTGGATACTCAGACTTGGGATGTCTCCCCAGTAACTGAAGTTTATCTCTCTTTACCTGGGATATCCCGAATTCTGGGGAAAACGTTTACATCAGGTTGGAGAATCATTCTGCCCCCTGACATCTCAGCGGTCACGTTTTACTAGTGTGATGTTGTGTGGCATAAGTACTGAGTAAAGGAATTGGGCTTGGGGGGTGGGCAGCTGTTGCAAATTTACTATAAAAAATGGTGTGTCATGAAGGCATGAATGTGTGGACACGTTCAGTGAGCCTTCACGCTGCGCCTTTAATGTGAGTAATTGAAACACTTCTTTTCTCATGGTTTTCTCCTATTCTCTTAGGTGTGGTATTTCTGTTTGGCAAAGTTTGGATTGAATCTGCCAAAACACACGTGAGCTGTTGTGTCATGGTGAAAAACATCGAGCGAACACTCTACTTCCTTCCCCGCGAAACGGTAATTGCTAGTGGTTAGCCTCTAATTCCAAGTACGTTGTATGTTCTGCCACCAGCCATATTCTTCAACATTTTCTTGAATTTGAATAGAAAGATAACACATAGCAAAGTAATTGTTTCCAATACTTGGAGCATGTTTTGTGTTCTTTTCCTGAAATGGAAAGAAACTGTTGTGATCTTGTTTTTATTAGTTACTGGCAAGTCGTTATCCACAGCCTTGATGCTTCCTTTTTGCTGACTGCCTGATGACCACTGATTGTCAGCAGCTCCATTAGAGGTTGGGAGAAATAGAGAAATGTAGTAAAACTGTTTTCGTTAAGAGTGTTAAAGTCTGCATTTTAGTATATAATGCTTTCTTCTCTCTGACCCCTCATTTCCATACTAATCAGGGTTGGGAGTGTATGGCTCTAAAATGTCCCAGGGCATTTGGCCCAGTTTTCATGCTTTTGCTATGCACGTAGCAGTACCGTGCCCACTAGCCATTCAGCCAGGTCAGCTCCATATGCTCCTCCTTTTGAAATTGGGACTTAATACCCACACTCCCCTCCCAACCCCAGCCTGTCCCCTGAGATCTCAGCTGAACTGTGAAGCTTCTTGGTCAGGATTTACAACACTATTCTTCCATTTTGTAGAATCAGTCATTTTTATCTGATGTGCTTTTATGATGCCACTGGGAGGAATCGGGCATTGGGTTTCGTACCTTTTTGGGGTCTCTTTGTATCTTTGAATTCATCTCTCTGTAAGAGTGTTCTTTTAAATGTTTAAATGTCTGAAGATGAGAATTGAATGAGACTTGGGTTTCTGGTTGTTGAAAAGATCTCATATACGGATACTTTTTTTCCTTTCCCTTCTCTCCCCATGGGAGAGCAGAAAATTGATCTGAATACAGGAAAAGAAACAGAAACTCTAGTTACAATGAAGGATGTTTATGATGAATTCGATGAGAAAATAGCAGCAAAATATAAAATTATGAAGTTCAAGTCCAAGGTTTGTATTTGGTGATAATTTTTTCCAGCTCTGTTTATTAGTTGTTTGTTCATTTCCTGACTTAACAGAATAGTTACTGTATGTCTTCTTTGTACAAAATGTGTTTTTTGTGACTGCAATTCATTGAATGGAAATTTCATAGATACCAATGTAAAGCTAGTATGTTAAGATTTGTAAAAGTAATTCTCTTTACTTAGAAAATAATTTTCTTGAATTTGAATAGAAAGATAACACATAGCAAAGTAGTTGTTTCCAGTACTTGCAGCATGTTTTGTGTTCTTTTCCTGAAATGGAAAGAATCTGTTCCGATCTTGTTTTTATTAGTTACTGGCAAGTCGTTTTGGTCAGAAGGTTAAGGTGTTATAGTCAAACAGTGGGGACTATAGTGCTATTTCTGATAGGATAAAAATCTTTTATTTGTGTGTTACATATTGATTGGCCTTGATTTTAGTGATATCTCTGACACCTTTAGCCATCATCGTAGGGGACTGTAACCCAGCATACTTTTAACAGTGGTTTCAGCAAAGGGAGGATTGAGTTGCTGACGCTAAGGTTAATGGTCTTAACTATTTGAGCTTTGAATTACGGCTGGTGGATCATTCCTCTAAAATTCTAAAAACAGTGTGGTATAATGGTGAAGAGCATAGGTGCTGGGACCAGACTGCTTGTGCTTTAAGTCCTAGCCCTACCACTTTGTTGTGTGTGTCCTTGGACAAAAGCTGAGTGATTTCTCTGGGCCTGTTTGTTCACCTGAGAAATGGGGCCCTATTTCAAGAGTTGTGGCAAGAGTTAAGTCACTTAATTCGTGTTAGGTGATTAGAACAGTCAGTCCTTGGTGCTTGATAAGCACTCAGTAAATAGGAGCTATAATTTTAATGCTAATTAGTAATTTTTCTAGCAAGATGGAATTGGTTAATATCAAAGAGTAGCAAATGATTTAATACATTAACATTATAAAAATTTTAAATCTTTTATTGCCCTTCTTGAATGCAAATATTTCTAAGTTCTCTAGTGTCTAAGAGATAACTTTTTAGCATTTTGTCACTGGGTGTTTTAGTCCTAGTTGAAAGGAGGAAAGGGTGCCCTTTTGGCTTCACTTACCTTTGTGTTCCATAATGATACTAGGTTCCTCACTGTTGAATACAGGGGCACGTGTTGTACATGGAATGCTTGTCATTTTCATTTGTGAAGTTTTTGTGTTAATGATTTTTTATTTTTATTATTTTTATATGTTTTTTGCATATCTCTTCCCCCGCCCGTCTCCAGCAAGTGGAAAAGAACTATGCTTTTGAGATACCTGATGTTCCAGAAAAATCCGAGTACTTGGAAGTTAGATACGCGGTAAGTCAAAATTACTGGCTTTTGGTTGAGAATGACATTTCTCTATTTTTGAGACTTCAGCTGGCTTTCAATTAGGAGTATTCCCAGGGCTCCTCAAGTCCATAGTTCAGTGAGGTGGACTTACAGTCATGAATAATGAAAATGGTTCAAATTAATTTGAGTACATAGAACACTGGTTATGCTGCCTGTCTCAGGCTTTCAAGTATGCATCTTTAAATAAATAAGTTGAGATTGCACAACTGCTTGTCAAGTGGAGTGAAGGCCACATGATGGAGTTGCACATCATTAGTCTGTTGGAGTGTCCCTTCTGAGCCGCGGAAAGGTGAGAGAGGATCGTCCGTAGCGTCGCTGTAGTGCTGCTCTTGCTCCCGTGATAGGCAAGGTCATTGCTCTGGGATGTTAATTAACTGGGCCTTAACCTCTTTTTACCTTTGTTCTAGAGTTTTGATCTCACAATGTCGGAAAAGGGAAACTTTTAAGAAATGTTTCTGACAGTGGTGATGAAAAGTTCCCTAGGAGCATTTTGAATGAGTTCCACTCTCTTGCTTTCATTCTTCTAATGGAGTAGTACTTACTCAGCTGTTCTTTATCAGTAAGGCATGTACGGCTCTGGACAGAAATCCTCTTTTCCGGGAGTTTCTTGGCCTATTTTTCTTCTAATGGGTGCCATCAAGATGCATTATTTTGTCATTGTGAATTGTTTTTCTGTCCTACTGTGAATTGTTTGGGATTTCATTTGTTGCAAATTACATTTCATATATATCAAAGGGATTTCTTCTGGTGGTTCGTAGAGAGGCTTTTGTTTATTTCAAATACAGACTTCGGAAAATGTGAAGTAATGGTTTTAAACAAAAAAGGGTTGTTGTTTTTTTTCTTCTTTGCCTTTTTCAGGCTGAAATGCCACAGCTTCCTCAGGATTTGAAAGGAGAAACTTTTTCTCATGTATTTGGGACCAACACATCCAGCCTGGAAATATTCTTGATGAACAGAAAGATCAAAGGACCTTGTTGGCTTGAAGTAAAAAATCCACGTAAGGAAAAATTTACCTTCAGAAAGTTAAATTGCCAGTAGGGTGATTTTTAGAAGTTAAGGACTTGGTCTATTTATTTCAGTGTGTCCACGTCCTTTTTTGTGTTTCTTTCCTCAGAGTTTTCCTCGAGTGAGTGTAGGGAATTTGCTTGGAGCCACTTCATCGCTGCAGTGCCTGGCAGTTCGGTGGGAGGGAGGCCTTAGTGAGTCTGGGTGGCCTTTGCCCGCACCCCTCCCCGCATCCCTCTCTGTGCCGCTCCTGGCGTGTACCTCCCACCCTGCTGATGGGCCCCCTGTTGTGCGGAGCGAGCTGCTCACCCCTGAAGGAGAGGCAGCATCCCTGCCTGACGGGGACAGTGCTCATTTGGTTTATTACCCGATGTTTTCCAGTGTTTGCATCTGTGATACTCTGTTTTGTCTTCACAAATCTCTTAAAAATGTTTGGTGATTCCTTCAGGGTAGTTTTTTTTTTTTTTTTTAAACCTATTTTAGGTCCTGGATTCTTCAGAAAATCAGATGAAAGCTGTGGACCTTTTACCAAGAAGATGAGCATATGTGTACACACACCCCCACCTACCCACCCCCACATACGCGCGTGTGCACACACATACACACACACACACACATGGCTTTGCATACAATCCAGTAATTGAGCTTATTTTTAGTTAGATGATGTAATAAGACATTCTTATTAGAATATGGGATTGAAGACTATCTCAGTTAATCACAGATGTCTTAATTATAGTAGTTTTCCTTTTTCAGCAAATGGCTGTTGATCTGTTGTATCTGTTCTCTTTCAGAGCTCTTGAATCCGCCAGTGAGTTGGTGTAAAGTTGAGGCAGTGGCCTTGAAACCAGACCTGGTGAATGTGATTAAAGATGTTGGTCCTCCTCCAGTTGTGGTCATGTCTTTCAGCATGAAGACAATGCAGAATGCAAAGACACATCAGAATGAGGTAAAGAAATAGGGCATATTTTTGTACCCATGTCTCAGATGCAATACTTGCTTGAACTTGTACAGCTATTCTATAAGGGAAAATTGTTCTTTCTGGAGGAGAAAGTACTAATGCAGTACCAAACTCCATTTTGGAGAATGTATTGAATGTGTTGGGTGCTGGAGGTGTTCTTTAAAGATTTAAATTACTGGGCTTATTTTTATTTTTTGTTTTTTGAATATTTTATTTTGGAGAACTTTAAGTGCACTTGGAATAATATAATGAACTCTCATATACCAGTTACTCATATTCAGTGGTTAGCAAGATTTTGTCACACTTGTTTCCTCCCACCTTTAATTCTTGTTGAAGTATTTTATTTTTTAATTCATTTTTAAATTTTTAAACATTTTTTTAAGTTTATTTATTTTGAGAGAGTGTGTGTGCAAGTGAGCATGGGGTAGGGGCAGAGAGAGAGAGAGAGAGAGAGAGAGAGAGAGAGAGAGAGAGAATGCCAAGTAGGCTCTGGGCTGTCAGCATAGAACCTGATATGGGGCTTGAACTCATGAACTGTGAGATCGTGACCTGAGCTGGAGTTGGGTGCTTAACTGACTGAACCACCCAGTTGCCTGTCAATCTCTTTTAAATGGGAGCAGCTCCCTCCCATCCTCTTTTTTCAGTGACATTGACTTTAAATAAGTCATTTTTCGTTGTCTCATACAATGTCGTATTTTCTATGTATGTTTGCTTCCTGGTGTCATTGGACAGTTTCTTTTATACCAGGGGTTGATCAAGTATGGCCTGCAAACACATCCAGCACACCACCTGTTTTTGTAAAAAAAAAAAAAAAAAAAAAAAGTCCTTGGAAGACATCATGTCTATTCATTTATGTATTATCTACAGTTGCTGTTTGACTACAGTGGCAGAGTTAGTAGTCACGATAGAGGCCATGTGTCCTGAGAGTGTAAAATATTTGGTATCTGGCCCGTTACGGAACAAGTGTGCTGGCCCCTGCTAGCTAGTGCTAAAGCATGGATTCATTTCAGTTTTGACTTTTTGGGTCAGTATACTTTATAGGTGGTATGATGTATTTTATATTGCATTATATATCAGCAGACGTATTAGGTCTGGCTAAAACCGCTATTAGTGGGGTTATGATTGATTAGTGGGTTCCAGTTTTCATCTAAAGGCAGTTTTGTTTTTTTTTTATATACAGAGGGAGTATAAGTAGGGGGAGAGGGGCAGAGAGAGAGAATCTTTTTTTAAAATTTTTTAAATGTTTATTTGGGGGAGAGTGCACCAGTATGAATGGGGGAGGGACACAGAGAGAAAGGGGGACAGAATCTGAAGCCTGCTCTGTGCTGACAGCAGAGAGCCCCATGTGGGGCTCGAACTCATGAACTGCAAGATCATGACCTGAGCCGAAGTTGAATGCTCAACTGACTGAGCCACCCAGGCGTCCCTAGAGAGAGAATCCACTCAGTGTGGAGCCCATTGTGGGACTGGATCCCATGATCCGCGGATCATGACCTGAGCCAAAATCAAGAGTTGGGTGCTGAACCAACTGAGCCACCCAGGCGCCCCCTAAAGGAAGGTTGTTTTTTTTTTTTTTTTTTTAACATTGGTGCTATTAATGTTTTGGTGTGACTAATTGATTGTTGTGACAGCTCTTCTGTGCATTGTGTGACGTTTAGCAGTATCCTTGGCCTATACCTGATGCCTCTACCTGATCCCTTCCCCCTAGTGGTGACCACCAAAAGGCCTTTGCACCTCTCCAAATATCTCCTGGGGGTGAGGAGAAAACTTGTTCCCCTTTGAGAACCACTGATTTAATGCCCCCCCTTTTATTTACCCGAATTAGTTGTTTCATTAGGAGTTGTAAAGCAGTTTTCTAATTTCTGTCATCATTTCCATGTTTGTTAGTTATATATGTTAAATATTAGAACGTTTATTAGTTGAATTTTTCTATAAAGTTAACTTTTCCTCGTTAACCAGCACTATTTGGTTATGCTGCAGTAGTTTGTACAGGAAAGATGAGGGAAATGTGTACTTCTTTCTCTTTCATTGCCAATTTTCTGAGTAGGAAGTTGGAGGCCTCCATTATATGTATTGTTGACTAGTGATTTGTTTATTTTTGTTGTAAATTATATTTTGCTTCCTCTTTTATGGAATATTATTATGAACTCATGAGTTTTATATTTACACATGGTGGTTCGGTGTCTTGCAGTCATTGTTATTTTTGATGCTTAAACTTGTCTTTGGTCAGTGGGAGTGTCTTATGTCTGCTTCTAAATCCTTTTGACTTTGAGGGGAATTTTTTTTAACAGTAGCCTTTTGGCATTATTTTTGCTCTGAATTCTTTTAGTATGTGGTTTGATCTTTTAATAATAGTTAATATAGTAGATGGCCATAGTTAAGTGTGTGAGAAAGTTTTGATTTGTTCAAAAAAATAGTATCCATTCTCTAGCATCTGGAGTGAGATTTCTCAGTACCATTTCACAATAAGGGAAGTAGGGCTTCATAGAGAAATGGCTAATTCAGGAAAATGCTGGGAGTGTCTAGCTATACTAGAAAGCAAGGATGATATTTAAATCTACTGAAGCTGTGTCAGAAGCGTTCAGGAGTCAACCTGAAGAGTTTCCTACTGGCCACGGATGGGACGTTGTGAACACGGACAAGGATAGGTCCAGCACACTGAAACGTGTGAGTTCACAATGCTACTGTAAGCTTTTGCAACCCAGCACCGGTCACCTCTGAAGGCATCTAGGGAACCAAGTCACTAGTTCAAAAACTAGTCAATAACGGGATTGAATCTAGCATTTATCTTGATTTTTTTGAATTCATATTGTACCTCAGCTAACTAAGTAATTGGTGAAGTGGTTTCTTTTCATAGAAGGTTTCCAGCTAAGAAATGATAAAGGAAAAATGGAATATTTCCATTTTGCAATTCCTAATGAAATAATGAATCTAGGCAATGATCACTAAAAGGGAGATAACCAGACATGACGTGCCTTTGCCATCTGATAGAAGGCATCAGTAGCACCTCTAACATATTCATACCAAAACATTGAATGCGATTTTGACCAAGCCTTTAGATCTAAATGTGAATTCACCAGCAGTACAGAAACAGAGGAATGTGTTAAATGGCATTATTGTGATACAAGCCATAGAGTTGATACTGTAAAGCACTCTACAGGGTGAATGACCCAGCTTCTTCAACAAATGAATTGCTGGGAAATCAAAGGTAGGGAGGGATTGTACCTGTAGTTCTATATATTGACCAATTACAGAGTATGGGCTTACTTGGTAAATAAAATTGAGATTGTTGGGAAAACATGAACATTTGAATCTTGCATGAATATTTAGTGATTTTAAGGAATTGCTATTAATTGTATTAGTTGTAATTTTATTACGTTTTTAAAACCTTTTGGGGCACCTGGGTGGCTCATTCACTTGAGTTTCTAAATCTTGATTTTGGCTCAGATCATGATCTCACGTTTTGTGGGTTCAAACCCCACATTGGGTTCGGAGCTGGCAGCGTGGAGCCAGCTTGGCATTCTCTATCTCCCCCTTTCTGTCTGCCACTCTCCCATATGTGCTGTGTATACACGCGTTGTCTCTCAAAAATAAACATTAAAAAAAAACCTTATCTTTTATTTTTTTTAATGTTCATTCATTTTTGATAGAGTGTGAGCTTGGGAGGGGGATAGAGAGAAGGACACACAGAATCTGAAGCTGGCTCCAGGCCCGACACAGAGCTGGAACCCACAAACCATGAATCACAAGCTGAGCCAAAGTTGGACGCTTAACCGACTGAGCCGCCCAGGTATCCCCGAACTTCTTATCTTTTAAAGTAGTGGTTCTTGGGGCACCTGGGTGGCTCATTTGGTTGAGCATCTGACTCTTGATTTTGGCTAGGTCATGATCCCAGGGTTGTGGGATTGAGCCCTGCCTTGAGCTCTGTGCTGACCATGGAGCCTGCTTAAGATTCTCTGTCTCTGTCTCTGTCTCTGTCTCTCTCTCTCTCTCTCAAATAAAAAAAAAATAAAGTAGGGGATCTCAAAGGGGTGAGATTTTGCCCTTTAGGGGACATTTGGCCATGTCTGGAGATAGTTTTGGTTGTCACAACTCAGAGGTGGAGGGCGGTGCTGTTGGCAGTCAGGATACTGCTGAACATTCCACAGTGAACAGAACAGCCCCAGTAACAAAGAATTACTTGGCCAAAAATGTCCATAGCGCTGAGGGTGAGAAACCATGTTTTAGAGATACATGCTGCAGTATTTCTGGGTAAAGTGATAAGTCTGACTTCAAAATAATCTGGGTTGAGGCAGGAAGTGGATAGGGATATTGATGAGTTGATAATTGAAGGTGGATGATGGGTATATGAAAGTTGATGTTGCTTTATTTTTTCTCATAGTAAATTTGAATGAATGAATGAATGAATGAATGGGAGAGATCTTCTGCAGCCCTGAGTAAAGTTGATGGCCTCCTGAGGGTTTAGATTAGATGGTTAATAAAGTTGTTCACTCAGCAAATGTTTCCAAACCATGAGCTCGTGTGATGGAATACTTGTGATTGTTCCAGATAGTGGAAGAGACAGATATTAGCTCGATAGCAGAAATAGATGTAAAACTTACAAAGGATAGATGTGCTCTGGCAAGCATATGATAAAGGAAGCTGCCCTAGCCTGAGAGGCCAGGAAGGTGTCATTGGTCAGAGAAGCTTCTTGGGATGCTCTGAGGATCAAGCCCTGTGGGAGAATGAAGGCAGCAAGACTGGGCAGTGGGAGAAATCTGAGTTGCACTTATGACAAAGGTCTCAGCCAGTCCCAGGGAGCTCTGGGGTGGGGATGACCCTCCAGAGTTGCCCTGAATTGTGGTAAGAGGTTTGGGCCTTCATTAGCATCCCTCCTCTCCGATGCGTTAGGTAGTGGATGCAGGCTGCTTCCAAGAGACTCCTCTGTGAGTTGTCAGCCTCCAGCCCTCTCAGCAGTTGGGAGAATGAGGGCTCTTGTCCTAAAGAGGACTTCTGGGTGACACACCACAGCATCCACTCCAGAAGTCTTTTCTAAAGGAGTAGGGATGGACCTTGAGTACTGGTGGGTGAGTAGGAGTTTACTAGGCACAGAGAATGGGTTTTGTCCCCCCCAGGGGCAGCATGCTTTCTCCAGCACGGTGCCATGGGAAGCCATTATTGGTGCCAGCACAGCAGCAGGGAGACCATTGAGGGAGGCTATTACATGAGTACGTTGATATAATACATTAAAATCTGGATATGAAAATGCAAAAAAAAATAGAAAAGACAAGTCTTCTAATAACCGCAGCCCTCAGCGACAACCACTCGTAACATTTTTGTGTATTTCTTTTCTGCCTTCTTTCTCTGCATATTTTAGTAAAAAGCTAGGATTTTACTGTACATGTGATTTGATTTTCTGCTTTTTTCTAGAGTTTTTCCTATGTCTGTACTGTTTCTAATCAGAATTGCAGTCCTTGCCATTTATGAAAAACTTAGAAAGCAAATGTTTTTTTAAATCTCTACGCCCATTATAGGGCTTGAACTCAGGACTCTGATATCAAGAGTTGCCTGCCAGAAAGTACAGATTTTAAAAAGAAAATGAAGAATACCCACAATGTCTCTTCTTAGTTTTGTCCATTGTTGACATCATCCAGATTATTTGTGACACATATCTATAGCTTGCTTTTTGAAAGAATGAGTCTTTAAACATCACTTGCCTGTTTCCTTTGAGATCCCTGGCCTGGGATTCCGGAGCCCTGAGCTCCAGTTCTAGGTCAGATGGTAATAGTTGTTAATCTCCCGCCTTACCCCTTCCCTCCTCTCCCCTTCTGTTTTCTCTGTGTTTTATTTGTTTAAATACTTCTGTAATAAAAAATTAAAATATGGTCTAAAATATGTATCTTTTAATATTCTTGGTGGTTTTGGTGAGAATGCAGAATGCATAGTAGGTGTCTGATAAGTGATCTTTTTCCCTCCTTTATTTACAGATTATTGCTGTGGCAGCTTTGGTCCATCACAGCTTTGAGTTAGACAAAGCGCCCCCACAGCCTCCCTTTCAGTCACACTTCTGTGGTATGTATTTTTTTTTTAGCTGGTCTGCTAATGGCTTGATTTTAATTTTTCTTATTTTTTCTCCAGCTGTTGGATCAGTAACTCTTTTTTTGATGTTTTCAAGAGTAGTTAGTGCATATTGTTAAACTTTTTTTTTTTTTTGGTCAGCTGTGGACACTGAGTTTTATTGGCTTGGTGGCTCCTATTCAGCTAGTTTATCTTGTTTGAGGGGAAGTTGGGAGGCAGTTTGACATCTCTTTTCTATTCCCGTGGTTATTCTGTTGGGGCATTCTAGTTTTTTTTATTGGGTCAAAATTGTGCTATCACTATTTCCTTTTCATGATGTCATTGTAAAAGCCCATCATAGAAGCCTGAGCAAAGTGTTCTGTGTGGTGAGGCAATATGCCGAGGCATAAATGAGTGTCTACTATTTGGGAGGAGTTCTAGAAATATCACATTGGAATTGGGTTATGCTGTGCATAAAATTCAGTTGGTGAAAATTTCACACAGAAATCTGCATGCCTTGAGTCAGCCTCCAAGGAGGATTCTGACCTATTCGATGTTGAAAGCTTGGCCAGGTAAATAACTATTTTTTTTTCAGTAAACAAGAAAGGGGCATAACACTATTGATCTGTCATGCTTCCTGAAATCTTTTCTAGGCTAGAACCAGCAGTTAACTGGGACAGCATTGCCTGTCTGGTTTTGTGGGTATTAGGAAAGCGGGACTAGGAAAGCAAGCAGAGAAGGAAGTATCATGTGTTATTATTGTGAAGTTTCCCCTCTTTAAGTGGGGTGAAATACACAGAAAAACATGACAGTGAGGATATCGTGCAAAGTAGGTGGAAGAGAGCAGTCATTAGCTCATTTCAGCGTGTATTTATTCACCTGCTGTGTATGCCATGGTGTGAACAGCTGTTTTGAGTGACAAAGAACTTATAGTGAGGGCAGCTTTGGTCATCTTTATTTTTCTAATTTTGAGAAGATTGGAGTTCCTTCATTGTACACTGGTTAAGGCTTTGGTGGTGGTGGAACCCCCTTAGGGAAGTTAAACATCCTCCATTCTGCCTCAGATGGAGGGAAGATGTTTCATCAAAGTAGTTTTAACAGTTAATAGGAACTTAGAGTTCTGTGCGTGGTTTTTCCTTTTTTTAGATGTAATCTTTTAAACTTTTTAAACATTGAGGTATAATTGACATGTAACATTTTAGTTTCAGGTGTTTAGCATAACAATTCGATAATTGTATGTATCATGAAATGATCACAATAAGACTAGTCAACATCTGTCATCATAGCTTGAAAATGGTTTTTCTTGTGATGAGAACTTTTAAGATTTACTTTCTTAGCAACTTTGAAACATGCAGTACAGTATTATTAACTAAAGTCACCATGCTGTACATTACATATCGGTGACTTACTTATAACTGAAATTTGCACCTTTTGACTGTCTTCACCCAATTCCTGTGGGTCCCCTGCCCCATCGCATCCTGCCTCACGACATCTGGCAGCCATAAGTCTCTTATCTGTATCTATGATCTCATTTTGCTTTTGTTTTTTTTAGATTGCACATATAAGTGAGATCATGCAGTATTTATTTTTCTGTCTGACTTACTTTGCTTAGCATAATATCCCTCATGGTCTTTCCGTGTTGTCACAAATGGCAAGGGTTCCTTATTTTTTTAAATTTTATTTTAGAGAGAGAACGAGCATGTGCAAGCAGGAAAGAGGGGCAGAGGGGGAAAGAGAATCTTAAGCAGGCTCCACACTGATCTCCAACACGGGACTCAGTCCCATGACCCTGGGATCATGACCTGAGCTGAAATGAGTCAGATGCTCAACCCACTGAGCCACCCAGGTGCCCCATGATTTCCTTATTTTTTTTAATGGCCGACTAATATTCCATTGTATAAATATGCCACTTCTGTTTGTTCATTCATTAATTGATGGGCACTTAGGTTGCTTCCATTTCCTGGCCCTTGTAAATCATGTTGCAGTGACCATGGGGGCACAGAGTTAGTGATTTCATGTTCTTCAGACAAATACCCAGAAGTAGAATACCTAGATCATATGGAAATTCTATTTTTAAGTTTTTGAGGAACCTCCTTTCTGTTTTCCATAGTGGCTGTACCAGTTTTACATTCCCACTAGCAGTATGTATACAAGGGTTCCCTTTACTACACATCCTAGCCAACACTTGTTGTTTCTTGTCTTTTTTATTTTTAAGTAGGCTCCATGCTCAAGGTGGAGCTTGAACTCACGACCCTGAGATCAAAAGTCACATACTCTACCAACTCATCCAGCCAGGCACCCTTCTTGTCTTTTTGATGATAGCAATTCTGACAGGTGTGAAGTGATATCCCAGTGTAGTTTTGGTGTCCATTTCCTTGATGACTGTGATGTTGACCAGTTTTTCATGTACCTGTTGGCTATCCGTATGTCCTCTTTGGAAGAATGTCTGTTCACAGCCTTTGCCCATTTTTTTTGAAGTAGGCTCCATTCCCATTGTAGGGCTTGAACTCAAGAGTTCATGCCAGCCAGTCCCTAGCCTTTGCCCATTTTTATTTTTTCATTAAAAAAATTTTTTTTAATGTTTATTTATATTTGAGAGAGTGAAAGAGAGAAAGAGAGAGTGGGGCAGAGAGCGAGGAAGACAGAACCTGAAGCAGGCTCCAGGCTCCAAGCTGGCAGCACAGAACCACCAAAGTGGTGGGTTCGTCAACCCACGAACCACCAAAGTCAGATGCTTAAACGACTGAGCCACCCAGGCGCCCCTGCCCATTTTTAATTGGATTGTTTGGGGTTGCTCTTGGGTTCTATGAGTTCTTGTTGTATTTTGAATATTGATCTCTTATCAGATAAATTATTTGCAAATACTTTCTCCCATTTGTTAGGTTGCCTTTTCATTTTGTTGATGGTTTCCTTGGCTGTGCAAGAGCTTTTTATTTTGATGTAGTACCACTTGATTCTTTTTGCTTTTGATACCTTTGCTTTTGGTGTCAAATCCAAAAAATCATTGCCAAGACCAGTGTTAGAGAGCTTACTGCCTATGTCTTCTTCTAAGAGTTGTATGGATTCAAGTCCTTACATTCAAGTCTTTAAGGCATTTTCAGTTGGCTTTTGTGTGTGGTGTTTTGTGGTCCAGTTTCATTTTTTTGCATGTGGCTGTCTGGTTTTCACATCACCACATAGTAAAGAGACTGTCCTTTTCCCATTGTATATTCTTAACTCCTTGTCATACTGACCATATATACATGCATTGATTTCTGAGCTCTCTGTTCTGTTCCTTTGATCTGGATGTCTGTTTTTATGCCAATACCATACTGTTGGCATGACTACATCTTTGTAGTGTAGTTTGAAATTACTAGCATGATGCCTCCTGCTTTGTTCTTCTTTCCCAAGATTGCTTTGGGTATTTGGGGTCTTTTGTGGTTCCATAATGAATTTTAGGATTGTTTAGGCTTCTCTTTTGAGGTCCAACAACATGACCATTGGAAATACTTGAATCTCTCAATTCTTTAGAGATTAGGGGGTATTTGTTTATATTTAAAACAGTTTCCATTTAGAAACATGCAGCATATGTGTACTTGAAATTGGACTAAGATGGTGATGGAATCTTTTTCCTTCTTACAGTTATATCTAAACCAAAGGACTGTATTTTTCCATATGCTTTCAAAGAAGACATTAAGAAAAAGGTAAAGAACTCATTATTTATTCCTTTTAAATTTGAAGCATCTATTTAGGAAAAGAATAGGAGGATGGTGTAGATTAGCATAAATAGGCTTATTTTGTATGTTAATTTATTAGGTCTATTCTTGCTAGTTTGGACTGACATGAATCCATTCAAAATGTATTAGAAATATAAAATAGAAACATTATTGAATGTTTTACCACCTGAAAATAACGTGATTCTGTACCCTAGTAGTAGACACTTAGGCTCAAGTCCTCCTTCAGATAGCTTCAGGGGAGGCCTTTCTGAAATGCACGATCATGTGATTACTGTTTTGGGAAACTGTTGGGAAGAGTACTCACCCCACTCCCCAGTTTGAAGAAAGCCGAGTGTAGTTGGATATGAAAAGGGACATGTATTGGAAAGGTCGATACGTGCTGGCTGGAATTGGTAGGGATCTCTCAACTCCCAGGATACTCCATGAAGTTTTCATGGGTCCTTAATAAAATAGAAAGTGGGGAAAAAGGAGTATAATGTAGTGAGCTTGTCACAAGGGTAAATGTATTCGTATAAAGAATTTGTTGTCTGGAGACTATGTGGAATGCTTGCATTCACAGATGTGTGTGTTGGTTTTTTTTTTTTTTAATGTTTTCACTTGACAAAATTAAAAGTTAGCAACCTTGTCAGGTTCCACTTACTTTAAGTTGGCTTGAGAAGTCCAGTAGTCTGGAGGTGCTGTTGGATCAGGCTATTATTTATGAAGTGCCCTGAAGTACCTATCCAAGTAAAATGACTTAGGAAAATTCCTTTTGAGTCAAACTGATACTTTGTAGCCGAACTAGTTATAGCAAACACATAGCTATCAACTTCCATTTTAGTAGAGTCTTAATAAGAGCGGATCTTTTGAATACCTGATTTATATTCAGTAATCCAAGTGGAAGCCTTTTGTGTGAAGATAGGTTTTATTTATACTTAACGACACTTATAATTCTTAAATGTATGCTAGTTTTCATTCTAGTTTCTTATTTATAGTTTCTTACACCACTCTTGCAGATTAGTTTATACAATCCTTGGGATTTCTTTATGTGGTAAATACACAAACAGCAGTCTATCAGGGATTATATAGGAAAGTAAGTAATGTTTTTGTTAGGTACTCTGATTCATATGCTTGTGTGATATGTCGAGATCACAAGTGTGTCGCTGTGGAGGGACATATCTGCCCTTCATAGTGCTTAGCATTTAAAATTTTGCTTTATTTACTTCACACACTGTATGTTAGCCAATTTGACAATAGATTATATTAAAAATAAAATGAAAGAAGTTTAAACAGAAATTTTAAAAATCCCACATAAAATTTTCTCTATTTACTCACTTATTACTAGGATGAGCTTCTCAGAGACTTTGGGCAATTGTTACTGTGAAACCTAGAATAAGCAATTTCATTGCTTCTTTTAGTTTTGAAATGGATAGTTTCTTTTAATTCTAAGAAATCTAATCCTGCTTGAACAGGGAGCCAAAGTATAGTACTTACAAGTAAAGAGTAAGTGACCGGTATGTTTTTATCTAACAGAATGTGAAGGTTGAGATCGCTGCAACGGAAAGAACGTTGCTAGGTTTTTTCCTCGCCAAAGTTCACAAAATTGATCCTGATGTCATTGTGGTGAGTAGGTGTCTCGTCATGCTGTTGGGGACTCTTCATTCCTTAGTTCTCAGTACTTGTTGAACAGCAGAGAATCTTTTTTTTTAATTGAGGTAAAAACTGGTATATAACATTATGTAAGTTTCAGGTTTGTAGTAGTATAACTCTATGTCTGTATATAGTACAAAATGATGACCGCCTAAAGCATAGTTACTATCCATCACTGTACAGTTGATTCCCTTCGCTCTTCGGCCCACCCCCCAAACCCCTTGCCCTCTGATAATTAGAAGTCTGTTCTCTGCATCAGTGAGTTTGTTTTTGTATTGGTTGTTTGTTTGCTTTTTTAGATTTCACTTAGCATAATACCTTCAGGGTCCCTTCAGGTTGTTGGAAAAGGCACACTTTCATTCTTCTTTATGGCTCAGTATATTCCTCTGTGTGTGTGTGTGTGTATGTGTACCATATCCTCTTTATCCATTCATTCACTGATGGATGGTTTGTTTTGATATGTTGGCTGTTATAAATAATGCTGCACTGAACATAGGGCCGGATGTATCTTTCCGAATTAGTGTTTTTACATTCAAATAAATACCCAAAGTGGAATAGGTGGATCATATTGTAGATGTGTTCTTAATTTTTTGATTTCTGTAGTGGCTGCAACAATTTACATTCCCACCAACAGTGCAAGAGAGTTCCCTTTTCTCCATGTCCTCTCCAATGCTTGTTATTTCTTGTCCTTTTGATAATAGACATTCTAACAGGTGTTAAGGTAGTTTTAATTTGCATTTCCCTGATAATTAGTGACATTGAACATCTTTTCATGTGCCTGTTAGGTATCTGTGTCTTCTTTGGGAAGATGTCTGTTCAGGTTCTCTGCCCATTTTTAATGTTTTTTTTTTTAAATTTTATTTTTTGAAAGTCAGAGAGAGGGCATGAGCGAGGGAGGGGGGGAGACACAGAATTCAAAGCAAGCTCCCTGAGAGCCCAATGTGGAGCTCAAACCCACGATCGTGAGATCATGACCTGAGCCGAAGTCAGACGCTCAACCGACTGAGCTACCCAAGCTCCCCTCTGCCTATTTTTAAATGGGGTTGTTGGTTTTTTTTGTTGTTGATTTGTATGAGTTCTTTATATATTTTTTTGAATCTTCAGAGTGAAATAACCCTATGGACTGGTGGGAATTGCTGTATTTTCCTCTAACAGAAAGGGGGAAAAAGAGCCAGCCCACTATGAAATAGTTCTTTTCCTCTAATAGAATAGCAACTCATGAGTTATTGTTGATGTTTAGGATATTCCATTTATTTCCAGCCTATATAAGTAAGTAAACTTACCTATAACTAAGTAAACTTGTGTTGTTAACTGTTGGTCCCTATACATTTTTGGATTAGTGGCCCAGCTGTATATTGGTCATAGGAGTTAATTCCCTCGATTTGGTGTCAGTCTGCAAAGTGTTTGTATTTCAATTTCATGAGCTCAGTGCATCTCTCTCTCTATTTTTTAAGATTTTATTTTTAAGTAATCTCTACACCCAACGTAGGACTTGAACTTACAACCCCAAGATCAAGAGTCACAAATTCTTCCAACTGAGCTGCCCGGCACCCCGAGTTCAGTGACTCTCTATGACCTATTCCTTTGAGAGCTCAGGGCTAGGAATTTTTTTTTTTCCCCTTGGTAACTGAGTATGTTTCCACTAAAAAGGAAGAGGTAATAGTTCATTGAGTTATGTTTGCCCCAGTTTTTAAGAGTCACAAAGCAACATTTTGCTTTATGTTTCCTCTGGCTTTAGTTTGTAGGCTCTTCGATGTGATTTCTTCTCCTGCTCACCACCCAGTTAACGGATCAAATTATGCTGTGATTTTGATGGTTTTGGAGAAAAGTAGGAATGTAAATGCATGTATTTTAAGTGTGATAATGGCAATTTAGTTACATTGAAGCCTTGCAAAACAATGTGTGGTATGTATTTGTCCACATTCATTTTTGCTCTTGGATATCTATCTTGACCGTGGTGTGGCCAAAGTACCTAGAGCCTGAAGTTTGTTATCAAGTATCTCTGCATACTTGCCTTACAGTATTCCCTTACACTACTCTAGGACCCATCTTGAAAACAGCAGGAAGATTCTGTCCACAGTGCCGTATTGTGGCGTTCCGGCTCAGAACTAGATCCTCACCCAGTCTCCCCTGGCAGTCTCTCTTGGGCCCCAAGGAGATGTCGTGGTGCCTAGGATAGGTGGCCTGGCTTAGCATGTTAGAGCCAAGCCAAGTCTGTGTGTGAGGAATCCAAACTGATGTAATCCAATCCTGACATGGGTTTGAGTCCCTAATCCCAGGCATGATAATTTGGAAATGAGACTTCCTTGTGTCCTTGGGTCTCTTAATTTAATAGACAAAAGTGCCATAAATATATAGTGGTATACATCTTTAAGTAAAATTAATAACAAGTAAATCAGTTTATTGATCTGATTTATTTTAAACTTGTGTCTAGTTTTTTAATAAACATGGGCATTGAACCATATTATTCACACAATGGAAATTATCATTATAGACATGGAAAATTTGGTTGCATTTTTCAGGTAATTTCTACCTGGTATGGTTTGCTTCCTTGAACTGTTGAATGCTATTATATATTTTGTCGCATATTGATTAAGAGTCTAAATCAGTAGTGTTTGAACTCAGTTCTTCAAGAAGCAAGTAGCTGCAGTTCCTGAGTTTTCGAAGAGTCTGTGTGAACTATCACACAACACAGGCAGGCTCTCTGTTTTTAAGGAATTAAAATGGAATTATTTGAACACAGCTTTTACTGATCACAAAAAAGTGTGGGACATAAAAATTTGCATTTGCTTTTGAGACTGTGAGGCATGAGCTGCAAATTAAAAGACATCATATGAACCTTGCATCAATTAGGATGAAATAAAGTTTATTCCAGCAATCTGCTTAGCTTTGTTAATGTCAAGGCTAATGAATGCTGCTGATGAATAAATTCCTGAAGAAGAAAGGACCCCAATCGGAGGTAAGCTCATGATGCCTTCAATTAGAGACGAGAAAAAGAAAGGGCAAAGAAATTCTATGCGTATGAAGATAAATCTTCTCATTTACGTTTGTTACAATGTTATTGGCTGCCTTCTTTTTCTGACTAGGGTCATAATATTTATGGATTTGAACTGGAAGTCCTCCTGCAGAGAATTAACGTGTGCAAAGTTCCTCACTGGTCCAAGATAGGTCGACTGAAGCGATCTAACATGCCAAAGCTAGGGGTAATAATAATTTTCAAAATCTTACTTCTTGACTTGGCTTCTTTACATGGAATAGCTACCTGGGAACACACTGGGCTTCTTTGACTAAGAATTGGTTGTCTTGTGATAGGACATTTTAACTTTGGCACTGAACATCTTTTCCTTTGAATGTGGCATTTTATTGGTAGAAGCCACTGGTAGTTTTTAAAATCAGCTATTAGAATCTAGAGACAGCACATACATGTTACCTCCACTCCGTCATTACCAAAGCTGTAGCCCTTAGAGCAGAGATCAGCGAGTGTTCTCATTCAGTACAGAGAGGGCAGGGAAGAGTGGGAGGGAGCTGATGTTGAACGTATGAGAAGGCTGTGGGCTAAGTGCCTTCTGCGTTAGTTGCCTGTCACAGCAACTCCAGTTTGTGCTTCTCACAGGGGTAGCAGAACTTGTTCAAGATCATAGGGCTAGGGTGGGAAAGCACTGAGATTTTGAGCTAGGCCCATCTTGACTCTTTTAAAGTCTATGTATTTTTCATTCTGCCTACTTGTTTTGGTGGTTTTTGTATGAAGCCACCTTCGTTTCCCAAGCCTCATAGTGCTTAACATCTTGTTTCACTTAAAGCTCGTAAGGAAAAATGGGCATGTTGCTTCATCAGAGAACTTAGGAATCTGTATGTTTTATAATGCTCTCCAGAGGATTCTGCTAACGCAGATTGGAGTTGGGGCCGGTGCTGTTGCTTCTGTTCCTATTCATATCTTTAAGGTGATATAGAGTTATTAACCTTCATCCCAGCCCTTGATTTACTATTTCCTTACCCCTTCATGGTTTTCTTTGTATGGCATCGTCTCTGTGAGGTCTCCCACGGCTACCCTATTTAAGATGCAGCCCCCCTAAATTGCCATATTCCTCACGTGTTCTACTTTTTCTCTTTTCCATATGCTTATTACCTCCTAAAGCTATATAGCTTCTTGATTTTGATGTTTATTTGTTGTCATCTATTTCAGATGAGATTAGGAATCTTTCATTTTTTTTTAAACGTTTAAAAAAAATTTTTTTTTTTTTGAGACAGAGAGAGACAGAGCATGAATGGGAGAGGGTCAGAGAGAGGGAGACACAGAATCTGAAACAGGCTCCAGGCTCTGAGCTGTCAGCATAGAGCCCGACGCGGGGCTCGAACCCACGGACCGCGAGATCATGACCTGAGCCGAAGTCGGACGCTTAACCGACTGAGCCACCCAGGCGCTCCGGGAATCTTTCATTTTTTTGATGTTTTTATTTATTTTTGAGAGACACAGCCTGAGCGGGGTGGGCGCAGAGAGAGAGGGCGACAGAGGATCCAAAGTGGGCTCCGCACTGACAGCAGCGAGCCGGACGTCAACTGACTGAGCCACCCAGGCGTCCTAGGAATCTTTTCTCTTTGGCTCAGTGCTATCTCCCTGGTGCCTAGAACAGTGTCAGCTCTATAGTGAACGTTCAGAAATACTTGAGTGACGGCTGACGGAGTGGGCGAATAGGAGATTGAGAGTTTCCTCATTGTAATTGTGGACTAGCTTCGAAGTCGGTTGGAATAGAGTGTACCCAGTGTCTGCTCATCCATGGCATTTGCTTTTTGTCCTTCCCCTGTAGGGCAGGAGTGGACTTGGTGAAAGAAATGCTACCTGTGGCCGAATGATCTGTGATGTGGAAATTTCGGCAAAGGAATTAATTCGTTGTAAAAGCTACCATTTGTCTGAACTTGTTCAACAGATTCTGAAATCTGAAAGGGTTGTGATCCCAGTGGAAAATGTACGAAATATGTACAGGTATGCTCCTGGATGCTTCGGAATTTGTCTGCCTTGAAATGAGCGATAGCAAGAGGCCAGCATCACCGTGAGGCTGGAGGGACAGGAGAGTGTGGTGTTCTGGAGGGGAACTGCCTCCGTGTCAGTACCACCATCTCTGTGACTTTAATAATTTGAATTATTTTGCCTCTTGAATTATTCTCAGTTTATCAGTTTACCTCCATCTCCCTCACCCATCCTAATCTCATCTAGGTGTTTCCCAAGAGCGGTTTGGAAACTGATGTGATATTTAGGTTTCCACCCTTAATTCATTAATTCAGAAGTTAGTATAAATCTTTTAGAAATAGAAAAACTGAGACATCATGAAGTTACGTGGAGATGCTACTTGGTTATTTCTTTTTTCCATCTTTATTGAAGTATAATTGACAAATAGAAATTGTGTATATTTAATGTGTTCAAATTAATGTTTTATAAATGTATACATTGGGAAATAATTACCATAGTCAAGCTGATTAACATATCTGTCACCTCACATGGTTACTGTTTATTTCTTTTCTCTTTTGGGTGGTTACAACACTGTAGATGTACCCTCTCAGCAAATTTCAAGTACACAATGCGGTATGGCTAACTGTAGTCACATTGCTGTACATTAGACCTTCTGAACTCATTCATTTTGTACAACTGAACCTTTGTGCTTCTTTCCTAAATAAGATTTCTTCTACTCCTCTTGCCACTTCTCATTGTTTTCTTCCCATGCCTCCCAAGTCCTTGGACTGCTTCTCTTTCTGACTACACTCCCTCTAGGTGAGCTCGTGGAGTCTCAGCACTTCACTAGTATGTGGGTGCTGATACCTCCTGCTTTGGTATCTTCACCTTCAGCCTCTCCCTTGAATTCCAGACTCCTGTATACACCTGCCTGTTCTACCTGATGTCTAATATGAACCTCCACCCTAACTTGTTCAGAAGCTCAACTCCTGATATTTTCCCCTAGGCTCCTCTTGGAGTTTTTCCCTAAGAGTGACACCTCTTAATTTTCCAGTACTACTGGAAACCTCCAAAGTTATCTTCAGCCCAAAACCTTTGAGGCTTCCATGGGTCCTCTTTCTGATAGATATCCCATGTTTGAGCCATCACAAAGTCCTGTCAGCTCTGTCTTCAAAATAGATCTAGATTTGACCCCTTCTTTTCCCCTCCATTGAACCTATCCTGGTCCAAGCTACCCTCCCCTTTCCCTGAATTAATGAGTCTTATGTCAGCTTCTTCTTTGGTCTCTTTGATTTTGCCCTTGACCCTTTGCTGTCTGTTTTCAACCCAGGAACCAGGGGTATCTTGCTAAAGTTAAGTCAGATACTGCACTCTGCTCAAAATCTTCCGGTGACTTTCTCTTTCATTTAGAGTAAAAACCAAAGTTCTTACTGTGACTTACAAGGTCCTTTACAGTGTGTGTCTCTGCCTTTTACTCTGTCCTTCTGACCTTTTGAATGTGCCGTTCTCCTCAGACATCCGTCCGCAAGGATTGCCCCCTTACCTCTTCAAACAGTTTTTTAGTCCAAGTCACCTCTTTCCTGGTCCCCTAACTAAATAAAATTACATTCTCTGCTCCTGACACTTAATATTTCCTTTGCTTCTTAATCTTTTCTCCTTAACACTGAACATTATATAACATACCTTTTATATGTATTTTAACTTATACTCTGTCTTCCCCCTTGAAGACCTAAGCCCCACGAGGATGGGTATTTTTGTCTTCTGGTTACAGCCAGAATCTATTTGCCTGGCACATAGTCGGCGTGTAATACCTACTTACTAGATGGATTGAATATATCGATTTGGGTAGTTTCCAGGTTGTAGTTAATGCATAACTTTACTTTGTATTTATGGAATTTTTTTTGTGTGTGTTTTGGAGAAGGGCATTGGGATCAGTGACATGAATGAATTCGTAGTTTCATACTAACCTTATTTTAAATTGTTTCCAAAGCCAAGGTGCCATTGCTCTGAAGTTAATCATAGCAAATTTTTTTGTAATATTTTATGAAGTCCTGATTATAGTCATTGTTTCCTTTAATTACTTGATTCTGTTTCATTCTTACTTTTCTGTACAGTGAATCTTCTCATCTGTTGTACCTGTTGGAACACACCTGGAAAGATGCCAGGTTCATTTTGCAGATCATGTGTGAGCTAAATGTTCTTCCATTAGCATTGCAGATCACTAACATCGCCGGGAACATTATGGTAAATTTAACTTAGAAAGGGGGAAAAAGCATTTCCTGTTGGATTCAGTGTTTGCTTGGGGTAGTTGTTATATGATAATGAGCCTAAATGCATGCTTATAAAATGAGTAACTTGTACTCTGAAAGCTGGGCTTCTTTTGTAAAATGAACTGGCTGTGAGAAGGGGAGGAAAACCAGGTGCAGACTATGTTGAAATTTGGGTGAACATAAGGATCATCTCTAACATCTGGATGTGTCTGATTTGCGGAACGGTCTATTTGGCAGTAAAGAAATAGCCCAAGTTGCCAGTATTTTAAGCTTTCTTTGTCTCTTTTTAACTATAGTGCTTAAAACGTTAGGATTAATTTTGTACCTTCTTATTTTTAAAGCAGCTCTTATTAGGAAGAATGATTGTGGAAGAGGTGCCATGATTAAATTTACCACCTCAAAGTTGGTTTTGTTTGTTATTTGTTAGGGTTTTGAGCTCAAATTTAAAACATTCTCTTTCATAGTCTAGGACCCTGATGGGCGGACGATCCGAACGTAATGAGTTCTTGTTGCTTCATGCATTTTATGAAAACAACTATATTGTGCCTGACAAGCAGATTTTCAGAAAGCCTCAGCAAAAACTGGTGGGTCCACAATTGCATAGGGTTTTGCTTTTTTTTTTTTTTTTTAAATCCTCTCCCCTTTTATTACTTAGGTGGCTTTTATCACGGTGATAACTTGTGCTTCCAAAATAATGAATCCTCTGTATACTCTCAAAACCGTGTCAGATTTGTTCCTTTGTGTTTCGGTGGTGATTTCCTTCTTTACTTTTTTTCTGTGTAGATAAAAATTTTATGTGAAATATGAACTACTTTGAGGATAGCATTAAGCCTCTTTGATGGATGACCATACAAGGAAGGTATTGCACCACCCTAGCTGTATCCAAAGTTAGATACCAGTTAAACCTTTTATTTCCTTAAATGCACGAGCCTTTATTTTTTGTTGCTTTGTTGCAGCTTTATGTGCTAGCAGGATCAGGTCACCACAGTCAGTTTTCTGAAGTGGCCTCCTTGACATTGAAACTAAAACTTAGCTACTGTTTTGTTAGCACTGATAGCCATTTGACTCAAAAGGGGAATTTAATGTTAAGATGGTTCACCTTCCTGGATTTGCTTTGTGCACATCAAAATTGGTATAAAGAATATTAACTTACAGGAGTTTGACTTCTGCTGAGTTATTGAATATTGATTGGTTATTAATAAGCTACCTGGAATGAATTTTCAGTCTACAGACACACTCATTTTAAGGTGTCCAAATTAGAATAATGACTATATCTGTATGAAATAGTTTATATTTCTGCATCAGGATTGTTAGAGTGATGAATTTAAGCGGACTCTTCTACTACCTTAGATTTTACGGAATATGAAGTGTTGTATTTTTAGTATCCATTGATTTAAAAATAAAAGGTTCTATGAATTCAGAAACGTTTTCAAGTAAAATTTGCATATGTATTAACTCAGGGCTACAATGTTTTGGCAACTCCCACGCTTGGCCTTTGGGTTTGTGAGCATGTTACAGTAACTGTTGTTCCACAGAGGTGGGACCACTAGCTAAAAGTGAAGGTTGTTTGTTAGAACTGTGTACTGCGGTTGGAGAAGGGGGAATCCTAAAACTTCTTAATTAGTTTATTAGTTGCTGGCTGCTGAAGTTGTCATTCCATTTGACATTAGGGAGATGAAGATGAAGACCTCGATGGAGATGCCAATAAATACAAGAAAGGACGTAAGAAAGCAGCTTATGCCGGAGGCTTGGTACTGGACCCTAAAGCTGGTAAGGCTGTGCGGCTGGTTGCTTTGCCCCTGGTGTTAAGGAATTTTTAATGCAGACCTGGGCTTGAGAAGCTAGAAGACCTGAATTGTATTTTCTAGGTTAGCAAATAGGGTCTTGTAATGACCTTATTTTGTTTTAGGTTCTTTTGAAAATCTCGTTTGCCAGTCACCTGACCTGAATTAACATGAATATTTTTTATTTGCTGCGTTCCAAGAAAGCTTTGTTTATGGACACTGAAGTTTAAATTTTGTGTAATGTTTGCATATCATGAGATAGTCTGTTTTAAAAAAATTTTTTTGACCGTTTAAGGATGTAAACACTATTATTGGCTCGTGAGTGGTACACAAAGAAGGGGTAGGCTCAGTTGGGTCTGCACAGAGTTTGCTAGCCCCTAGTCCAGTATAGAGCCCTTTGCCTTCTGGTGGGAGCACCTGTGGCTTGTCCCATCTGCTCTGGAGGGCTGGCTCTGCCTCTGCCTGAGCTGCCAGGACCCATTAGGCTGGACGGCAAAGTTAAAGGGAGTACGGACAGTAACCACCACATTGAACTTTAACAGCAGAGTAACCAGTTCTTACTGTCATTAATGGCAAAGAAGATGTTTGGTGGTATGCAGAGCTAGACAGGATCTTTTTTTTTTTAACCCTCAACTATTTTTAAGTGTACAGTTAAGTAGTGTTAAGTGTATTTACATCGTTGTATGGGAATAATGTGAATTTTATCAAGTAACTTGAACTCTGAGTAGGAGACATTTTTGACAAAAGTGATTTTATTATTGGGGCACCTGGGTGGCTGTGTCAGTTAAGCTTCCAAGTGTTGATTTCGGCTTGGGTCATGATCTCACGGTTTGTGGGTTCTAGCCCTGCGTCGGGCCCTGCGTTGTTAGGCTACTTGGGATTCTCTCTCATTCCCTCTTTGCCCTTCCCCTGCTTGTGCGTGCTTGCTCTCTCTCCCTCTCTCTCTCAAATAAGCTTTTTAAAAAAAGTGATTTTTATTAGTTGTATTGAAAAAGATCTGTAGTCCTTTGGTGTTAGATAGATCTAGGCTTAAATTCTGTCTGTGTGATCTTGGGCTCCCTCTTGAACCTCTGTAAGCCTTGTTTTCCTCTTCTGTAAAATGGAGATAGAAATATAGACCCTTGAAATTAATACAACACTGTATGTTAACTACACCAGAATTTTTTAAATGTTTGTTTATTTTTGAGAGAGAGAACGCAAGCGGGGAAGGGCAGAGAGAGAGGGACGGAAGATCTGAAGTGGGCTCTGCGCTGTCAGCATCGTTGAATGTGGGGCTGAAACTCACAAACTGTGAGGTCATGACCTGGGCTGAAGTCTGCTGCTCAACTGACTGAGCCACCCAGGTGCTCCCAGAATTTTATTTTTGACTACATTAGAATTAAATTTTTTTAATGTTTATTTTTTGAGAAAGAGCCAGAGCGTGAGTGGGGGAGGGGCAGAGAGAGAGGAGACAGAATGTGAAGCAGGCTCCAGGGTCTGAGCTGTCCGCATGGAGCCCGATGTGCGGCCTGAACCCACAAACTACGAGATCGTGACCTGAGCTGAAGTCAGACCCTTAACTGACTGAGCCACCCAGGCGTCCCTTGACTACACTAGAATTCAAAAAAAAAAAAAATCTCCCACACAGGGATTTAAGGAAAAAAATGATTATTTATTTTTTGCATATAATTTATTGTCAAGTTAGCTAACATACAGTGTATACAGTGTGCTCTTGGCTTCAGGAGTAGATTCCTGTGATTCATCAATTATATACAACACCCAGTGCTCATCCCAGTAAGTGCCCTCCTCGCTGTACGTCACCCATAAAATGATTGTTTGGTATAGTGCTTGACAGAGTATGCTATCAATATGTTTGCTGTTGGTTTTATTTTTTTAATACTGGACATTTATTTTGATTCAGTTTCTTCTTAAGGTGAAGATAACTCTTTGTAAATGTCCTAGAGAAATATAGTAGCTTTCTGTTCACCCTTTGCAAGTGAAAAGGGTGGATCGTTCCACTGCTGACATTTATATATGTCTCTTGTCTGATTTTAACACCATTTGTGTACAGGTGAGTGGGCTTCCCATTTTATTCTTATGATGGTAAAATATGTATATATACACACACACACACACCAGTGAGTAGTTATATATATATATGTGTATATGTATATATATGTGTGTATACACATATTACATATGTGTATTACATATATATGTGTACACACATATATGTGTATACACACACACACACATATATATATATATATATATATATATATATATATACATGGATCACTAAATATTTTGGGGGCAGAGGTGGTAGGGTAGGTGGGAGTGAATGCTTACTTGAAGGAGAATTTTACAACATTTTTTTGAAATGGATATGACGCCTATCTAAAGTAACTGATATGAGAAGGTGTTTGCCCATCATAATGGTGTACTTTGGGCCCGCTGTGGAAAGGTTCATTGTAGCTGGTTTCAAGGTAAGACAGGATCTCTTTTTTCCTCTTTGGTGACCTGAGTTTTCACTCTAATACAAGTTGTTTTTATGGAGTGATAGTTGAGTACTTTTTTCTATTGGTGTAACTCACAGCTTTCAATGTTATATTGTATTTAATATACATACTACATTCTGTAGTTCTTCTAATGTTATGTTTTGACACATCTGCTTTTTTGTAACCCCCCTTCCCCCACCTCCTTTTTTCTTAAAGGCTTTTTGTAACATGACTTTTTTATTGCAGGTTTATATGATAAGTTTATTTTGCTCCTGGACTTCAACAGTTTGTATCCTTCCATCATTCAGGAATTCAATATTTGTTTTACAACAGTGCAAAGAGTTGCTTCAGAGGCACATAAAGCTACAGAGGTTGGTATTCAATTTGGGGGCTCTTTAAATTGAGATTAAAAACACTGTTTAAAGAAGGAAGAGAACCAAAGGGGTTAGCATTCTAGTTTTTCCTCTTAAGGATACAATTTGTCTTTTCTTAGCGGTCAAAACAGGGGGAAGGTTGAGTAGATGGAAATTTTCACTTGTTCTGTATCATTTTTATTTAACAACTTTATTGAGATGTAATCCATATACCATGCATTTCATCCATTTCAAGTGTACAATTTAATGGCTTTTAGTGTAGTCACTGAGTTTGCAACCTTTGCCACAGTCAATTTTAGGGCATTTTCGTTACTCCCCAAAGAACCCCCCTACCTTTTAGCTGTACCCTCCCTCACTCCCTCCTTTCCTTCCAGACCTTGACAACTAGTAATCTTTCTGCCTCCGTAGGTTTATGTACTTTGGACATTTCACATAGATGGAATCATATGTGACCTTTTATGTCGGGCTTATTTCACTTAGCATACTGTTGTCAAGATTCATCTGCACTATAGCATGTATTAGTACTTCATTCCTTTTTATTGCTGAATACTATTCCATTGTATGGATCTGTATCACATTTTTATGATATATATGATATGTAGGATATATTTGATATATATGACATATCTGTGATATATGGTACGTATATATTTATATATATATATACACACACATATATATAAATCACACATTTATTTTAGAATCATCTTGTCAGTTTATGCAACAATGCCTGCTCTGCTTTTGATAGGGATTGTACTGGATCTTTAGATTGATTTGGGAAGTATTGCCATCTTAATGTTAAGCCTTCCAATCCATGAAAATTAGGTCTTTCCATTTAATTAGGTCTTTAATTCCTTTCAGTGATGTTTTCTAGTTTTCACTGTACAACTCTTCTTTTATTAAATTTATTCCTAAATATTTCATTCTTGATGCTATTGTAAGTGAAATTGTTTATTTTATTTTTGGATTGTGCATTGCTAGTGTATTGAAATGTAACTGATTTTTGTGAACTGATCTTGTATCCTGCAACTTTGCTGAAGTCATTTATCGGCTCTAATAGTTTTGTGGATTTGTTAGAGTTGTCTACATATTGTATGTTATCTGCAAAAGTAGTGTTAATTCTTTCTTTATAATCTGACTGCCTTATATTCCTTCTTCTTTTTTTGCTTAATGGCTCTGGCTAGAACCTCCAGTACAATACCGAATAGAATTGGCAAGAGCAGACACCTTTTTCTTGTTCCTGGTCTTAGGGGGAAAGTATCCAGCCTTTATTTCACCATTAAGTATGATGTTAACTGGGGGTTTTCCATAGATGGCGTTTATCAGGTTGAGGAAATTCCCTTCTGTTCCTAGTTTGTTGCGTGTTTTTATCGTGAATGGGTATTGGATTTTGTCAACTACTTTTTCTTTATTGAGATGATCATGTGCTTTTTGTCCTTTATTCTCTTTATGTTTTGTTTTCCTTTTTTAGATGTTTATGCATTTTCAAGAGAGAGAGAGAGAGAGAGAGAGTGTGTGTGTGTGTGTGTGTGCGCGCGTGCGCGCACGCGGGAAGGGCAGGAAGACAGGGGGACAGAGGATCCCAAGCAGGCTCTGTGCTGACAGCATTGAGCCTAGTGCAGGACTGAACTCCGGAACAGCGAGATCGTGATCTGAGCTGAAGTTGGATGCTCAGCTGACTGAGCCACTCAGGTGCCCCTGTCCTTTATTCTTTTAATATGGCATATGACATTGATTTTCATGTGTTGTTCTGTGTTCCTGGGATAAATTCCATTTGGTCTTGGTGTATAATCCTTTTTATATATTTCTGCTTTCAGTTTGCTAGTATTTTGTTGAAAAGTTTTTTGTTTGTATTCATAAGGGCTTTTGGTATATATTTGTCTTTTCTTGTTTTTGTCTTGTTTTGGTATGGTATTAGGATAATAATAGCCTCATAGAATGAGTTGGGAGGTGTTTCCTCCTCTTCTGTTTTGGTTTTTTTTTTTTTTTTTTGGAGAATTTGTGAAGGATTCATGTTAATTCTGCTTTAAATATTTGGTAGAGTTCACCAGTTAAATTATCTAGTCTTAAGATTTCTTTCTTTCTCTCTCTTTTTTTTGATTTCCAATTCAATCTTCGTTTTATGTCTATTCAGACTTTCTATTCCTCCTTGAGTTCATTTTGGTCTTTCTAGGAACTTGTCTATTTCATGTAGGTTTATCTAATTTGTTGTCATAAAAGTGTTCATGGTATTCCCTTCTAATCGTTGTTTCTTTAAGGTCATTAGTAATATCCCTCTATTATTCCTGATTTTAGTAATTTGAGTCATTTTTTTTGTCAATATAGCTAAAAGTATGTCAGTTTCGCTGATCTTTACAAAGAAAGAACTTTGGTTTTGGTAATTTTCTCTATCTCCTGTATTTCCATTATAATCTTTCTTCCTTTTTTGTGCTTTTGTTGGTTTAGTTTGCCCTTATTTTTCTAATTTCTTAAGGTGGAAGGTTAGGTTATGGATTTGAAATCTTTTCTGCTAATGTAGATACTTACAGCTATGAATTTTCCGGCAAGTACTGCGTTAGTTTCATCCCATTAGTTTTGGTATATCATTCATGCCTTTGTTGTTAGGCCCCTTCACCATCAATTGACCATTGATCTGACTTCTGCTGTCACCATCACTTAGTTTTGCTTATTCTGGAACTTCATATAAGTGGAGCGGTACATTATGTACTCTTTGGTATCTGGCTTTTTTGCTCAACATAATGTTTTTGAGGTTCATGCATGTTGTTGCATTATCAGTAGTTCTTTCCTTTGTGTTACTGAGAAGTATTCCACACTTTATTTATCTAGTTTCCTGAAATAAGCATTTGGGTTTTCAGTGTGTAGCTATTATTAATAAGCCTGCTATGAACATTCACATCTTTTTATGGACATGTGCTTTTGTTTTGGGGGGTAGATACCTAAGGAGGGAATTGGCTGATTTGTATGGGAAGTGTGTGTTTAACCTGAAAAGAAACTGCCGAATTATTTTCCTAAGTAGTTATACCGTGTTACACATTCCCACTAGCCATGAATGTGAGTTGTTCCACATCATCTCCAACACTTGGTATTTTTATTCTTTTAAATTTTGGCCATGTAAGCCTTTCTTAATGATTCCTTGCACTACACGGTGAATCTTTTTGAAAGAATGTTTTGAATTATTTCACATTGATTTTAATCTAGTGATTAGTCAACAGTTTTACGTAGGGCTTAATAACTTAATGTGTGGTTCTTCATATGTAAAGCTTATATAACTGACTCTCAGTAGGGAATTTGATTAGATGTGGTTCTCTAACAGGAAAAGATGTAAAGTAATAAAGTAAAATATTATCTCTATATATTGTTTTTCTCTGATTCTTTGTACCTGTGGCAGAAGATGTGTATTTACTCTCCCACTCCAGATTTCACATGTCTTTTAGTTCCAACCACATGCTTTGGAGCTGTTTTTTAGCCCCACTTCTGTCTTCCCAGAAGAGAGAATCTTAAAGGCTTGGTTACGTGGGTGAGCATGCCTGGTACCATATGCTGTGACCACAGGAGTGAGTTCACAGAGTACAAACATGGCTGCTAAGGGTGGGCCTTTCTGTGGGACTAGAGGATAATCTTACAGAGAAGGAATTTGGGTAGACATCTCCAAAGGGTGGTGACTGCACTTGACTAATAATGTTCGTTGGGCTCTGTCCTGCTATAGTATGTGAGCCTTGTGATAATTGTTGTGATCCGACCTCCTTCATTCCCCTCCACTGTTTTGTTTATTTGAGCTTTCCAGTTAGGGTTTCAGGTATATAATGGAATCATTTCAGAGTTGGAAGGGACCTTAAAGGTCATCTAAGAAATACTCTACACGTAGCAGTTTATAGGTTCTATATCATTGTTTTGTGCAGTATTTGATCCTCAAAGTAGCTAGTGCCACACAGCTAGTGTTGGTTGAGCTGGGCCAGATCCTTTCAGTTAAGTTTTTATTTGACCTCTCTAGTTGCTGTAAATAAATGGGAATGTGTACCAAGATCTCTTTAATAGGTTTGCTATCATCGTCTTCTGTTTTCAAAAACAATAGGTCCCTGTTTATTATAAGATTGTTCATTTGAGGGGCGCCTGGGTGGCGCAGTCGGTTGGGCGTCCGACTTCAGCCAGGTCACGATCTCGCGGTCCGGGAGTTCGAGCCCCGCGTCAGGCTCTGGGCTGATGGCTCACAGCCTGGAGCCTGTTTCCGATTCTGTGTCTCCCTCTCTCTCTGCCCCTCCCCCGTTCATGCTCTGTCTCTCTCTGTCCCAAAAATAAATAAAAACGTTGAAAAAAAAATTAAAAAAAAAGTAATAAAAAAAAAATAAAAAAGATTGTTCATTTGAAAATATTGATCTTTATAAAATCAGATACCTAGTAAAGGCTGGGTTATCAAATGGCATTGACTTGCCATACTTGAAGCCAAGAGGTTTATTTTTAATTGTGAACCTTTGAAAGGGCAAGTGTGCCTGGCTTTTCTTTTCAGCCTGTTAATAGAATTAACGGAGGCTTCAGAAAAATGGTCTAATGCTTTTCCTGCTTTTTGCTGCTGTAAATTTTCATATAAGAAAACTGCTGGTTACTATTCTAAAATGTTGCTATTCTTTTACCAATTGCAGAGCAATTTACAGATAAAAGGTCCTACATAAATGCTAAGGAACATGTATATATTAATTTTTAGAAATTTCACGGCCTATTTAAATATGTGCTCCAAATTCCTGAAGGAAATTTGCTGATTTAGTATTTGGGGTTCTAGTTTTTAGTGGAAAATATTCACAGTAATTGCCACGATTCTCTGTAGTTGTAAAAGTGTTAATGGCATTTTGTTTGGGAGTATGTGTGACTTAAAACAGGAGTTGTGCTGCAGTTTTTTTTTTTTTTCAGTAAATCCTAGAGGTCTCAGTGTTTCTTTTCAAAACAATTTCCCCAAACATGTTGCTCCCCAATCTTTTTGAAGAGAGGAGAGGAATATATATAGAAATTGATCCCTTTAAATGATATCTGCGTTTGTCAATAATGAGAGAGGGGAGATACTGGGAACGAGGCTGTTAGAAGTGGGAGAAGAGGGCAGTGTGGACTTGTTCTCAGCTTTTTCTTTGCCACCCATATGCTGTTGACCTATAGTTAGGCAAGAAAGTAGCTTTTCAAGATGTGATCATTGCATAAAGTGCCCACAAAATATTATTTTTGAAAATTGTTTTATGAAAGCTTGATTTGTCTGAAATTTCTGTTGTATGTTCATCAGGATGGAGAACAAGAACAGATCCCTGAGCTGCCAGACCCAAACTTAGAAATGGGCATTTTGCCCAGAGAGATCCGGAAGCTGGTAGAGAGGAGAAAGCAAGTCAAACAACTAATGAAACAGCAAGATTTAAATCCAGACCTGGTTCTTCAGGTATGTCTTTTCACTGAGAGACATCTGAGTGACAGTCTCTGCTTTTAGAATTTGATTATCTAGTAGTGTTTTACAGATGATGCTGTGGGCAACTCATGGGCTTATTTTAAGTTTGTGGGCAGGAAACACATTCACAAACTCTAGAATGCCTCAGAATGGAAGACACCTCTATCTGCAAAGCCCTATCTGGACCAAACCCTTCTCACTTCTGGGAGCTTTGGAGTCTGTGTTTGCTTGCTTCCAGAAGGTCAGGGAATCATGCATCTGGGAGGATGGGCTGAGTGTGCTACGAGTTCTTTTTTTTCCTGGACATGGAGGATTACTCCTTGTCATTGGTGGTCTAGAAAGAGATCTAATGTAATTATTAAGCATCTGCAAATATTGTTGTTTGTCTTTTGTCCTTGTGTGCCTACAGTATGACATTCGACAGAAGGCTTTGAAGCTCACAGCAAATAGTATGTATGGCTGCCTGGGATTTTCCTACAGCAGATTTTACGCCAAACCACTGGCTGCTTTGGTGACCTACAAAGGAAGGGAGGTAAATGGTGTCACATTCATAGCTCTAAAGATGAGAGTGTTTTTAACTATACGTGTTACAGCATGGGAGAGCCAAGTTTGTTACCTAGTTACACAGCTTCAAATGCCCCTTTCTTGGGACAAATTCAAGACAGATAGATTTGTAAGTATGGATCCGTTCATTCATCCATTGACAGAGTATTTATTGAGCGTCTACTCTGTACCAGACATTGTGAAGGGGGTAGAGTGTTGAGCAAGACATAAAAGGTTCCCCTGCATCATGCAGGTCACATTCTGTCTAGAGCAGAGGTATAAAGTGGCATGCGGTGGGGCCTTGGGATGGGGAGAGGGTAGTTTGGGAAAATAGACTTGTAAATACGTGAATAAACAAACATAAAAAATAAGAGGATGTGGTAGAACTAAATGTTGTGCTGGTAATTAAAACAGGGTGATGGGCTAGTTTGATGTTAAGATGGCTGGTTTAAATTGGTCAGGGAAGGCTTCTTTAGGAGGTAACAGGAATGAGAGCAAAGTGACATCAGGAAGCAAGTTTGCCTGTGTATTAGGTTGGAGTACAGGGGAAAGGAAGAGATGAAGGAGAATGCCTCCATGTCAGCCCTATAGCTGGTTCGCTTATGGAGCCATTTACTAGGATGGAGAAATCTGCACGAGGGAAACAAACCCCAAGAAAGTCTTAACAGTAGAGAACAGGGAGGGTGGGAGATGGGCTAGATGGGTGATGGGCATTAAGGAGGACACTTGTTGTGATGAGCCCTGGATGTTGTAGGTAAGTGATGAATCACTGAATTCTTTTTTTTTTAATGTTTATTTCTGAGACAGAGAGAGACAGAGCATGAGTGGGGTAGGGCAGAGAGAGAGAGGGAGACACAGAATCCGAAGCAGGCTCCAGGCTCTGAGCTGTCAGCACAGAGCCCGACGCGGGGCCTGAACCCACAAGCCGTGGGTTCATGACCTAAGCTGAAGTCGGTCGCCCAACTGACTGAGTCACCCAGGTGCCCCTGATGAATCACTGAATTCTACTCTGCAAACCAATATTGCACTGTATGTTAACTAACTAAAATTTAAGTAAGTATGTATATATGTACATATATACGTATGTACGTATAAAAGAGAAATCTGGGAGAGAGGGATTAAGAGTACTCTTTTGGTTTTGAGATTTGTAATAGATCTCTAGGCATGTTAAGTAGGCAGTTGGATATAGAAGTCCACAATTCCAGGAATAGATGAGGAGTGGAGTTAGGGATTGAGAGTTATTGGCTTTAGAAAGGTGAGCCAGATATGAAACCGATTTGAGATACTGTCACTTTGTGACAATATAAGCTTCACTTGCTTTAGCCCCACCTGTGTGGGTTTTTCTTAATTTGTAAAGGAAGAGTTATGTTAAATATTAAATTCCCTTTCACTCCCGTAAGCTATTTATTCCTGCCAGTGGATTTGAGACTACTCAACCTTAAGGAGGTAGTTCGTGGTTATGAGTGGAATGCTCAGGGATGGCAAAACTATGGCCCATGGGCTAAATTCAGCCTGCCATCTATTTTTGTAAGTAAAGTTTTATTGGAACACAGCCACGGTTATTTGTTTATGTTTTGTTTGTGGCTGTTTTTTGCATTACAGTAGCAGAATTGAGTAGTCACGGTGGAGACTTGCATGGTCTGCAAAACTTAAAATATTTGCCATCTGGCCCTTTTCAGAAAACAGATTTCCTGATCCCTGCTTTAGAGTCTAGACCAGCACTGTCCGGTAAATCTTGAGATGATGAAAACTTTCTCCATCTGTAGTTTTAATACAATAGGCCACTAGCCCACGTGGCTAGTGAGCATTTGATATCAGGCTAGCGTCGACTTGCTGAGGAGCTGGATTTTGAGTTTTATTTAATTATAATGAAAATAAATTTAATTATCCACATGTGAGTAGTGGCTCCTGTATTAGCGGAGATCTTGCTGGCATGAAACAAACAGGATGTTCAGAGGTGCTCCGGTGTTGACACCCATATCTCATAGACTTGGCTCAGGGCACAGTGAGGAAGGGCAAAACATGTATTAGACACCAGCAATATATGAGAAGCTTCCAGATGAATTATTTCTCTAAAACCCCACAAGAATCCACTGGTATGGCTAATAACATTCCCATTTTGCAGATGAGGAAGCTAAGACTCAGAGGCGAAGCGTAACAAGTGATTCTTTTGAATTGGGATCCATATTTTCCTGATTATAAGGCTTTTACTACAGTAGTATTATCTACCCCATCTCATGGTGTCTTTCATGACTGTGCTTCTGTTTATATTCTCTTACTCCTCAAAGGACATCTTTTTTGCTACTCATCTCAAGACACAGGCCCTTTTTACACGGGAAGATACAGGCATTTCAGGAGCTAGTTGAAGTGAGGGAAGGATGTTTTCAGTTTCTTAGGCTAAGTTTACTTTAATATTATTTAAATTTTATTTCTGTGTATATATCCAGTGGCTTCTGATAGAATACCATCTTATTTTTGTATTAGGAAATGCACTCACTTTGCCCCAACTGGGTGATAATACATGGGTTGACTATTGAGATTGGATCAAGGTTACTCTTAAGTTTCTCACGAGAGGCAATAGTTGACAATTTACTCCCTTGGAGAGTGCCTCTTGCTGTTGGGAAATCCCTGTTGTTACATTTTCTGCATTGGCTCAGAAATCCACAAGCTTAAAAGGGCACTGTTGATAATGATAAGCCCCAAATTTGTCCAGTGATCTCCCCCACTCCCCTAATCCATTGTACTTTAAGGGCAATATTTTTGTTTAGCTTGATCTTTAATAGGGTATTTAAACTCATTTTTAATTTTGCTGTTGTATAAAATATAGCAGTAACAAATCTTTATAAACTATTAAAAAAAACCTCTGCTCTCTCCACTAAGAAACAAAACGTTTCAGACACGTCTAGAAATAATTGTATGTGATTTAAATACTTGGTTTCTACTTTCCCCTTGTCTCTTTCCCCTTTGCTCCTTCCCACAAATAAAAAAATATAACAACTACGGAAAGTCGGCCTTGAAAGTAATGGGAGGTTAATGAGAAATAATAATTACACGGTTGCTCCCTGGAAATCTTATTCTAGAAGAAGATTCAAAGCCACCTACAGAAATTATTTACTAAAATAAAACTGATTGTTAAAGTATTGGTGATAATTATTAGCACTGGTGGATGGAAATATTCTCTGTGGTAATCATTCTTGGGTTTACTAGCATTTTGCATATATACTATTAGGCCTTTGTGATTTCAAACGTTTCTTGATTTTTTTTTAATGTTTTATTTATTTTTGAGACAGAGAAAGAGCATGAACGGGGGAGGGTCAGAGAGAGAGGGAGACACAGAATCGGAAGCAGGCTCCAGGCTCTGAGCTGTCAGCACAGAGCCCGACACGGGGCTCGAACTCACGGACCGTGAGATCATGACCTGAGCCGAAGTCGGACGCTTAACCGACTGAGCCACCCAGGTGCCCCAAACGTTTCTTGATTATTAAAGAGGTAGGAGAGGTAAAGTGTACAATGAGAGTCACTTGGCTGAAATTTTGGAATACCTTTATGACTTATCACACTTGTCTTTTTTGTAAGGAGATGGAGTGGACAAAACAGTACAATAACTTCAAGATCTTAGAAGTTGTTTGCTTTTCAAGTCCTTGTAGGATAAATTAGATTAAGGTTCAGGTGGAAATGAATAAGGAAACCTGGTAGCATGTCATCTAAAAGATTAGGAAATTTTGCATTTGAATATGGATTAATATACAGTCTGGGGAGACTGTAAGCCCCTCTCCCTTGTTGTTTTTAGGTCTATTTTGTGTGTGCTTAGTTTTGTTGGAATCATGCAGGTTTGGCTCTGGTGACCTAATAATTTCTGTAATCAAATGTGTTACGGCTGCTAGAGTACTCAGGGTAATTACTAATTGTACTTTTATAAACAAGTTTATAATAAAAATGCTAATAGTTATGTCAAATGGACATCAATATTGTCTTTTCCCAGGTGTGATCTTTCACACTTAAACTCTTTAATTGCTCAGTGGTAGAGGAATTAGTTAATGGTTAAAAAAATTGTATGAGGGACCTCATAGTGTGCAAGTTATTTAAAAATAATGAAGTCAGTGTTTTCAGAGAAGTAATGTGGAAACTTAGTTTATAGACACTCAAAAGTGAATCAGTATAAATATCACCTACATTTGTATTTGTTCTCAATGTATGTGTAGAGAGACATAAAAAAAAGATACTGGGCAAGTTGATAGCACTGAGTGGACATAGATTTTAAACCAGCCAAGACAACGGTTGTCAAGAGACTGGTGTGGTAATTGAAGTGACTGTTCACTAGATGGCGATAGACACCCTGAGATCATTAATCAATTAAGAGTTTTTATTCTGTGAACAATAGTGAAGGCCATTTAGTGACACAAATCTGTCCACATTTCAACTTTGATTAATTTTGAAACTGTTAAAGGCTAACGATGGACCAAAGGATTGTAAGAGTCTAACCTATTTTAAAATAATGATGTCTAACCTATTTTAAAATAATGATGTTTTTTGAATTCCAAGTTTTTATTGATAAGAACAACCATCGAATGTATCATAGCAAGCAAATTCTTCTATCACATAGCTAAATTCATACATCTGGCCATGAGGCTACACTACATGACTCAGTCACAGTATCCGGCTAATCCAAAGAGAGTTGAAATGATTTTGATACATAATTTTGCTTCCTTGGGTTTTTGGGTTTTTTTTTTAAAAGGGATTTTAAACTTACTCTATACTTATAAGCACATTCATTGTGTAATCCTTAGTGTACTGGTAATATTTGTCTTTATGGAATAATTAGTACTTGCTGATGTTGGTATTGTTTTATTTCTGCACTCTGTTATTTCTGTGCTCTTGATAAAACGATTTGTGGTCTGGATTTCTGGTTGCATTTTAAAGTGAACATATGCTCTCATGTTTGGGCATAGATCCTGTGTGTTTTCACTTTCTCACCCGGTAGGCTGACATGAGTCCTTGCCACCCGGTTGTAGTTGCCTAGCTTTCACTGGCGTTTGGACCTGAAATTTGTGCATTTAGAACATGTATCCAGGTCATTGCACGACAACGCACTCCAAGCAAGCCTTCCTGAGAGTCTTTTGGTGATGTGGTAGTGTCTGTCAGCAGCCCTTCGGAATGGCCTTCGGGCCTACGGGCTGTCGCCTCTATTGGTGTCCATGGAGAAGGAGAATGAATGGAGAATCTCATAATTAAGTGCTAAGGGACACTCATCTTTATCTAGAAAGAAGCAAAAATTTCACTTTTCCAATCTTTTTTTCTTAAAGAGTGTAGTTTTCTAAAAAATTAAAAGCAGTAAAATATTATAGAAACATTTGAAGACTGGTTCTTTCCTGCCCTTTCTCATTCTTTTCTCTTCTTCAGAGGTAACTGCTTTCTAAGGGTTTTTATCCTTTTTGCCCATGGTTTTTTGCTTTTACAACCAACATTTATACCAGTGGTGCATTAAAAGTTTTCACCATTTATGTGTCATGCTATACATCATTGTTTTGCAGTTTACCCCCCAAAGCAAGTAGAGGGAAAAAAGTGGGGGAAAACCCCTAGTCTATTTTCCACTTTTTAAGTATATCCATATTGATGCATTTTTAGATTTGATTTATTCTTGTTACCTCTTGTATAATATTTCACTAAATAAATATAGCCCAGTGTATTTTTTGTTCTCCCACTGTCCGTGTTTTCAGGTTTCCAAGTTGTCCCTTTAGTTTTTTTTCCTTTATAAACGGTGCTGTGGTACAGTGCCCCATAGGCATGAGTGTCTCTACTGTATTACCAAGAGTGAAATCTGCACAGCCACAAGCACTATGTGACCTGTGACCTTTGATTAAATGACAACAGTCATTCAATTTATCACAGCAAGCTAATTCTTTCACATAGCTAAATTCATATCTGTGTCCAGAGGATCATAAAACCTGACCCACTCAGTCACAGTATCTGAGGTTAATTTAAAGAAAACTGGAAATGATTTTGAAATACAGTTTTGTCTCTTTGAATTTGTTGTTTCTTTTTCTATCGAGGGATTTTCAACTCACTACACACTTAAAATCTTTAGTGTTCCACATCCTTGTCAGCACTTGTTATTTTCTAAATTTTTAATTTTTGCCAGATGAGTGTGAAATGGCATCTCATTGTGATTTTAATTTGCATTTCCCCAAGTATTAGTTAAAGTTGAGCGTCTTTCCATTTGTTTTAACTCTTCACTTTTCTCCTCCGAACTGCCCATGTGTGTATATGCCCTCTTTCTTTGGGTCGTAGGTCTCATGCTGTTTCTTGTTAGGAATTCAAAGGCTAGTCCTTGTTTGGTCGTATGTGTTGCAGATACCTTTTCAACTGTGACTTGTCCTTTACCTTTATTCGTGGTCTTTGAATGTGTACAAGTTTGTATTTTTATTTTAATGCCAAATAATTTGATTCATTCCCCCCTGTATACTGTGTTTATTTTTCCCTGAGAAATCTTTTCCCTCCTGCAATGACATAGACATTCTCCCTTAATTTCTTTTCTTACTTAGATCTTATATCCTTCTGGAAATTATTTTTAGGGATGCTGTTAGAGATCTAATTGTATTTGTTTGCTTCCTTATGGAGTTGTTTCTGTTCCTCTATTCCAGGGATCAACAAACCATGACCCATGGGCTGACTTTGATCCATTGCCTGTTTTTTGTAAATAAAATTTTATTGGGCCTCCATTTGTGTTAGGTTACAGCAGCAGAGTTGATAGTTAGCACAGAAACTAAATGACCCACAGGGCTTAAAATACGTACTTTCTGGTCCTTTACAGAAAAAAACCTTGTGATTTCTGGTCTCATGGAGAGTCACGAATAATAGGAAAGTCACTTTCCTATGTAACACCCTCTGTCATAGTAGGTGAAGAGAGAGGCAGTTATACTGTAAAGGAGGTTATACTTTTAAAGGAAGGAAGGAAAGAAAATGATCTTTTGGACACATGAAAATTTAGAGTTTGAAGTTCTCCTTTGCTTAGATGGTCATATGAGAACTTCAGTCAACCAAAGGAGAACTCAGGGTAGGTCTGTGAGTCCTCTGAGATTGTGTGCAACATTTTGTGTGTCTGTGCACATGTGTACGTTTTGGGGGGGCAAGAGTGCATTGCGTTGAAGAGTTCTCGGAGGGGAACTTGATGCCCAAAGGACGAAGAACTGTTGGTTCTCAGAATTTCCTTTCTGCCTTCTCCTTCTGTAGGTTAAAGGGAAACTTTTGCCTTAAAAATGTATGCTTTTGTCACGTAAGACATGGCAGTGTGAAGAATTGTCTTGCCAGACCAGACCCATGGCAACTGTGTGGGTGGTAGGAGGGGAGAGTTCTACTTCTGTCTCCACAGTTTTTTTTTTAAATTTTTTTTAATGTTTGTTTATTTTTGAGACAGAGAGAGACAGAGCATGAATGGGGGAGGGGCAGAGAGAGAGGGAGACACAGAATCAGAAGCAGGCTCCAGGCTCTGAGCCATCAGCCCAGAGCCCGACGCGGGGCTCGAACTCACGAACCGTGAGATCGTGACCTGAGCTGAAGTCGGACGCTCAACCGACTGAGCCACCCAGGCGCCCCTGTCTCCACAATTTTAATAGCCACCGTTTAATAATACTACTTTTAACTTTAGCTGACCTCCTGACATTTTAATTTTTTTTTTAATAGAAGAGAATTTCTTTGAAGTCTGAGGTGAAGGTCTAATATGTTTTGGCAGAATATATTGGATGTTAAAAGGAAGCAATATCCTTTTTCATTGATCACAGATTCCTTATCACTTTTGAAGTTGTTTACATAATAAGATTCTAAGTCAGAAACTTTTTATTCCCTTTTTATTGTATTTCAGAGGTGCTTGGGTTCTACATCCTTGGCATTTCTTCAAAACTGATAACACTATTCAGCGTTATTAATTCACGCCTACTAATTCAGAATCTGTGGCGATTCACATGAAATGAATTGAAATTCTTTTTTTTTAATTTTTTTTTTAAATTTTTTTTTTAAAGTTTATTTATTTTTGAGACAGAGAGAGACAGAGCATGAACGGGGGAGGGTCAGAGAGAGGGAGACACAGAATCTGAAACAGGCTCCAGGCTCCGAGCTGTCAGCACAGAGTCCGACGCGGGGCTCGAACTCACGGACCGCGAGATCATGACCTGAGGTGAAGTCGGCCGCTTAACCAACTGAGCCACCTAGGTGCCCCTGAATTGAAATTATTCATAGTACAAGTTAATAGTTATTTTGGAGCCTAGGTTCTTTTCATATTCCTTTAAATTCTGTAGAAACACCTCTTTCTAGTAAAGTAAGTGGCATCTTAACTGCATATCATTTATAATGATGAACTTTTATGAGTTAACATCAACACTTGCTTGTTCATTTCTCTATATCCTTTCTGAAAGTCGATGACAGTAGTGATGGTAAATGTAAGAATAAGAAGCACTAGGGGGTGCTTGCATGGCTCAGTTGGTTAAGTTGTCTGACTCTTGATTTCACGTCAGGTCGTCATCTCAGGGTCATGAGATTGAGCCCTGTGTCAGTCTCCGTGCTGAGTGTGGAGCCTGCTTAAGATTCTCTCTCTCCCCCTCCCTCTGCCCCTCTCCCCAGCTCACACGCTCTCTCTGTTTAAATAAATAAAAAAAACAATAGGAAGTGCTAATTTGGAAATACCCATGGAAGACTGGTCTAAATTATTGATAACTTAGGCATTCGGTAATTTGAGAGAAATGCAATGACAGAAGATTTGAAGTATATGGAATGATTCATGCTTTATTAACACGGTGTTGTATTTATACAGATAAATAAGTGGGTTACATTTAGGCCTGGTTTGAATTTATATACCTGAAAACACTGTCATAGTATTTCTTTCAAAATCGCCAAAACTTGAGATTTTTTTTAAAATTCCTTTTTTTAACATTTATTTATTTTTGAGAGTGAGAGCGAGCACAAGTGGAGGAGGAGCAGAGAGAGCAAGACAGTGGATCAGAAGCAGGCTCTGCGCTGTGCACACAGAGCTAGATGTGGGGCCAATCTCACAAGCCGTGAGATCATGACCTGAACCGAAATCAGGAGTTGGCCGCTTCATCAACTGAGCCACCCAAGGCTCCCCTAGACTTTTTTTTTTAATCTGAATATAGTTCACACACAATGTTACATTAGTTTCTGGTGTACAACATAGTGATTCAACCAGTTAATGTGTTAGGCTCTGCTCACCACAGTTGGAGCTACTTGCCATCTGTCACCATACAGTAAGTGACGGGAATAACAGGTACAGCATAGGGAATGCAGTCAGTGGTATTGTAATAGTGTTGTGTGGTGACCGATGGTAGCAAAACCTTAGAATTTTTTTTTTGCAAGACTTTAGACTTTTAAAAATAAGTTGAGACTGCCCATATCCTCCTTTCTGTTGGAAACTAGCACCTCCAAGAGGCCTGGACACCCACTTGTATGTGCTCTTATGGTTTTGAACATTCAAAATTATGTGTATCTTTAGGAGGACACAAAGTGGTTGGTGTTAGAGGTATCTGGGCAGAGGGAGCTGCATGATGTCAAGACCTGCCTGTGAAATGGGCTCCTCAACAAGGAGATAGCCATGGACTTTCTTCTTTATCCCATTTATATTTCCTGAGGTTTTGGGATGGTTGCCTCATCTTTGTCCTTTTTAATGTTTTTATTTTATTTTATTTTATTATTTTATTTTATTTTATTTCATTTTATTTTATTTTGATTTGATTTTGATAGATAGATGGGGAGGGGGGGCAGAGAGCAAGAGTGATAGAGGATCCAAAGTGGGCTCTGTGCAGCCAGCAGAGAGCCCGATATGGGGCTCAAACTCAGGAACCGTGAGGTCATGACCTGAGCTAAAGTTGGATGCTCTACCGACTGAGCCACCCAGGTGCCCCCTGCCTCACGTTTGTCTTGTACAAGCTGTGGAGAATACAAGAAACAGCCTCTTTGTGCTGATTACACAAGTCTTTGTCAAGAAGGAGCACCCTGCACCCTCCTACACACATTACACCACTAGGTGCCAGTAGTAGTAACAGGTGGTCCTGGGGCTGTGTGGACTGGCCTTTCCTGAGGTCTTTCAAAATCTCAGTACTAACCTTAAAAGTGCCGGGATTTATTTTTTTAAGGAAGGTTGAATTTCTTTAGTCTCAATATAAGTTGATGGACATTTTAAAACCCACACACTGGATGTTTTACTATTAGATTTCAAAATGGGTCTACATGAATTAGTAAGAACACTTAAAGATTTTATTAACAAACAAAACAAAAGCCTATAGTCTCATGTTGTTTCTATATTCTCCAGTCTCCACTTCCCTTCATGTTGTGAGGGATCACTCTCTGTATGTTTTGATGTTCCGCTTAGTACCTAACCCTGTGCCTGCAAAGTGAGTGCTAGTTGGCTTTAACTCTGGGATCACACTGGCCTTGTAGTTTCTGCACTTACAGATGAGTGCATGTGGAGGAGATGCATTTTTAAAAATAGGGTCTTGATATTTAAGCCTATTTTGAGTTTATACGAATGGGTTGGATACTCAGAACAGGAAAAAGGATACTTGGTACATTTTTACTAGGCATTCTTATTTGAGAAGACAGGGATGGTATTTTCATCTATTAAATTTTACCTGTTTAATTACTAAGCCACTGGGGATGTGGCTAAGGATGAGCAGATAAATGCTATGAGACTGACATCATGTCAGCTTTGCTGAGCTCTGCTGAGACAGAGTCATTACTCTAACTTGACTCACATAAACGAGTCCTGGAAATCTCCTCCTTTCTTCCCTAACCCTCACCAGAAATAGTGACTTACTCTTAACCCAAACTCAGTCCTCTTTCTACATATGTGAACATTTTATATAAACCTGCTTTGGTATATGTTTCTTTTTCACAAGTCATGTGTTATTTGACAGGTGTTCTCAAGCTCCTTGCTTTGGCACTGAACCAAGATGACAGAGCAGTAATGATTTTGAAAGTGCCATTCCTTCCTTGTTAAGAGATGAAAAGTGTGAAGTTATTAACTACTATTCACCAGTGGCCCAGAAATTGGCGTAAGATTTAATTGTCTGGTTCTTCAATCTGTATCGGTAATTTCCTGGATAATACTACTCTTTTTTTTTCAACGTTTATTTTATTTTTGAGAGAGAGTGCACGCCCTAATAGGGTAGTGGCAGAGAGAGAGGGAGACCCGAGAATCCAAAGCAGGTTCTGTGCTGGTGGCAGAGAGCCTGATGCAGGACTTGAACTCACGAGCCGCAAGATCATGACCTAAGCCGAAGTCAGATGCTTGACCAACTGAGCCACCCAGGCGTCCCTGGGTAATACTGCTCTTGAGGAAAGGGGGAAATATCATATAACTGTATTCTTTCTCCCACACCCTTTTTACCCCTCTTTTCACACATTGCATATATAGCAGGATTGAAGAGAAAGGATCACTGCTAACCAAAATACTGATCTTTTCTCTGGCTCACCCTTTCCTCATCTGGCCAGGTAATAGATTTATGGGTGATGAGGTCACACCTGGCAGTCTTGCAGGTTTCCCATCCCGCAGATGGATCAGCTGCCCCAGTGTTTGAACCTGATGGTGTACAAGATGTCACCTCACTGTCGCCTTGCCGCCTTGCCTGAGCCGTGCCGGGTACATTTATTGCTAATTGGAAGAATCTACTTTGAGCAGCCCTCACCGTCTGGTGGCTAGAGCGTACTTTTCACAGCAGTACAGTCAGATCCTTTACAGACACTTCCCTCTCAAATTTAAAAACAAAACAAGCTGGTTGGGTTTATTATGGCTCAGGCTTGGTAAACTAGGGAAGGCTAATCGAATTAGTGCCTTCTGTTTGTCTTTCATCACTTAAGTAGGCAGCGTGAGCCTGCGTCAATTTGCCGTATTGGAAGCACTGTGTCAAATTATGGGGAGCTGGGTTTGGTAAGTTGTGGGAGTTTTGGAAGGCAGGGAGAAGAATGGCTTCATGTATGTGTTTGTGTGGAGAAGCTGTCTGTTTTAAGCCAGGGATTCCAAGCCCTGTGGGTCACCGTTTTAGGGATCTTGTACCTACTTTGAAATTTTGTGCCGGTGTCAGGTTGTACGCCTGTCCTTGCTTCCTTTTTGTTATTAATTTTTTGGTTAAAGAGTGGAATGAAATAGAAAGTGACCGAAGTAAGTCTCCACTTGCATTGTGAAAGGAGCAACAAAACATAAAAGATATCCACAGATGGGTTATGTGTGGTGTTTGGAATTACTGATTCCTTTTTACACATTTGGGTTTAGCTTTCTATGACCTATTTTTATTGGCTTTATTGTTTCACGTTGAACCAAAATTTGTGGCTGAATTTTGAGACTGGGGATGAGATTTTTTTGCCTTAGGGCTAGGAGTTGAGTGGCATGGGAACGGAGCAGGGGTAAGGTTTTGGTCATAATCTGGAGTGTCAGACATTTGGCTGTATTTATTTCAGGGGCTTTTCGCCCCTGCCGACTTAACCACAGACTGTGTTTTCAGCCCTATGCAGGAGGGTGGTGTGTCTTCTGCCGGCAGGGAGGAGGAGGGTTGAGGAGGGAGCGCTGGGGGGAAAGGAATAAGCTCATGGGCTATTAATAATGTGCATTGTTCTTAAGGCCACATGTAATATTTCTGTGCACCGGCCAGCAGGTTAGGGTGTGTGTGCTATTTAAGTTGAACTGCATGGCATGGTGCGATAGACAGCTGATCATTTTGTTACAGGGAAAATTCGTGTGTTTCTTTCTTAATGGTGTCCTGAGGGGGCAGGAAAAATAACTTGCTTGTGGCTGATTGGCTTAGAGTGGGTGAATATATTTAATTCAATTACTGATTCTTGCCTCATAGCCAGAAATTCTTCAAGTAATATTTGCTGAGTGTGTACAATGGAAGAAATGGAGACAAATGACATTGCTTTTGACCTGCAGGCTTGAGACGAAAGCCTTAGGTAACAATTCCAGTAAAATTAGAGCTAGAGCTTGGAAGGCCAAACTCGTGATTCCTTACTAGTAAACAAGAGAAAAGGTCTTCTGTGGTAGCAGAAGCCGTGCAGAGAAGCTAGAGTATGTGCTGGAGACACCCTGGACTGGAAACCAGGGGTGCGACGTCCACCCCCCTGCTTGTTGGCTTTGTGTGGCTTTGAGCAAGTCAGTTATTCTGAGCTTCTGTTTTTTCACTTGTCAGAGGGTGCCAGATGATGATGGTTCCTGCCACATGCTACAGTTACAAAGCACCTTAACAATACACCGTTTTTTCTCATAACAGCCCAGAGGAAGGCGCCAAGCCCCTACAGGTGTTGGGCCTGGTGCCAGTGTGGTGGGGGACACAGTGGTAGATTTAAGTATTCAAGGACCTTGTCTTCATGGAGTTTTCAGTCTGGTGGACGAGAGCCATTAAGCAAACAGTCACATGAATAGTCCTGCCATTCTAGAAGAAAGTAAGTGCTAACAAAAGGAATGCAAATTTCTGAGTGCTGGTAATAAAGGTTCTCTGCAGAGTCCAAGTGCCTGGACTGAAGAAGAAGAATCCGGGGTTTCCTGAGCCTATGGTACTGGAACTGAGACCTGAAAAGTGTGTGGTGGTGTTAACCAGCTAAAAGGATTGTAGGGATAAGCATTCTAGGGTGCAGAACTGAGGGAAAGCTGCTGTAGCCAGAGTGTAGAAAGGGAGGGGAGAGTGATGGGAGGGGAGGTTGGAGATGTGGCAGGAGTCCTACCTTGCAGGCCATGTTGAGCAAGGGGGAGGCATTAGCAGGTCCTGTGTGCAGATGGAGGGATTGGCTCCCATTTGCATTTTGAGAAGATCCCTGGTGCTGAATGAGTTGGAGTGTTTGGAATAGATGAGAGAAACGAGTTAGTGAGCTCTTATTGAAGTATTCCAAGCAAGTGATGGTGGTTGCTTGGTTGGTGTGATGGCTGACAAGGGAGGGGGAAAGATCCAGACATGACAGATGTGAAAGAAAAAAAAATGAGCAAAGCCTGGTGGTAGATTGCATGTAGGGCTTCGGATGGGGGAAGCGTCAAGACAGCTCCAGGACAGCTCCTACTCCTGCCCGGCTGACTTGAGCAGGCACATGGATGGGTTGTCTCTCCCTGAGGTGACGAGCACTGGAAAAGGATTGGCTTTGGGGTGGGGAGAGGGAAAGATGAGCGGTTTGGATTTGGACATGTTACTTTTGAGGTAGCAGGTTATAAATGTGGGAGCCATTGGTGTGTTGAGGTAAATTCAGCCATGGCATGGATGAGATTACTTTGGAAGAGGAGAGAAAGAGAAGTGGGCGTAGGGCTCAGTGTTCTGGGATTCCCACCGTGGAGTGGCTTGGAGGAGGTGGATGGACTTAAACAGCTGACCGTAGAAGAGCCACCAGAGAAGGAGAAAAGGAGGAATGTGTGATGTCCTGGAAGCCAGTAAGAGCTTTTCAGGGAGGTGGTGGATGACTGTTGCAAAGAGACTGACAGTAGTTTTGAAAATTTTCCATTGCACTTTGGGACATGGAGGTGATTATGGACTCAGCCGGTGCCTTTTGAATGCAGTGATGGTGGTGAGCAGAATTGCTGCAGGTAGAGATTGTAATTCTCCCCAGTTTATGGATGAGGGATTTAAGGCACAGAGAAGTAACTTGTGAAACAGCTTAACTACGTTGCAGCTCTGGAATCCAGGCCCAGGCCTGGGGGCCTCGTGCTCCCTCCTTTTACCCTTCGCCCTGCCACCTGCAGCCCACTAGGGTTCCAGGTAAGTCCCAGGCGAGTGCAACCCAGATCTGCTTCTCCCCGAATTAGGGACCCACTGACTGCTTATTTAACCTCCCCAAGCCCCCACTTCATCATTTTTAGCAATAGTAACTAACCAATGAAGGAGGATTAAGTGAGATAATTTTTGTCAGTGACTTGATATAGTGTTTGATATGTAAGAAGCATTAAGTAAATGTTGGCTAAAAACTAAACACCTAAAGCTGGCCTGCCCTCTCTTCACAGCCTCTCTTACCCCCCTTCTACGTTTTTCTCTTGCTTGAATGCTCAACAGTCTAGTCTACTAAGGCCAATTTGTATGCTGTTGGCCAAATTCTCTTCTAATTTGTGTTTCAGCTTTTTCATATCTTCTGTTTTTTGGGCCTTTGTCCACCTGCGTCACTAATTTCTGTGCTGTCTTCCTCAAAACTCACTCTCCCTGAACTATTTAACCTGACCTTCCTCACTCTTTAACTTAGTTAAACTTGTTAACTTGTTAGTTTATATTTATTTATTCTTAACGAGTTTGATGTTCATGAGTTTGATAAGTTTGTTCACTCAGTTGTACGAAATGGGTTCGGAGCCCAGAGTGTTTACTTCATGTCCTCAAACAATATCTAGTAGTGGCACAAAGTGACAAGCACCAGGTATTTTTATAATATTTCTGAAATAGTTGTCTTCTTGTCCCAGTCCTGAGACCCAGTTATTAGTAATTCCTGCCAGCCTCACCTCCAAAATACTCAGCTCAGACCACTGTTCTCTCTGGCCAGGATCCCTGCAGCAGCCTCCCTTTGGTGGCTCCCTTGTACTCTTGCCCCCTCGGATCCGTTCTCCACATAGCAGCTTCTCTCTATTTTTAAAGTGTGATTGCAGCGTGTTGCTTCCAGTGGCTTCCCTTCTTGGTTCACCTTGGCCTCCACGGTCCTGTGTGGTTCGCCGCACTTCTCCAGTTGTCTTTTGTGCTGTCGACTTGCTGCCTTCCCCTTCCCCACTTTTGCTCACTCCCACGGGCCACCACTTTCAGTTCCGCACTCACATTCAGTTCTGTCCGTCCACAGGGCTCTTGTGCATCTGGGCCCTCTGCCTGGAATGTTCCTCTTCAGGCTTGGCGCAGGGTTGCATGTTTGTCTCATTTCAGGCCTCAGCTTATATTCCACCTCCTTGGTGAGGCCTTCCTGACTTCTCTACCTAAATAGGTACGTCCACCCCACTTCCAGCTTTCATTTTTAAATTAAATTTTTTCCCATTATTTTTTCTTTTAATTTTTTTTAACGTTTATTTATTTTTGAGACAGAGAGAGACAGAGCAAGAACGGGGGAGGGGCAGAGAGAGAGGGAGACACAGAATCGGAAGCAGGCTCCAGGCTCTGAGCCATCAGCCCAGAGCCCGACCCGGGGCTCGAACTCACGGACCGCGAGATCGTGACCTGAGCTGAAGTCGGACGCTTAACCGACTGAGCCACCCAGGCGCCCCCCCATTATTTTTTATAGAGTAAAATAACATATTTGTGTGGCCATCTCCCAGAACATGTTAAGATTTTTTTTTTAAATAAAAGAAAGCCTTACAGGTAGTGTCCTCTGTGTTCCCTTCCCCAGTCTCCTTCCCTCTCCAGAGGCAGCTACTATTGTGAAGTTGATATGTCTGTTTCCTTTTTGTATGCTTTTGTTACTCTTGAATGTGCCCATTTAATTTATGTAAATGATGCATCATATTTGAGTTGGCACCTTGAGTTTTTTTCTCTCACCATTATATTTTTGAACTCTATCTGTGTTGATACCTATAGATCGGAAAATACATTTGAACTGCTCTATAGTATTCCATCATATGAATATTTGGCAGTTTACTTTCCCATTTTTCTAGTAGATGGTCTTTTAGGTTGTTGTCGGTATTTCACTATTATGAAAAGTAGACATTCCCATACCTGTCTCTTTGTATATGTGCGAATGTCCTCTGTCATGTTCTTTTCTTGCTCAGCACCATTTTGTTCCATTTTGGCACTCATCATTTTGCATTTATTAACATGTTTTTGTGTTTTTATTCATCGTCTTTACTAGACCATGAACTCTGTTAGGGCAGGGAGTTTGTTTTACTCAGCTATATACACACAGCACCTAGCTCGGACGTTGGCACCTAGTAGGTACTTGGTTGATACTTGTTGCATTTACTCAGCTACCTGCTTTCCGTATGTCTTGTTTACTGGGTCCCTTTGGTGTTTGAACTTTAGCTTCCAGATGACTGAAGAAAGGTGAACACTGATGAAACGAGCTGCCAGATCCTGTGGGCAGTGAGTGCAGGTGATGAGGTAAATCTGGCAAGGAGAGAACCTGAAGAGAAGCAGAGTTCAAAAGCAAGTTTAAAGTTTACAGCCAGTTTGGATTAAATGCTTTTTTAAGTTTGCAATTTGGAGATGAAAGATGGTGTGGAGCTACACGGGCCAGTTTTGGTTAAAGGAGCTGGATTGATCACTTAGGGTCTCCTTCCACATCTGTAGCCTTATTTATTATTACAGAATTGTGGAGGGCCAAGGGGATTTTGGTATTTGTTTTCTAAAATCATTTTTACTTCAAAATTAGAAAATGAACTGTCCATCTGTTATTTATTTTTTGGAGTGGGACTTGTGGTAGACACAGGAAAACGTGGCCATGCGTAAAGAGACACAAGAGGAAATCTATTGATCTTTGAGGCACAATTATTTAAATCAGTTTTTAAAAATACTCTTCTTGGGGCACCTGGCTGGCTCACTCGGAAGACGTGTGACTCTTGATCTAGTGGTTGTGGTTTAAGCCCCACGTTGGCTATAGAGATTACTAAAAAAAAAAAATACAATACAATACAATAAAATAAAATAAAATTGAACTTAGAAAAAAAACAACCTCATTTTTATTAGGTTCTACTAAATCAGCCTATGTATTCTGTGCTTTGTTAGTTTTTTTTAAACTCTTAAATGTTTCCTTATCATCACAGACTTCAGATTGAAGTATTTGATGCTTGCATACTGGATTCACCTGTAGGGCAGGAAGACCAGCTCATGGGAACGAACAGATTTCCCTGCACCCCTGTGCGGTTCTTGAAATGGAGATTGCCTGCTGTGGTCATGTCTGGGCCCTGGTTTCCAGTACAGGGCATGTCGTTCTGTCCTCCAGGAGCTGGTGCAGACCATAAATTGAATCACTGTATTGGATTTTTGGAGATATTTAGCAGAGGGAAAAATACAGCTGTAGTTAAGTCTCGTGTGGATGCCTCCTCTTTTATTCTTCAGTTTAGAGTATGTTGGTTCCCCTCCCCCACTCAGTACATTGTGACACATGTTCCTGGCCCTTAGGTGGGTAGCAGTTACTGTGAATTTCCAGAGAGAATGAGGATCTGCTCTCTTTCCCCTCTGTATGTAAATAGTACATAATTAGACACATATCTGTATTGGTAATAATAATAACAGTTAAGGTGCATTAAACATTTAATGCTCGCCAGACACCATTCTAAGCACTTTATCCTAACGGCGAAACCCTACTACAAGATATAAGCCAAACAAACAAACAAAAAGCCTTTTTCCACTTGTGTAAAATGTAACAGTCATATTACTGTGAGGTTTATGAAAAAATGTTTTTCAATTTGTTTTCTAGTTGCTACGTGTGTGTGGCAGGTGGCATGGAGGAGAAAATGTGTTCATTGATGAGATGTATAGAAATGTACTGAACTGAGAAAATCTAAATGGTCATGAGCTAGTTATTTCCTAACATCCCGTCTGCTCCTCATCCACCCCTCAATAAAAGCTTCAGCCCGTTCCTATAAATAGGGGCTGGGTCGGGGGTGGGGCCAGTCCTCAGTCTTGGGCTTGATCTGAATTTGCCTGTGAGGCAAGTTAGCGTGGGCTTTTATGCTCTGGTCTCCATTTTATAGATGAGAGGACTGATGCGGGGAGATGTCAGTAGCTTGCCCAAGGTCACGGGGCTGGTGGATCACAGAGCCGTAATTCAGATCCAGGCAGCCTGAGCCCCCGGTACACTGCCCCCGGTGTACATTGCCTGCGTGTGGTTTTGTTTTTTGCGAGTTTGTTTATGCAACAGGCATCATGAGGTGGGAGAAAATAGTGTTCTGTCTTCACAGTGCTTGGAGCCATTTTTGTTTGAAAGGTTGTATGCCGAGGAACAGGTTATCAGTCTGAATAGGTTAGTATTTGCTGCCACTGTAGATTTTCCACCCACGTGGACAACTCCTTTTACTTCCACAGTCTTGTGACACCAACCATGAGGGAAATTGGTCCTAATTAACGTGGCCCTAGGAATGAAATTTTTAACGAAGAGGGCCGGATGAGGAAAGCAGAATGGAAAGACAGGGATGAGGGAGGGGGAATACTTGGTTCTGGTGGGTTTTGTGGCAGAAATGGTGTTGGTGCCGTCCACCACAGCTGAAACTGAGATGGTTCTGGAGTACCTCTTGGTGCAGCTTATCTGTGGCGCTTACTGCCTGTGACAGTGGCGAAGGTCATAGAGTGTTTGCTGTAAGCGGATTCGACAGATTGATCCAGAAAAATGTATTCAGTAATCTTTGCTTGACGAGCAGAACCTAGCAGTTGTTGAAAACAAATGAAGGGGATAAAAACTCCCCTAACTTTTATTTACCAATCAGATCGCATAGGAAAAAAATAGCCTATTTTTAGACCGAGGCTCCAATTATGCTAAGCCTTGAGGATAATGAAACAGTCTGACACAAAAGAGTGTGGTGACGCAAGTTTGTGTGGTGAAATTCCAAGACATTCACTGACTTTTTAGCATTCTGCACAGCGAATATGAAGCTCCTGAAGTGTTTGTTGCCCAGAAACAGTGCTTTATTTATTTATTTTTTTACATGCAGTGTAATGAAGTGAACCTGTGTTGTAATTTGTTTCTTGCATGGAAAAGGGGGAGTGAGCACACATCAGCTATCCCTGGTCCTGTCTCTGACCTCTTGTGTGTCCCTCGTATTTACTGAAGCCACCCAATCATGCTATTGCTAATGCTGCATATCGCCTCCTGTTTGAGTCACTCTAATTTCGCCACATGTTCTATAACCATGAGGGTTTCCAGGTTTTCAGTTAATTTTATATTTCAGATTTAGCAGAACTGGGAGGCTTTTTCCTTCTGCTCTTTCTTCATTCCATGACAGAATTACCGTTAGCTTTTTGCTCCTGTTCTTTCTTAATCACGTCAGGTGACATCTTGCCTTGGAACAAATTAGTTGGGAGATTTAAGTGAGCTGCATGCTGGCACAGGGCTTCCTTCATTGGCTGCATGGATGGAAGTTAGCGGTTGGTGCTTTCGTCTCATGGTGCCTTCCTACTTACACGTTTGGTAATGGGCTTCCGGATTTTCCTTCTGCTGCTTGTAATTGCCTTCTGGTAAATGAAGCCGGGGTGCTCAGTGCTCAGTGCTTCCTTCCAAGGCACCTTGTTTTCTTATTCCCTGAATCCTGTTGTGGCTTGGGTCCTAAGGAATCTCCTGGAGTCAGGAGCTCTGCCATCTTCCACTTAGTCTCAGAGTTTTCGTTTTGAAAGCAGTCGCTGGAAGAACTGAGGGAAGGCAGCAGGAAAGACCTGTCAAACCCAAGAAGCCTAAGTTGCGAAGTTGGTGGTTTATGAAAGGCTTTGATGAGGTGGAGAGGGAATGAGTTGTGGAGTAGATTAGAGAGCTTCTCCTGAGATTCAGCCTGAAGTGCCGCATTGGTGTGGCCGGGTGCAGTACCAGAAAGCGTAAGATAGCAGTCCCGTGATTGATAAGGATGGCCTGGTCAGACGAGCTAGGAAGTGGGAGCTGGGAAATGTCTGTGGCTGGAGGTCTGCTATCCATACACAGTACTTTATTTCATTTAATCTCCCGCAACCCTGCCGGTAGGGGATATTCTCTCTTTTTACAAATGAGGAAAAAGTCTCAAAGGGATTGAGAAAATTGCCAGGGTCTCCTTACTTACAAGTGGCTCAAATGAATGTGGCCACTTACAGGTGTCCTACTCTTCTGAAATACAGGAAACACAGACACCAACAGTATTTATCTTCCTATACTTGGTAAGTAAAACATAGCTTTTTTTGTTACTAAACTTCACCAGAGAGCTCTTTCTTTAAACTGTAGATGGGTTCAATTCAGTTCGGTTGTCTGGCCTGCTGTGTGCCAGATGCAGTGTTGTGTCCTGAGGATACAAAATTGGTTAAGACCATGGTTTCTGATCATAATTTGAGTTGAGAGTGGGGTAGAGGAAAAGGAAAGCCCTTGACCCACAAACAAATTTGATACCATATGATTAAGATATATTTAAAGAAAGGAGGAAATTACCTGGAGGTTAGAGAATGATGTCCATGTCCATGGAATGATCCCTGCTCTCAGTTCCTTGGATTCTTTGGTCATTGCCAGGTTTTGCACAGAGAGGTTTAGGATGCTGTCTCTGTAGGGGTGAAGCCAAAGAGGAACCGTATATTATTGTCATAACTTTGAGGATCTTTCTTTTTTAGCCAGAAATCTAAATTAATGAGGGTGACAATTTTTTTGGGGGGGGGGGACTTGGTAAATGAAGAATCTTGCATTTTTATAGCCATTAAGTTTTTTCTTTTCTTTTTAAAAATTCATTTATTCATTCATGCAATTTCTTTTTTTTTTTAAAAATTTTTTTTTCAACGTTTATTTATTTTTGGGACAGAGAGAGACAGAGCATGAACGGGGGAGGGGCAGAGAAAGAGGGAGACACAGAATCGGAAACAGGCTCCAGGCTCTGAGCCATCAGCCCAGAGCCCGACGCGGGGCTCGAACTCACGGACCGCGAGATCCTGACCTGGCTGAAGTCGGACGCTTAACCGACTGCGCCACCCAGGTGCCCCTCATTCATGCAATTTCTACCCCCAGCTTAAAATCCATGACCCAGAGATGAAAATTCACGTGTTCCTCCAACTGAGCCAGCCAGGCACCCCAGGTCTTTCTCTTCCTAATTTTGAACTCTCCTCAGCTGCACATCTCCTTGCCGCCTTCTCTGACTGGAGGGCAGAGGGGTTTTTGATTCCAGCTTAGCATGTGACCATTATTCAATAAAAATGTTTTGCCATGGGACAAGAGAACTTGAACTTTTCCTGTGATTGATTCATATCGAGTTTTGGGGGGAGGGAGATAGAAGAAGATTCATTTTTGTTGGATAAAAAGCAGCCTCCTCACCTCAACAGCAATAACAAAAATTATAGATAAATCATTATGTGTAAATCACAGCCCAAGATGAGTGAAAAAAATTGTAAAAGTTAACCTTGTTTTTTAAATTCCATCTTCTAGCCAGATGCATTCCATCTCAGCCCAGAATGCTGGCGGTACTTGTAATTCTTACACTGTGTCTCACCTTTGATACGTGCTCCATGAAGAATAATGCAATTATGAAATAACTGTTGATAATCTCTGAGGAATCCTGGATAATAGGTGTTCCAGGATCTGCCAGACTTGAAGACCACCTCCCCTTCCTGGACCAAACTAATCTTCAGGTCTTTTCCATCACAGTAAGATGGGAATTGTGGGGAGGCTGTCAAGAACCAAAGATGAGTCAGAATGTTTTACGCTGTCTCATTCTGTAATGAACAGAGTATAAAGCACCACTCGAACATGGCCCTTGGCCTGATGGTGGGATTCTGTAGCACCTCATACAATTAAAGGTGGTGAATCTTTCAGTACTTTTTTTCAGGGCAGAAATCGCAAAGTCATTGAAGTGTAACTCTTGTATTTGGGATGCAAATTATATATAACCATGTCAGGATTTTCTTGAGGGTTTCAGTCTAGAAGACCAAATACAGCGAGTCTTGATTCTAAAGTTTCTAAAAGGTGAACTCAAGAAGATCATGGACTAGTAAGCTATACAATACAATTCTAGAAAAATTCAGCAGGTGTTTTCCAGCATTTTGTAGTGAGGGCTAAGGATTAGTATTGGTTCACCAAGAACAGGTAGCGTTGTTAGTTTTGTTTTTCCTTTTAGATTTAATACTGGGTGGAACCACATGAGAGTGCTAATTTTGAAAATCACAAGTAGTTGAGTGTCAACAGTTTCATATGCTTTATTCTAAGAGTTGTTACTACATTTTTTCCTGATAATAAAATTATTGTATGTCCATTGGAGCATATTTAGAAACTATAGGAAAATAAAATTTACTCATAATTCAACAATGTATGTTTAGGCATGTTTTTCCATCTGCCTATGTGATGTTCACAAGAATATTATTTTTAAAAAATATAATTTAGGTTATAGCTCATTTTTGTGGAGTATCTGGCTGTTTATGTTGAACCTGTCATAAGCATATCCCTGTAATTAAATATTTATAGAAACTGAATTTTTACTGTTAGGATTTCAGCAAGCATATGTCACATAATTTATTTATCCATAGCCCTATTTTAAGACATTCGTGTTATTTTTAGCATTTTACTATTATAAATAGTGCTGTAATAAACATCTACATGAATCTTGGTCCACATCTTTGATAATTTCCTTAGGATAAATTGTCACAAGTGGAATTTCTGGGTTAAAGAGTATGCACTCTTAAAACTCATTTCCAAGTTGCTTACAATAAAGTATGTACTCTTTTATGCTTCCAGAGCAGTGGCCCTGAGAGCCTGTCTTACTATAACACCACCACATTGGCTTTTACTTCTAAAACCAACAGAAGAAACAGGGTAGGCCGATTTTGGTTTTCCATCTTTCATAGGTTTTACTAAATAAGATCACATAATTTGATTTTATCAAAGGACCTGAAAATGTTTCTCATAATGTTATGGTCCAGTCAAACCAGTGTGAACTGAACATATATAGAATTGGGAGAATCTTTAGTTTCCCAACAGCTATACTCTAGAGAGGTTTTATTAGTGGATTGTTTTTAACTGGCAGGGGCATTTCTGTTATTTTGTGGTGAGGCTCCATGACTCTGTCCTGACACACATTATTTGTAGAGACTTAGATGAAAATAGAACATGCCCTTAGCAGATTTGGAGGTATGTCACAAAGTTGAGATGGTTGGCCATTAGTTCTTTTCTGCCAGACCGTGGGCTCTTTTAAGCATAAGAGCCAGAGTACTGAGAGCATTTCTTCTGCAGTCAGCTGTGTGGCTTTGGGTAGTTACCTAACAACCTCTTTGTGCTTCAGTTTCTTCATCTAGAAACCAGAAATCAACAGAATACTTACCTCACATGTGTGTTTGGAAGATTGAATGAATTATTAAGTATAAAGCACTGAGAATAGTTCCTGTCCTTTAGTATGTGATCAGTAAGGTTAGCTGCTTATTGTTGTTGTTAATCTTTTTCTTTCTTAAATGGTAGAGAGCACATACTTCTTCAGTACATAATAAGTGATAGGATGAACATCTGAGAGACTTGGTGGGCAGGTAGAATAAACCCCAACTGCAAATGAAATGTAATGGATAAGTCTTACATTTATGTTTTATAATATTAGACTGTTGGGGTGCCTGGGTGGCTCACTTAGTTAAGCATCCGACTCTTGTTCTCAGCTCAGTTCTTGATCTCAGGGTCATGAGTTCAAGCCCTGCATTGGGCTCCACACTGGGTTTGAAGCCTACTTAAAATACACACACGCACACACACACACACACACATTTAACACACACACATTTATATGTAATGTTAGACTGTTGTGTAAAGAAAGGGTTGAAATTTATCCTGTGTAGCTCCAGAAAGTAGAGACATATAGTTAATTGCCAGAAATTAGCAATAACGGACTTTCTACTAATTAGCTCTATTAAGCAGTGGAGTTGCCCTTTCAGGTACTGGAAGAATTCAAACAGAAACTTCCAGACCATTACAAGTGTATAAAATAAGAGAGAAGCCTTCTTTTGAATCAGTGGTTAGGCTCGATGACCTCTAAAGTTTCTTCCAACTGTAGGCCGGTTCTGTGATTCTGAGTGGAATATGTAGGATTATCACAAAACATGCAGTAAGGCCCCATGAGTGCATCGTTGGAAGGGTTGATGCTGCTAATCTGGGCCCAGCTTGGCCCTCCCTGCTTCACTTTCTTTCACCTGTTGTGTGTCAGCCTGGCAGTGGCCCATTCCCTCACTTGATGCTGTCTTACAGCCTAGTCTGGTGTCCCAGGCTGCCCCCTCCTCCATAGCAGTGCCAAAGGGATGAATATTTGGAACAAGGGCATTTTTTTTTTTTGTAAACAAAATCGGAAGAAAATTATTGCTTGCAAAGTGTGTCTCAGAAGTGTTTAAAAAAACAAGCAGAAGATTTTGTGCATGTTGAATGTGCTTTCATCGGAGCTTTCAAAGGAGTGGATGGTACATTTCACCTTTTGCTCAAGAGTTCTGGGCTCTGGGCTTCTGTACTTGGCTGGTGTCTCCCCTAAGTGTAGCATCAATATTTAATCCCCTGGGAGGCTGTCACTGAACCCCTACTGTCGTACATTCTATTTGGGCTTATATACCTTGGGTTGACATTTTTCTGTCATTATGAACTCTGATCCCTTGCCCTTAAGCTCTTTAAAGGTGGCTTCCGAATCAAGTTGGGAAGCTGACTTGGGAGCCCAAGCAGTTGCTTGCTTTCTTAGGGCTCTTTGCTGAATGATTTCTGACATGTCATTGTTTTCTGCTGCTCTCCCCATTTATAATATTTGGAGCATTGGCTTTTTGCCACACTTGTCAGGGATTTATGGGAGTTAATGACATGTAGTGTATAAAGTGCTTTGGGATTCTTTCATGCAACTTGGTATTATCTTGAAAGCAAGAGGTTTAACTGTTCATTTGTTAGATAACTAGTGGGATTTTACAAAGATGTAATCACCCCATGTCTATTATTTAATGTATTAGGTGATATGCACCAACTTTTGCTGCTCAAATTTTAAACGAAGTGGCATTCTTTCTTTTCTTTTCTTTTTTTTTTCTGTTTGAATAACCTGTTATTAGGAAATGCCTTGGGAAAAATTGGGAGTCAGGGGCCTGGAAAACATCTCCACTTGGTGTTCTTCGGTGTTCTCGTTTGTCCTTAGTTTTGCTGCCTGGCAGTCGAGAGTTGCAGTGAGGAACCGTGGCATCTCTGTTGCTCCCAGTGAGTGTGTGCAGCTTGTGTCATAGAGGTGTTAACTGAGGTCTGTGCTGTGCAGTGCGTGGCCCAAAGGCTTGCTGCCTTGTGTGCCAGGTGGGTTAATATGTTTTAGAGAAAGTATCTGTGGAATTTTACAGTGGATCTTCTTTTGTAGCCATATTAATTTTACCCCTTTTGAGTAGTATCACTTTACCAGCCAGAATCTAGAGCATGCAAATGCATTATCAGAGTGATTTGAAACAGTCATGACACATAGGGAGTGAACTTTATGGGGATGATTCTGATGCTTTCAAGGCCTAGGGTCTCATTGCATATATTTTGAGTTCGAGTGGTAAGCCTGGTGCCTTAAGAGGGCTTTGCTTCTCTTTTTAATCTTTAGAATTTATAAAACCAGCAGCTTTGTGGCCTTCAGTAGAAGCATTATACATGGAGCCTGAAGGCCCTTGGAACATCGAAGCCAGAGAGAGGACTAGATCTGTGTTGACTCTTGTCATTGTGTTGAGCGAATGTGTACAGTGTAGAACTCCTCAGGGTAAAAGTGAGGATAATAGAGTTGGCACACATGGAAGATTTTTTAAAAGATTACTAAGCTTTAGATTTCTGGACTCCTCTCATTTGGACTAAAAGGAACCTTAGTCCAGTCCCCTTATTTCATAAATGAAAAAGTGCAAGTCCGTAGGGTCCAACTGGACCAGAATCAGGACTGATCTAAAACCCAGGGGTCTTCTTTCCCACGCCAGAGCTGATTAGATCTTACCATTCTGATCAGTGCCGTAGAGCACCAGTGCAGCACTTAGAAAATACTGAATCATCATGTAAGAAAATGACTCTACCAGTAAAATAATGCAGTCATTGAGTCTGTAGTCCAAGCAGGTTTTATCATTTGTAGTGAGTAATTTTAGCTGTTTCACAGTCTTTGGAAAATCTGAGCTGACTATTAATTTTGTCCACCTTTTACCCAGTTAACAGAATGCTTACTCTCTTATTGCCACTTAAAAGTCATCTGGAAGACTCATGCTGACAATGTAATGCACGGTGAAGGAAGGGGGTAAAGTAGGAAAACATAATTATTGCATGCACGGTCTTTTGAAAGGCTGTTTTCTCTTCCCTCCTCTATCTTTTCCCCAGCCTAGTTGGGTGGATCTGATTTATATACCTTTGTTTTCCCCCTTTCTTTTCCTAAATTGGGTAAGAGCTGAAAAACTATTTAGGAGAAGCTGTAAACTGTAGCAAAGCCTGTGAAAAAGACAGTAGTTTGTGCCTTTCTCAGCCTTGTTATAGATCTGCGGATAGTCTGCAGCTTACAAAACTGTACTTAAATATTTTCTATAATATAGGTTGAGGACAGATTTCTATTTGCTGTTGATGACTGTCAAAACAACTTCCCTAGAGCGATTGTCACAGAGTGCGAGGCCTCATTTTCTGATGGAGAAACTGCTTTGGTTTATCCTCACTGTGTTTTTACATGATTATTTCTTATTTTCTCAAGTGCTTATGACATTTAATAAATTTGCAGTTGAGAATTGTGGCAGCCAGTAATGCGAGATAGGGAAATTGGGCACCTGGAAACTATTTAAATACAAACAAATGACAACACAACTTAACCAGCAAGAATATGATTTTGAAATTGTGAATGAAAGTGATCTAGGCCCGAGACAAGCTGAAACTGTATTTCTCCTTTCATTCCTTTCTTATCCAAGCTTGCTTTTCCTTTAAATGCAGGCAAGTCTTTTGTGTAATCCTTGGGAATTGATATTTCTCAGAGCTCTTTATTTCACTTATCGATGGATAGATAGTATTCTCAAGGTTCAGTGCTCAAGATGTGGCATTTTTTCAGCAATGTTTTGCTGAATCCCAGGCGTCTTCAAGGCATGTTGTAAAACCAGCACTAGTGATGGGCAGATGTTTCTACAGTACAATTGGTGTCTGCTTTGTTTTTTCACATTTGGTTTCGGCCCAGGTGGGATACCGCTCTGAAGGATGAAATACAATCCAAAAAGATTTGGCCAAAATAACTTTCTAGGCCTCCTCACTGTGTGAATAGTTAGGAAGTATTCTGCTCACAGGGAATATGTCTTGTTAAGTTTTAGTTACACCGAAAACTTTTTGAGCATCTAGCCTCAGTATGTAGGGCTAAACTTACTTGAATGCTGAGATTGTATTGTTTTGGAAAGAACTGTAATAGTCAGTCTTGTGTTTGTGTCATATGTGTGTTTGTTAAGGCAATGTGAAAGAAGTACTTGGTGAATATAGTTTTTCAAGGCATATACTCTGTTAGTCTTTATTTTTTTTATTCTTAAAACCTTGTTTGTGTTATGTTTTATTGTGGTAAAAATCACATGAAATTTGCCACACTATTTTTAAGCATGCAGCTCAGTAGTGTTAAGTATATTCATGTTGTTGTGAGATAGATGTCCAGAAATTTTCCATTTTGCATGACTGAAACTCTATACCCGCTGAGTAACAACTCTCCTTTTTCCCCTCTTCCTGGCTCCTGCTAACCACTATTCTCCTTTCCGTTTCTGTGAATTTGACTCCTTTAGATATCCTTTACCATGTAAGTGGAATCATCCAGCATTTGTCTTTTTGTGACTGGTTTATTTCTCTTGGCATAATGGCGTCAAGGTTCATCTGTGTTAGAGCACATGACAGGATTTCTTCCTTTTAAAGGCTGAATAACATTCCATCTTATATATGTATGTACCACATTTTGTTTATTCATCCTTTGATGGACATTTGGGTTTCTTCCACTACTGTTGACTGTTGTGATTAATCTTTAATTTTATGTTTCTTGGATAATCCATTTTTGCAGGTTAAAGTCAAACACAAGTATTGGTAGATCGGTATGTGTAATTGAGTGTAACATTGGACAGAGGTATATAAGATACCTGTGGCTTTAAAAATTAAAGTGTATGTATCTCTTAAAATTCTGTAGTATTGACACTGATTTAAATATACCTAAGTATAAGTATTCTATTTTGTTTTTTTATGTATGCTTATGATATTTTTTAAGTTGATCATCAACCAATTGATCCTGGAAACTACGGGTTAAGTCATTGAGGCCGTGCGATATTATTGGAGGAGTTTATCTTAGGCATGTACAGCCTTAAATTCTCCTGAAACAGAGATGTCTGAGTTCGTCTGTCATGCTCATGTACGGTTTTATGTGTGAGACCTCCCATCAGATATAAAACCACCTGTTTGAAGTTTGGTAAAGTGTTGCATAAGCAGCCAGGTGATAACAGGCGCAGTATATGGTTCACCACCATTTGGAGTATGGGTAGGAAGTGGAGAGTTGCCTTTTAGAGGCTTGGGAAGAGTGCTGTTTCCTTTGACTAACCCTCATGGAGTCGTTAAATATGGAGAGAATATTGAGCTTGCTTCTCTATAAGACATTTACTTAAGCTTCTTGTTACCATTAATTGCTTCTTTGCGCCAAGGGAAGTGAAAGCATGGGCAGGCAGTCAGTTGGCTACTGATGTAAAAAGGAAGTGAAACATAGGACTGGCTTAAGAGTTCAAGGTTGAAAGTACACACAATTAACAGTAGTTTCATATGGTCTTGTAAATAGTTGTCCGTATACCCGATGTGAATAAGAATTAGTAATGCCAGGTGATAAGGAAAACATTATTTTTAATGTTTGTATATGTCTTGGAGGTGGAAGATAGGATTATTTAAAGAAAAACAAAACAAAACAAAACAAAAAAGAAACATGTTCCAGGCCTGGTAAATAAGTTTATTTGATTTGATTTGTTATTAGGAATTACCCTTAATTAGAGTGGTCAGATGTTCTTAGTAGTTTAGTTCTTTTTATGATACAAAGTAGGAGAAGCTTGACATCTAAGTTTTACATTAATATGTTGCTGTTTGATTTTTAGAGTCATTTTAAACATGTTGGATGGCCTATACTTATTTTCTAAATTAAGATACATGAAAATTACTTTGGTTTTGAGAGCTTTTGATTAATTATCTGACTTTGATAAAGCTGATATTTACTGTCTTTTTCCTGTGTGCTGGGCACTGTCCTAAGCATTGTTCATACATTAGTGTATTTAACCCTCACCAATATCCTATGAGATTATTATTCATTTTACAGAAGAGGAAATGAGCCACAGAGAAGCCATATAAGTTGCCTAAGGTCGCAATTTGATTTGAACCCGGGCAGTTGATTCTAGGCCCACATTGATCATATTAATGACTATGTTGTGTTAGTTCATATTTGTCACACAATAGTTCTTGGCGTTCAGCACACTGTAGGGTTTGAGCAAATAGCAGTTATTTCTCTTGAACTTCTTAGGTTGACTGGAGATTGTATAAAAGCATGATAGGAAGCCACTGCTCTGGAGACTACTGATTTACTTGATTGACTTCAATACAGGATTTGATTGGACATTGACATCCAGCCTTGATGTTAATTTATTTTGATTTTTTTTAAAAGCTTTTATTTATTCTTTTAAGTAATCTCTACATCCAACATAGAGCTTGAACTCAGTACCTTGAGATGAAGAGTTGCATGCTCTTCTGACTGAGCCAGCCAGGTGCCCCTAACCTTGAGGTTAACTTTAAGTCAATTCTAAGAGAAACTGAAGAATGACCTCAGATGGTCATTTAGGCAGATGATACTGCTTTGTTAGTGTAGTATGATGATACAAAGCTTTTGTCCTCTGTTTTTGTAATTGTCGAAAAATAGAATTGAAGAACCAGTCCCGACTTTTGAGTTAGTCTCATTCAACCCCTCCATTTTACCAGTTGGGGAAATAAGGTAGAAGCACCTTCTTTTTCATAGAGTACCAGAGCCGGAATGGATGATAGAGTAGCTCACACTGGTATAACTTTTACCATGTGCCAGGCACAGTTCTAGGTGCTTTATCTATGCAAGTTCGTTAACTCCTGAGAACAAGCCCTGAGGTGGATATTGCTATGTCTGTATTTTATAGACGAGGAAACCAAGGTTACGTAACCTACTGCAGGTCACTCAAACTAGTAAGCAGTGGAGCCAGGATTTGAATTTAGGCAGTTTGGCGCCAGAGTCTGTGCTCTTAACCACCCTGTTAATGGTTGTAATATAGTGTAATTGCCGCCCTTTTTTTTTTTTTTTTTTTTTTTTAGGGCAGAAATAGTTGAATAGCACTCCTTTCATAAGGTTCACTCTGACCTAATTTGAGATCCTTCCACAGCATTTCACCACCTCCCCACAATGGATGTCGGTGGTTATTAGCAATACCTGCTTATGTAGGAATTTTTTTCCCAGGGCTCCAACCAGCTAGAAAGAGATGCTGATTTTTTCCCCCCGTTTTTGCATGTATCTCCATATGGTTTCTCTGTCATTAGTATTCATTTTTCCTAATTGGTATTTTTTGTAAACTTCTATTTTATAAACAGCCAGGATAACTTTGTCCTTGTTCCTGATGTTAGGAGAAAGCATTCAGTCTGCTAGCATTAAGTATGTCAAATGTAGGTTTTTCTTACATAGTGTTTTTCAAGTTGAAGAAATTCCATTCTCTTCTCACTTTCCTGAGAGGTTATTTTTCCCAATTAAAACAGGGTTGGCACACAAAGTTAGAGTTTTAGGGTTTTTTTGTTTTTAATCAGGAATGGATGTTGGATTTTTTTCAAGTGCCTTTTCTCTGTCTTTTGACGATCAGAAGGTTTTTTTGGTTGTTTAGCTCTGTTTCATTTTTTTTTAGTTTATTAATATGGTGATTTATATTGACTTTCAAATGTTACATTGGTCCCGCATTTTGGGGGAAAGCTCCACTTGGTCGTGATATACTATCCTTTTTATGTGTTTTTGGATTTGATTTGCTAAAACTTTTAGAATTTTTGCGTTTATGTTTGCAAGGGATATTAGTCTTTTCTTGTAATTGTCAGTCTCAGTCACACCAGGGTAATACTAGCTTTTTATAGAATGTGCTGGGAAGTATTCCTTCCTCTTCAATTTTCTGGGAATGTTTTTGTGAATTGGTACTATTTCTTCCTTAAATGTTTGGAGTAATACACCACTGAAGCCATCTGGGCCGGGACTTTAATTTGTGTAAAAGTTTTTAAGTACAAATTCTGTCTCTTTAACATATATAGGGATGTTCAGGTTATCTATTTCTTCTTTATTTTTAAAGTTTACTTGAATTTTTTTTGAGAGGGAGAGTCCTCGAGAGTAGGGCAGGGGCAGAGAGAGAGAGAGAGAGAGAGAGGAGAGAGCATGAGTGAGGGAGGGGCGCAGAGAGGGAGAGAGGGAATCCCGAGCAGGCCCTGTGCTGTTGGTGCAGAGGTCGATGTGGGGCTTGATTCCACCAACCGTGAGATTATGACCTGAGTCGAGATCAAGAGTCGGATGATTAACCGACTGAGCCACCCAGGTGCCCCAGTTTCTTATGTGAGCTTTGGTAGTTTGTGTCTTTCAAGAAATTTGTCTAATTTATTGGCATGCAGTTGTTCATAATAGTTGTTGAGTTGGTAGTGGTGTTATCTCTGTCATTCCTGATATTGGTAATTGGTCTTTTATTTTTTCCAGCTACTATGGCCACCCTGGATGCTGTTTTCTGCCTCTTTAAGCCACTTAGACTATGTTCCCCACAGTCGGGCATAAAGCTGGAAAAATGGGCAACGTGCTCAGAGTCCTTCCTTTTTTCCATTTGTAGACTTCTGTGCATATTTGGCCTGGGTTTGGTTCTCTGCTGCCTTCAGGTGGTTGTTTTTTATATTGTCCAGAGGGTATGGTGGTTTTCTGTCGTGGGTTTTGTCCAACTCTGGAAGCAGAATCTCTGCGTTGTTGGTTTTGGGACACTGGAGCAAATTGAGATGCACTTTAATAGCTGTAAATCCAAGTACAGAAGTAGGTCACTTGACAGCATTTTCTAATCATTGTTGCCTTTATTGAATTTGATATGGAATAGCTCCAGTGGATATGTAGAATAAATTAATGGAGTGAGGAAAAAGTGAAAAGGAGAAATGCTGTATTAACTTTTTTCAAAAAGGTTTCAGTAGGAAAAACCATTATCACTTGAAAAAGTGAGCATTGTTGAATACTGAGTGTGTCGAGTTTCTGAATCATTTTGAATGCTTTTGCTTGGCACGAGGAGGTTTTTCAGGAGAAAATGATGGAAGTAAACACTTATATTTTAGGCCCGAAAACAAAGCATTTCTAATTGTTTAACGTTTATTATATCAAATAAATTAGTTTTAGGTCATGTCAGTACGTAAATATTTTATCTGTAACAAACTCTCTTTTCTGGTCATCTTCTACTGGACATTGTGCTGTTTTAGTGTATGTTGTAATTTGAATTGAAAGACACGAGGAGAAGTTGTCTTAGGTCTCTGGACCCCAGCCTGATGATTACTGAGCAGTTAACACGAGCCCTGCCCTGTTGTAGGCACCGGAAGTGTTGTGATGAACAAGGAGCTCATATTCTTAAAGGCTGAGAAATCTGACCTTTTTGGCACACTGCGGATGGTCAGACTCACATGTACGTGCCCTACTGCCAATTTGTTCATTTGAAATGAGCACTACAGCTGTTAATTAGACTGGTAAGGTTGAACTGAGAGATTACTGCATTTTCTCTTTATAGACAAGCCACATGGGAAGCCAAATTACAATCACAAGGTTGCTTGGTGAGAATGGAATCAAAACAAAGGGACTTGGTTAGATAATCCGTGATTAGGATACACCTGCCACAGGGACTATTTGGGTTTCCCCCTGAATAATGCTGAGTGGTAAAGCTTACCAGTGTCTGGTTCTTGGGGCTTATTTCAATGCTGACCATTTTCCTTTGTTTACACAATTTCTTTCAAACTAAATTGTAATACACTTTTTACTAAGTGGCAAACTCATCCTGGGAATGCTTCCTAAGAATACACTTAGATTACCATTAGAAACCTTCAAAGGCTTTCAAATTCTGGGTCTGGGTGCATACACATACAGTCTTTTGGTTGTTGTCAGCAGAGTGCTCTCATATCCATTGTGTAAGTAGGTCTTAAGCTCAGAGGGTGGCCTTTTTTTGCCTTCTTTTCATGGTCTGGAAGGGATGTGTGAATCCCCTATCATTGTTCTCATGTACTGCCAATAACATAGTTATACTCCGTTTAGGTGGTTATAGAAGATTTCGCTTCTGTCTTTCATATAACTTAACTGATGCCATACCCTTGTTCTTAAGTTCAGTCCCTATGTAAGACCTTGTTTCAGTGGGAAAGGCTAATATGTCCTAATGGAGGTAAAATGAATTTATTTGAAAATGTAGGAAAAATCTAAATTTAAACCTAGGGAGTCCTAGAACTCAAACATACATGTTTGATTTTTTAAAGTTAAAGAATATACTAGAATTTCATGTCAAAGATCCACGAAACATGACAAGTAGTTGCCTTCAAGGAGGAATGCATGACGGTATATAATAGAGATTCAAACCTTGGAATTGTGAGCCAATTTCACATTAGAGTCTTACATTGTTCCCTCATTTATTGTCTGTACCCGCTGTCCATTATCAAAGGACCGCTGAATTTATGATGAAAAACAAACAGTGTTAAGACCCAGTGATCACCACATTTATCTACATCTGTTAAGTTTTCACTAATTGAAACGAAGTGATACCAACTGTCCATATGTCCACCAAAACCTGTGGGCAGCCACCAAGGCCTTGGCAGGTACCAGTCTGCAAGCTTCTTGAAGTTAAGATTGTTAACAGTAGTAGACCAGCAGTTATGCTATGCGTGTGTAGTGCTTTGTCGTGTTTTACGTGGCCTTTGCATCTGAATTACCTCATTTGAATTTCACATGTAGAATATGTAATGTATATGTATGCTGGTAATCATTTCTGTTTTTAGTTAGCCATAACTTTTGCTCTATCATACTATAAATTTTTGGCCTGAAAAATGGGAAAATGTTTGTCACCTTTGAAGTGTCAAAGTTCCCCCTTTTACAGATAAACTTAGTTCTGTGAAATCTTAGACTATACCTCTAAGGTTTCTTAACACCGAGTTGATGATTTGAGATGGAAAGCAGAACTAAGATTCAGTGTCTGACTCTTGGGTGGTGACTGCCCTGTCTTTTTGTATTTTATTTTTTTAATGTTTGTTTATTTTTGAGAGAGAGAGAGAGAGAGAGAGAGAGAGAGACACAGAGCATGAGAGGGGGAGGGGCAGAGAGAGGGAGACACAGAATCCACAGCAGGCTCCAGGCTCTGAGTTGTCAGCACAGAGCCTGACGCAGGGCTCAAACCCACGAACTGTGAGATCATGACCTGAGTCGAAGTCGGACGCTTAACTGACTGAGCCACCCAGGCCACCCCACCATTTATTCTTAAAGTACATTACAGTTAATAGCAGCTTTCTTTATACACATTACTTCTGTAGCTATCATTGTTCGAGATCTGCACTGGCCAGGTTGATGGACATTAGCCACAGGTGACTTTTTAAATCTAAATTTTAATTAATTAAAATGAAATAAAATTCATTTACTCGGTCACACTAGCCATGTTTCATTGTCTCTATATATAGGCCTGGTAGCCATTAACCACATTAGGCTATTTCATTATTTAAGACCAAATAAAATTAAAAATTCAATTCCTCAGTCACACTAGCCACATTTCAAATATTCACTAGTCATTTGTGGCTGCCGTGTGAGACACTGCAGATACAGAACACTTCTGTCACTACAGGAAGTACTATTGGATGATTCTGTTCCAGAAAATCTAACTTAACCTTGTTTTGGGTGGGGAGAGACTATCACATAATTCTGCCATTGTTTATAATTTTATTTGTAAGATGTATGTTTCTAAATACATTTACCTAGCCTGTCTATATGATGTAAAATATTTTAAGTATACTTTTAAAAATATACATAAACGTTTAATTTTCTTGGTGCTTCCTATGTGTTTAGGTGTTATAGGTAGAAACTTCTGTAATAGCAAAAATAAATGCCAAGTTTCTCTTCCCTTGTGTGGATATTTGCTGCAGTGCAGCAGAAAAATTGGTACAGGAACAGGATTCTGCACTACTTAGAAAAGGCACAGCCAACATATACGAAGAAAAAGTAACAATCTTAATATGATTCACATAGTTGAGATTCCATGATGCTAAAATTTAGGTCAATTGTACTCTCATCGTCTTAAATATTAGAGAGTTTTGCTTGAAAAGGCATTTGACAATTGGAGAATCTCTCAAGTGTAAAGTTGATATTAAAAATTTGATATCACATGTTAGGATAGAAAGTGTTGTGAGTTAACTTAATAAAATGTCGAGCATATTTCCTTGACTTTTTCTTCTTTCTGAACTTATATATTCAGGTTGTGCAGAACTAAAGGAAAATTCCAGACTAACATCTCAGGACTATATTTTTGCCTTAAGTGGTTCAGGGAACTTGAGGCTTAAAGATGCAGTGTCTTGTAATGTATTCAGGTTAACTAGGACAAAACACTCAGAGAAACGTCTTTGATCCTTGCCTGCCTAAGAATGTTCTCCTGAGTGCTTAATATAATGGTGAGGGCTATTTACTGAAGGCCACTGGTGAAGAACTGGGTTGGTTGGGTCTTGTTCAGGGGCTTTGCAGAACAGACATTTTGATACACTGAGTTCCAGACAGAGGGAGAAAGTTGTATGAATATCAGAGAAGTGATCACCTTTTAAAAACGAGCAAAACCCCACAGAACACTGGTAGTTGTTATGTTGGTGTGATTCTGGACAATCGGATGTGTGTTTAATGTCTTTTTCACTTTCAAAAGCTATCACTTTCTTGCAAAGTTAGACACAGTATTAGAGCCTCAGAGGACAGTTGTTTTTTAAAGGCCTTTCCACTAGTTGGGGTGATAGGTGTACTGTTCACATAGAAAGCAAATATTCCCCCTTTTATTTCTATATGCATTTTAGATATTCTTTGCCTAAGTAGCAGCTTGTTATGAGCATGAGTATAGAAGAGAGATTTTTATTCATATTTAAAGAACATCAGTAATAAAAACATTTCCCTAGCTGTGACAAAGAACAGCCTTTGTTTAAGGGTTAGGTATGTCTAAGGAAGTGACTCTTGTTAAGAACTAAGGAATAAAATATAATTCATCTTATCTTGTGTAAGGAAAATTGTCCTAACTTGCATGCTGCTGAGTGCCTAATTTACATTTAAAGCTGAAGTAATGAAGCCTTTATTTTTTGCCAGAAACTCCCATTTCTCTCCCAAATATATTCTCTATCAGACAAAAAAAAAAAACTCATTATTTTGCATGGTAATGTGTCTTTGCTGATGCAGAAAAGCAACATAATTTAGTATGAAGGATTAATTTAAACTTTCTTATGCGCTTTTCTGCAGATGATTAAAATTATTTCTAGGGCTCAAAAGGTGGGTTTGCAGAGCACGCCAGAAAGAATAGCTTCATCCCATTGAATTGCAAAGGAAGGTATAGTCCTTTTCTCACCAGGAGGAAGAGGTTTCTGAAAACTCATGGCTGTAGAATGTAAGCCTGAGAACTTGAGACCACATGGAAAGTATAGTCACAGGGGCTCTGAAGGTGAGAGCGGATCTATGGAATTTCTTAAGAAAGAGCAGTATTTATATGCACTTGAATAATCTCAGTGTAATACAAACAGCCCTTTAATGTATACTCTTATTTAGTAGTAACGGGTACTGTATATTCATGTTCATTTACCATCCCTTGTTTAATAGAACATTTGCTTGGTTGCAGAACAAGCATGCGTTGAGGCATCTCTCTTCCTCTCCCACAGCTGGTTTTCTACCTAGCTGCTCAGGGCCTTCCTAGTTTTCAGACTCAAAATCTGCATGTCCCTCTCTCCCCAGGCCCCCCCACCTCCACTGCTGGCTCTGAGATGCCGGCAGGGTGTAGTTGTGAGTCCCTCCCAGCTGTGCTTTGTGCTCACCTTCTTGTATTTTTCCTATGGGTTCATTCCAAAAGTCTTTATTCCTGTTCTGCCATTAGGTTTTACCTTCCTTTCCTCTTCCCTGCCCCAGCTCCGTCTTTCTCTAATTATCCCCCACGGGATTGAATCATAGTTCTTGCAGTATACTGCGTATATTCACGCGTATACTGAAACTGAATGAAATTTTTGAAGTTGCCCCAAAAATACACAGAATTTGAGAATATGCAAACTCAATTTAATAAGATTAGATATAGGAGATTAGTATAGTATCCTGCAAGTGCCTGTGAAACATGTACCCTCTTAAACATTCCATGTGTATATACACCTCACACCCAAGTACATAAATAACATTTATGCCAAGAAGAACTTTAATTGTTAAGCTACTCAAGAACTTGCAAAGCTTCCAACATAGTTCCACGTTTCTTTTGGCAAAAGCAGTCAGTCAGTGTACTTGCTGTCAGTGGCAGAACCAGTCACTTACTGAGTACCACTTGGGATTTGTGAACAAATGGACGTATTTACAGCTTTTTGGAACCTAATTGGTTCCACACACAAGAACTTTCTCAGGTACTCCAGCACAGGCGTTTGAGATCATAGGTAGCAGTCACCTGATAGTTCCTGAAGGCAGGTCTGCGCCCCCTATCTGCATTCCTTGGGCCCTGGGGGTAAGTGAATACATTTCTTGTTAAAGCCGTGATTGTGGTATTGTTTTTAAATTTATTATTGGGCTTTAGTTTGTGTTTTTGTTTTTTAGGAAAGATTGTATGCAATGACAGTATGCTACATTCTTGAAATTTTTAAAGAAGCAAACTGGAATGTTCTGATTTCCACATTGTTTTCAGAGTTCTCATCTCCTAGAAGAGCATCCAGAAGGAGTGTAGCAAATTGGGGATTATTTCACCCTAATTTGGTATTCCCTATAGTGGGCACTTTCAGAGTTTGCCTTCTAATTATCATTACCATAGTCAAGATTTATTGACTGCTTATTCAATAAGGAGTGGTTGGATCTCTGTACTGGTTTCAGGAGTATGTGGATAAGGCACATGAAACAGATTCCAATATTGAGGCACTCTTGTAATAGAAAATAGGGAACATACTGCAGTAGGTGATCAGAAATCAGGACAAGAACTTTTGTATTATTGGCCGGAAGAGGTTGAAGTTCAAAGTAAGACTGTGGTCATTATTCATTACCTCTTTTCTTTCAAACAGTGAAACTCTTGGGTTTCTGTGGACAAGGCTGCTTTTTAATGTCATGTTCTCCCAACAGCTGTTAAGCACCCCCCTCCCCAATACCACAGACCACATCTGTTCCCACTGTTGATTAGCTAGAGGGTGGAGAAAGAAGAGAGGCTGTAGCATGTGTAATTACCAGTAATTAATTCTTGTTGAGCCTCCTCATTTCCTTCTATTCTAACTCCACCTACCCTTCTTCCTGTCTCTGTTGTAAATTCTGTTTCTTGTTGGCTACTTGTGGAAAATAATCTTGATGGGTATACAGCTGTTTTCCTAGAATTTATATTCACCTTGCAGTGAAGCTTTTCTTTTTCTTCTAGTGACAAAATCTTTTGGTAAGGCAAGGCAGATAAGAAAATCCTAAAGTAAGGGAGCGTAGCTTTTGGGACTAGCTTTCCTGCTTCCTCATGTTCTCTTTCTGTTGATACTATTTCCAACTGTCAACAAATACTTACTGAATATATTGTTTTAATGTTTATTTATTTTGAGAGAGAGAAAGAGCATGAGAGGGGGAGGGGCAGAGAGAGAGGGAGAGCAAGAGAATCCCAAGCAGGCTCCATGCTCAGCACAGAGCCCAACGTGGGCCTCGATCTCACCACCACGAGATCACAACCTGAGCCAATACCAAGAGTGGGTTGCTTCACCAACTGAGCCCCCCCGCCCCCCCCCCCCCGGCACCCCTTGAATATTTTGTTTCTTAAAGGAACTATTGCAAGGCATGAGTAAGTGTGAGGGAAACAATTTTAAGATAATAGTCCCGGTCCTCGGTGTTAATGTACAATGTAATTAGAGGCCTTAAATATGTAAAGGGAAAAATAATGGCGTCAGTTACCTTAAAATAATTATGCGATAATTGTCCAGTTGTCAAGACCATAAGGTGGAAGGTAGTGTTCTTTTATTATAGTGTTCACTATTTTTCTTTTTCTTTGCAGTAAGGTAAGGCTAAAAGAAGTGGAAATTTGAACATTTTAGTTAATATGTAATAGTAAAAGAGATATATCATACACTTGCTCTTTGAAGAAAGCTCACAGTGTATCTTCTTCACAAACCTTAAAAGCCTAGATCTTCAAGATGCAGTGCCTCTTGGGAATGTGTTTTTAGGAGAATGGGGCTTCAAGGGGGAACATTTTTAAATTGCTGGTTTTTAAAATTTAAAATAAATAAAAATGTATTTGGTGTGTCAGTCAGGGCCCCAGTAGGAAAGAGATGACATTGGGATTAATAGAAAGATTTGATAAAGAGATTGTTTACCAAAAGGAGGGCACGGTCCCCCTGTAAATCACAAGAGAATTATGCCAACTCTGGGGTCATTTACAGTGGGGGTGTTAGATTGTCCGGTGAAAGAGGAGGAACACATACCTAACCCCAAAAAAGGGATTTGGGTGAAGAGGGCCTCATGATCCTAGGTGGATGGAATTAGCTAGTCCCTACATTCCCCCTCAGGGAAAAAAGCCAGGGACGTCGATAGCCGGTCCTCATTTCCCTCCTGATCTATACAGTGTTCTCCATTAGTCACACTCAGTTGAAAATTAGGTGATGAGGGATATAGTCTATTAGGTCAGCCTCCCCCCTACCACCCCGAGAGCAGGGTGGAGAGTGCACCTAGATGTGCAGAGGAAAGCTATCTGGCATATTTGGAGACTTTATATGTTTGTCTAAACGTGGAAAAATCCATCTTAGATAATGTAGTCCTGTGCACTAAATAATCTTGACAACCATAGGCATATGTCTGGAATCAGTACGCTTTATGGCAAATCAGTCTCCGCCCAAGCATGTGCATAGAGAATCATTGCTAGAGGTTAGAGATTCTCACCAGGGGGTCATTTTGCCCACGGTGGAAAATTTGACAGTGTCTAGAGGTGTGTTCATGTATAGGCTTTGTCATTAGGATCTGATGGAGGCTAGTGATGATGAAGGGGAAACAGTGAAGTGCCTATTCATTCTGTCAGGGTAGGTGCTCAGGTGATTGTTGAAGTGTCTCACCTAAGCAATGACCATTATGTGAAGTGAGAAGAGACCACCAGCTTTTGAAAGAATGAATGGAGTTGAGTTCTGAGAATGAAGCTACAAGGCAGCATAGGTTTTACATATTGAACATGAGGTGGAGGGGTCGAGCCCTTAAAAGATAAAGAAGAAATGAGACCATTGTGGACATTTGGGATGTGTAGATCACAGGGTCTGCAAGAGCACAGAGTACATTTTAAATTCTAAGAGATAAGCACCATGTTTTGAGCAGTACAGACTGCATATTTGTCAAGTGAATGAGTATGCTTAATCGAAATTGTAGTAATAGAAAGAAAGGCACCGGTGGGAAGGGAAGAGGTGAGATTCTTATATATTGTTATTACAAATTATTATTACAAAGAAATTACAGAGAGAGTTAGGCTTTAAAGGACAGCTTGGCTGTGCCACTAAAACTCACTGGATCCCAGGTTTCCAGACTTCATGTCTGTACTGGACCTTTGTTCCTCATGGTTCTTTTTTTTTTTTTTTTTTTTTTTTTTTTTTTTTTTTTTAAAGATAACACTAGGTAGGTACAAGGACATTTAAATGATGGGGTCAGAAACCATTCATCCCATTGCTTTTTCATGAGCACTGCCCTACCTCCCTTTTAATATCATAGGTACTATTCCCTGCATGCACCTAGAGCTGCTTCTGTTTTCGGACTCAGCTGAAGACCGGAGCGAGCCTCCAAAGAGAAGGTTTTAATCGATCAGTCCATTGGTATGGCACTTGGTATGATTGGCTCAGTCATCCTGTTTTTACATTCCTGCAAGACAACTCTTGAGTTCTGTTCCTTTTGTTTACAGACAGTCAAAACTGCTTGGTTGGAAGTGATCACATTTATCTTTTAAGTTCCTTAAGGGCGGTGACATCTTGAAATGCCTACCATTAAGACTTGTAAACACTGGTACAAGAATGTCTGCAGTCCAACTTTATAGCTAGTCTTTTCGATTTTTTTAAAAACAGCTGTATTGCTACTAATTTCACAAACACGCTTTGCTCTCTCATAATGAACTTAAGAGGCACCACAGTTCTCTCTTTTCCCCACTTCCTACATCTCAACCTTTAGTGTGTCCTGATTCTACTTCCCATCCCGCCCTGCTGCTACTACCTTTTCCCATGCCCGTAGCATCACTCCTCTCGACTGGCGCTTCTCCTCTTTGCTCCCCACAACCCATTGTCCGTGTCTGCGGGGTTGTTTGAAAATTAGATCATGTCCTTCCCTTGGTCTCATCCCAGCACCTGTAAGGATACTTTTCATGTAGTAGAAAGTCAATATGTGTTGACTAAACAAACTATAAAAGTTATTGTGATGGGTCAGATTCCTTGCAGCCAGCCAGCAAACTCACCAACCTTTAGACCCACCTAATCGAAACTACACATTGTCTCTGTAACGATAATAGTAGTGCTTACAGATTTGTTAAGGCTCATCTTTTGTCTTCGTCCCCTCACCTGTGACTGATGGTTGACACTCTTTCTTAGGATGATAAGCAAAGGGTTTATAAGTGGTGCTGGAGCCAGCCAAACAGGTTGCTCCTCTTTGGCAGCCTCTTGGATAAATCAAGAGAAGCCATGGTTATGAAATACACCAGGTAACTGCTTAGATTGAGGACTGATGTAATTATGAAATCACTACAAGTTCTGTGAGGGAGGCTAATTTTTTTGAGACCATGACCCATTGAGGATTGGGTGATAGTTGTGGATTCTTTGCCCAGAAAAAATAGGTATGTATGCATGAATATAGAATTTTGTCGTCTGTTAAGGGTGGGTTCCTAGACTGAGCTGTAGCTCATAGCAGGAGTATGTGTATTTTGAAAATGCGTCTTCAAAATTAGGTTGTTAGATTGAGGATAGGTTAAAACCTCTATTTTTGAACTATAAGCTACAGGAAGGAATGTAAAATATGGGCACATGGGGATATTACAGAAAAGAGTTGATTTCTTTTTTTTCTGTGTACTTAATTGGCATCGTAGCAGAATCTTAAGGGGTAGGGAATTGTGAGGTGTGATGTTTTTGTTTATCAAACAAAACCAATGGAGGGATATTGGCTGATGTGGCCTTATTATTCTGTTAAGGAGGCAGAGGCACATGGAAGGTGAAGCCCTCATGGCTGCAGGCTTCGTGCCGGTGAATCCGAAGTGTGCCCTGGACACAGACCCACTGAGCCTCCGTGGGCTCAGCAGCCAGTGGATGAGGAACAGAGGGTGCAAGCACATGGGTATACGGCACAGCACGGGAGGAGAGGAGTTTCTTCGGCGTCTGTCTCGGTTGAACCCAGTGCCCCCCGCAGCAGCCCCCCTTCTTTGGCCTTTTTCCCCTGTTTTAGTTTGTCTTGGTACCTCCATTAAGCACACAACCGAAGAAAACAGATTATCCTCTTGGCTAAAAGTTCTTGCAAAAACTTCACAATTTTTTTATTTAATTCCATCTCCTTTGGAGTTCAGGAAAGCTCTTAGTTCTGAACTTACTGTCATGGCTTTTGGCATTCCTGATGTTTTCACAGTCTCAAGCTGGCTGGTTTCTGGTAAGTCGCAAAAGCAGAAGGTATTTTGTCCAGCTACCTAAGCAATAAAAACAAGTACGTAATGCTGTAGTACCAGAGTTGTCGGGTTTTTTTTTCCTCCTGCACAATATATTAACTAAGCAAAAAATTTAAAAGAACAAAGACAATAAATGTAATGTTTGTTAGTGGTAGTTTGAGATATTTCAGGAGAGATGAGATGTGAAGAAAAGCAATGGCCATATTTAGAAAGCTGCCTCAAACCCAAGAGTATCTATTGAAGTAAACTTGATGACAGACTTTTTTCCTCTTCATGAATCATTGTATTCCTATAAAAGCGAAAATTCCTCTTCATCTAAACAAACGGCTTCCACATCTGTTTTCTTGGTTTCTCAAAAGGGTGTCTTCGGCTTGCATTTTTTTTTAAGTGTTTATCTGTTTAAAATGAAATATCGTCAAAAGCAGTTTATACATCAAAATCCAAGTTGGTCTTCAGCTTCTAAGAATTAGTCAAGAATGATCTGGTGGTAATGGTGGTGGTAAAGGGGGAAAAAGAGAACACATTTTGTATTCTGCATAGGTAAGTTCTCTTTAACCATACTCTTTAAGTTTTGTGGATTTATATTTAATTTTTACATGCTCTCTTGGTTCTGGGGACTGATTAAGTAGGTCACTTTGGCCCTGGCAGCACATCCCAATATTTTAATGCTCTGGGCTCAGAGTTCTGAAAATAAGTGTTTTCCAAATTAGTAGCAGGGGAATTCATTTGTTTTAGTCCCATTGACTAAGAACTGACCTATAGTTAGATCTGTTCTTTAATCCCATAATCAGTCCCGCCCCCCCGTCGTGTCACTCAGAGAAACACACACACTCCTGACCAGTTTGTAAACTGCCCTACGCTCTTTTCTGAAGCTCTCGTTCGGTTTGCAGGCTCTTGTGAGTCTGCACACCCCTCAGAGGTTTGGGTTTTATCTTTTTTAATCTTTCGTCTCTTCTTGTGTGACAGGCCACCATGCCCTTGAGCCCATCCTGCCTTTTCAAAATAAAGACCGAGAAGCAGCTGAAGCGGCGGCTCTTGTGCAGCTGCCAGGAATGTGATCTTGATCCGGGCACCCGCGCGCCGGTGGTGTGCGGCTGGTCGCAGCCGTGCCGTTGGCAGTCACAGGGCTTAAGAGGGGGAGAGCAGAGGCGGTTGTCTTTGAGGAAAGGAAGATCTCGTTTTGTGTGTGAAAGCCAAGGAGAAGGGCTGTAGGTCGGCACATGGGGCCCTACTGCCCGGCACAGGGCTCCTGGCCATTGAGCGCCCGGTGGAATTTCTGGGCTCCGATCGAGGCTGTTTTCCTTCAGGAGTTTGTGCGAGCCTCCTTCCGCCCCCTGGCCTACAGCTGTCTGTTCTGTCACAACAGTAGCTTGCTCTGAGGTCAAAGGTACATGAGAACCGTGAGACATTTGATGTTATCAAAACCAAATTAGCAACCAAGGCAATTAATTTAATCACTTATGACTTAGTTTCTCTCAGAGAGTGTGAAGAATGTTATTTGGAAACAGAGGAACCCCTCCTCCGTAGCTCTTTTTTTTTTTTTTTTTTTAACTGGACAAGTAGGAGTCAGAACTGCTCACAAATGGCCCCAAACTCTCCGTAAGAGAGGCACAACTCCTTCCCCCGCCCGGATGCAGGAGAGAGGCAGGGAAGGGACAGCTATGCCCGAGCTTGGAGGAGGCTCTTGTGAAGTGAATTGATTGACGGTCAGTCTTCTGTGGAGCCTATCCCCGCCTCAAGGAGGGGAGCCACTGCCTTTGGCTGTTGTGGCTGTTCGAGAAAAGGCAAGGTGCCCCCCTCTTCTTTGACCTTGTTTGGAGGGCTGATACAATTATTTGTATTAGGCGCTAGCCACCTGTTGGGATCGGTCTCGTTAAAGGTCAGCGTGTGGTGCCTGGCTGTCTGTGGCAGCCTGCGTCACATTTGCCAGTGTCCACTGGTTCGTGCGACACCTGCCAATTGTGACAGCAAGAATGGAGATCTGAGAGCTGAAAGGGAAAGGAAGGTTCTGGAGGAGGAGTGAGGAATCGAGGGACCCACGGAGCCCATTTACTGTGGTTTGGGTGCTGGTGTGCCTTGTCTCCCTTTTCCCCTGCTGTCCCTTGGTGAGCTCTGCCCTCTGTTCCGATGGGTTCTGTCTGCATCCTGACATTGCTATGATTTATTCATTTATGGCATCTCTGTTTCTTATTCATTTATGGCATTGCGTTTCTTGTGGCCAAAACTTCTCACGTCTCCTCCGTTGAGCACCTTACCTTCCGTCTGCCTCCCTGGCATCTTCATTCACGTGTCCCCAGGCATAGTGCATTCATCAATTCCAAAACTGCTCTTAAGGTTCTGCTCCCCAGCCCGTTCCCCTTCCCGGATTCCCGGTCTCAGTGAGTGACAGGCACTGTCTCCCCAGTTGTTAAGCCAGGAACGTTGGTATCATACCTGACTCCTCTCCCCCTTCCTCATGCCCCAAATCCAGTCAGGTGGTGAGTCCTGTAGATTCCACTTCCTAAATGCCTGCGAGTCTCTCCGTGGCGACAGCTATTATGCTGTGTAAGTTTCGTTACTTCCCCGTGGACGCCACCCCCCCCCCCACCCCCGGCTGATACGTATTCTCCACGTGTTTTATAGCCAGAGAGACTTCTTTAACTTGTCAATCTGGTGGTGGCACTCCCCAGTTTAAAGTTGTTAGTGTGGCTTACAAGGCCCTTCGCAGTTGGGCCTCTCTCCTGCCTTCTCCCCACTTTCTTGAGCATTCTAGACTTAGCCATATTTTTATTTGCTTTCTGTTACAAAAAAAAAAAACCTTAAAATTGTGTAAAGTTTAATGTTGTTTAATCACCATTGAGTTTCTCTTTGTCCTTGGGATCCTCACCAACACTCTTCCCCCATCTTCCTTTGCCTCTTAGGCCCTAATAAGGAGCCCCTGTTAAGGGTGTGTGTGTGTGTGTGTGTGTGTGTGTGTGTGTGTTTTCCCAGTCACATATTTGGTTCTCTGCTCCGCTAGATGTTACACGCTAGACAGGGAAGACATTGTATGGGAATCATTTGCTTTTGTGTTCCATTCCACCTAGGACACGAGAAGTACTCGGTAAATACTTGGTAAGTGAATGAATCAGTTCCTTTTTGAGATTGCAAATGATGAGAAAATTACTGTGCTTCCTACAATTCATATCACCTTCTTGAGCCTTGGCCACATTAGAGAGAGGCAGTACAATGACGTCCCCAAGTAAAGGTGCTTTTCTTTTTTTTAAAGTCATAAGGAGCCAGATCTTGTATAGTCTTTGTATTGATCTGTTATCTCCGTCATATTCTGCACCTCCATCCTAAATGACTTCTAAACCTGATACCCGTTGATTTCAGAATTTCTCTGTATTCTTCCTGGAGAAAAATAGAAGCTGATGGGATAGGAGGAAGAGTGATGGGTATATGAGAAAACGTTATTTGATTGATCCTTAAATATATTTATTCTAGAGGCATGCCTGAACATGTGTCTGTAACACATGTGTCTCTGGAGAAGTGAACACAGTTATGTTTCCCTAAAACTAGACTATCTGTGAGAAGATTTTTTTCGTTGAAGCGGGAACCCTCCATACTTTAATCATAGGTAGCTCCTAGGATCTGTTTTCTGAACTGCTAATAAACAGGAGGGCGAAGGATAGCATTTGCTAAAATAATAAATAATAGTTTTTTCTAAGAGAGCATATGGCAAGTACAGGCAGTATCAAATCAAAATGTCGTATTTATTTTTGGTACTGAGCTAGGGAGTTGCCCCCCATCCCACGTGTTGGGTTTAAAAAGTTCTGCCTCTGACCTTCCCAGAGCAGAGAGTAATGATGAACTGTGCCATGACATCTTGTCACACACCAATCGTAAAAAGGAGCTTTCCAGAAATTAAAAATGCTTCCATGAAAATAAGGACAGTAACACCTTGGCCACCCTCTTAGCTTCAAGTTGTCCGCCAGACCACCACCTAGCTGTTCTGCCAGGGTTGAGCTTTAGGCCAGGTACTAAGTAACGATAAGTGAAAACCTGCTAAATTTTCCATTTGTGGGGGCTGGGAGCACAAAGTTTTCTAGTCACATATTCCCATGACCTCACTTATAACGAAAATGTTGCAGATTCTAGAAAATGCTAATGTCCTTTTTAGCTGTAAGTATTATCTTGATTGCAGTGCTTCAGAATTGCCCAACTTCATTATCTGAGCATAGCCAGCCTGACGCCTTCTTCTCAAATAGACAATTATGATCAATTAAGCACTTTCAGGCCTTATAGAATACTTAATTTTATTAGTCAATTATTTGTGCTTTGAAAGAGTTAATGGTAGCTACCCAAGCCATTATTAGAAATTAGTATGTCCCAAAATAGAAAGGCTATTTCCTTTGTGTATGGCACTGCAGTGGAAAATGCCAAGCATAGTTTTTACTGAGTTAAAGGGTGAGGGAAGGCGGAGTGGGGGAGAAAGTTACATGTAAATCATTTAGCCATTAACCTAATGGGTGGATTTATAAATCCTATTACTATAAGCCCTTTTCATTTCCACTGAGGCCTGGTGCATGCTTGATCCCACTAATGTAAAATTCATTCCGTCTAAGTGATTACTGAAGTAAGACACTTTGAGTCAATTTTAATCAGGGTGTGTGAAACTTGCCTGAGCGCCGATGTTCACTAAAGCGCGGACATAGTTTGGCCGTGTCTTAATTAGCCTCCCAGATGAGTTATGTGAGGAGTCAATCAGGGAACCAAATCTGAGCCTTTTGACGTGTCCGTGTTTTCTTGTGAGGGAAATAACACTGGTAGGGGCTGAAAATACCCAGCTCCAAAGCGGGAGGCAGAGACCTTTGTGTAGGGGTGTTTCTAGTCTCATGGACATTATGTGAATTCTGAGAAATCTGAAAGCTCGACTCTTCCAGCTAATTGGAGCATCTTCAGCGGTACTTAAATTTAAATGAATCACAGTTTCAAAAAATAAATAAATAAATAAATAAATGAATCACAGTTTCAAATCTGATGGAATGTGGACCCTCTTCCTAGAAAAACGCATGTAAGCACGCATTCAAATTTTTCCTTATGGTTTCAAGAATGTTCACATTTCTTGACCTTAGGTTAATATCTCCTGCTCCAAGTTTCAACCTTGGTGTCTTAGGGTTTGGGTATTTTTTGGAGATGTAGTATTTAAGAGTGTAGGCTCACACTTGAACTCTTGTGTCAGTGAGTAGATTTAGCTCAAGTGTGCTTTAAAGCCAGCTCTGCACACTCTCCAGGGTCCTGTGTCAGAGATAATCCCAAGTATGGCAGTAATGCACAGAAGTTCAAGTGAAGCCTGGGGGACATGAGTTTCTGAACTGGATGGAGGTTGGTGTGGAGGAGGAACAGAGAGTAAGAATGTTGTGAAAGGAAGTTTTATTTAAAGGTGAAAACAGTTTTTTAAAAGTCAAACTTTTTTTTTTTTTTAAGTCCACAAGAGGAATAAATCTTTCAGGGCAAGAAATGAGAAGAGAAGGGAGAAGTTCACTTTCCATTTCACACAGTGCCACAGACCATAGTATTTTAAGTTTTTAAGTCAATATTAGAGCCTTGACACATTTTAGGGCAGTAATCGAGAGATACTCATAAATATTATAAATATATGTGTTAGGGAGGAGAAACCTTTCAGAAAGCTTTGTTTATTCAGTGTGTTTTATATTCTTTACACATGAGCTATTGGAACGTCTAGGTTGTAAATTATGGATTTAAAAGAAAATCAGTTTATCTGGAAAGAGTTGTGTAGGAGAGTTACACTTTTAGTCAAGTTTATATTTAATGGGGCTTTATCATTGGGGTAGAAATTCATTTCTCATGAGTGAATATTTGTTTATCTAACATGCATTGTGCTTGAAGGTGGGGTTAAAACGGATTCACTTTTCACTTCTTGCACGGAAAGAGCTAGCTTTTAAACAATTTTTTAAAGCTTGTTTGTTTGTTTGTTTATTTGTTTAGAGAGTGCACAAGGAGGGCAGGGGCAGAGAGAGAATCCCAGGTAGGCTCCTCTGTCAGCACAGAGCCCAACACTGGGCTGGAACCTATGAACTGTGAGATCGTGACCCGTGCCGATACCTAGAGCTACACGCTCAGCCAACTTGAGCCACCCAGGAGCCCCTGAAAGAGCTAGCTTTTATAATTTTTTGTAATGTTTATTCAATTTTGAGAGAGAGAGAGAGCCAGCATGAGTAGGGTAGGGGCAGAGAGAGAAAGAGGGAGAGACAGAATCTGAAGCAGGCTCCAGGCTCTGAGCTGTCAGCACGGAACCTGATGCGCGGCTCAAAACCAAAGACTGTGAGATCATAACCTGAGCCGAAGTTGGCTGCTTAACCATCTGAGCCACGCAAGCACCCCAAAAGAGTTAGCTTTTAAATGCATACTGTGTATGGGTTTAATTGCCACTTACTGCAACTACCTTTAGGGTCCATTTGTTGTGGAGGTGGATTTATTAGTTCATTGCTTTGCTCTTCTCATGTTAGACCACCTGGGTTTGCCTCCTTTTATTAGAACATAAAAGATAAATGTTTATTGCATCCCTGTGCCAGGCATTGTGTTAGGTTTAATCGCTAAGACATGATCTCTGTTTATAATTTGCTTATAGTGTCTTACTTACCTTTGTATTAGAGCGGTGTGCTCTGAGTATACACAGAGGACTTTGAGGGCTAAATTGGACTAATAATGTACTCCTTAATTTCATTTAGTTGGGGAGGCCAGAGAGGCTTCTCTGATGGTGTGAAGTTCCTTGTAAAATAAGTAGACATTTAAGTGATAATAATACCTAATGTTTATAAGCACTTATGTACCAGGAACTGTAGAAAATAGTTTACATATGTTACATTTAATGTTCACAGTAGCCATCTTGTAGGGAAGCTGTGGTTATCATCTCCATTTTACAGTCAAGAGTTGGAGGCACAGAGAGGTTATATTGTGTGCCTGAGGTCACACAGCTTTTAAGCAGTGCTGTTAGGTTTTGAACTTATAAGTAGCCTGTATCAGTCAGCATTCTACAGAGAAACAGAATCATTTTGGTGGGGGGGGAGGGGTGGGGAGGGTGTGGGAGGGGAGAGTGATTGATTGATTAATTGAATGATTGATTTTAAGGAATTGGCTCATGTGATTGTAGGGGATGGCAAGACTGAACTCTCAGGGCAGGTGAGCAGGCTGGAAACCCAAACACACAGCACCTGAGTTGATGTTTCGGCTTCAGTCTGAAATCTGCAGCTTCTTCAGGGGACTTCGTTCTTTATTCTCTTAAGGCCTTGAAAGTGATTGGGTGAGGTCCACCCACGTTATGGTGGGGGGTAAACTGCTTACTCAAGGTCTGCTGATTTAAATATTGGTCTCATGTAAAAACAAAACAAAAAAACAAAAACAAGAAAGCCTTCTAGACTTATGTTTGACCACATAACTGGTTATCACTGGCCTAGCCAAGTTGACACATAAAATTAACCATTACACAGCCTAACTTCTGAACCCACACTTTGGACCAGTGTGGAGAAACAGCATGTGAAAAGCACAGAAGCAAGAAAAGAGCATGGCTCCTCCATGGAACTCAAAATATTTCAGGAAGGTTGAGTTGAAGTATGCATGTGGGAAGCATTCGAAGATGAGGTCAGCTTCAAGTACATCATGAGTCTTGGGTCAAGCTAAGGGATTTGAATTTCATTGCTAAGAGTGCATTTGAAAAAGAACACTGGAAAAGTGTGAAGAATGAATTGAAAGGTCGTGAAGCTGGAGACAAGGTAGTCTGAGTGGTGAGGGCCAGAAGGAGGGAGAGCACATTGGCAGGAAGCCACCCTGGAAAGACAGAGTCTTATGTGAGACTTGTTAGTTCGTTGGATTAGAAAGGAAGTCAGCCCTTTGTTTCAGTTCGAGGCTCTTGGAGGGGCCATTTCTCGTGTTTGGAGCTGGGGAGGGTTTGGAGAAGATGGATGCAGTTTAGGAATGAATGCTTGTGGGACAGACGGTGGAAAATGGGCTTGGAGAGAGAAAGTGTTATTCAACCAGGGGCAGTTTTGTCCCCCAGGAGACATTTGGCAATATCTGGAGATAATTTTGGCTGTCACAGCTGGAGAGAGAGAGAGCACTTGGGCGCGCGCATGCATGCTACTTACATCTAGTGGGTAGAGGCCGGGGACAGCCCCCCGTGACAAAATGTTCTCCAGCCTAAAATGTCAATCAGTAGTGCTGAGGTTGAGAAACCCTGATGTATATATGTGTATGTGTGTGTATTCTCCTGAGCAAGAGGGGGAGATATCAGCAGAGGGTGTCAAATGTTTTATATTTTGTACATATACCCACCCAGTTATGCTAAGTGCATAAAGCTATATGCAGAGAACTTGTCAGAACCTGTATATTTCTAGTTATTTTACAACCACATAGCCTTCAAAAGTAACCTAGGATATGATATATTCTTGTAATGCTGATGGTCTTTGTTGGACATATTAGTGCCTCCTTTCCCAATACTAAAGAAATGAATATGGGGGCGCCTGGGTGGCTCAGTCGGCTGAGCGTCTCACTTCGGCTCAGGTCATGATCTTACACTCTGTGAGTTTGAGCCCTGCATTGGGCTCTGTGCTGACAGCTCGGAGCCTGGAGCCTGCTTCAGATTCTGTGTCTCCCTCTCTCTCTGCCCCTCCCCTGCTCATGCTCTGTCTCTGTCTCAAAAATAAATTAAAAAAAAAAATTAAAAAAAAAAAAAAAGAAATGAATATGGTTGAAAGACAAAACAACCAGATAGAAGGAAGAGGTATTTTTACATGTCAAACTTGGATTCTAGATTTTTACATCTGGGAGGAATCCCAGCCTCTTCATTTTAGAAATGAGGAATCTAAGATCTAGAGAGAAAACTCAGATTGTTTCTAAATCACTTAGCTACTAATTGGCAGTTTAGACCAGTACTCACATTTCAGACCCCCAACTTTTTTTGAGAGAGAGAGAGAGAGAGAGAGAGTGCAAGTAGGAAAGGGGCAAAGAAAGAGAGGGAGAGAGAGAACCCCAAGCACTGCTAGTGCAGAGCCTGATGTGTGGCTCGAACTCACGAGTCGCAAGATCATGACCTGAGCTGAAGTCGGACCCTTAACCAGCTGAGCCCCCCAGGTGCTCCAACCCCCAACTTTTTTCTAAACTTGTATTTGTGTAATGTTTTATCTTTGCTAACCACGTTTTCAGCACAGATTTCTTATTCCCATCTACCTCAGGGACCTGGGTGGTAGTTTTAATCCCAGTTTCACAGAAGGTAAAACTCCGGTTTTAAGGTAATAAGGAAGGAACCCAGTGTGACAGGAATGTTAAGTGGTGAAGACAGAAAGTAGGCTGCTTATTAAATCCATAGCCTATGCTCCTTGAACATCTTATAGAGAAGACACACATCTAGGAATAACAGGTAAAAGGAAAATAAGAAAAAGACAGTCAAATATAATGAGGATGAGATACATGTTTGCCAAGTGGGAGAACTGAGTATCACAGAGTCCTGCTTGGAAACTGCTGAAATTGGGACTAGGAAAGCTTACATAATGGTTGGATTACCACATATCATAATATTTATATTTCTTCTACTCTTCTCTTCCCTATCCTTCAAAACCATTCATTTTGCTACCCCTCTTATGCTAATGTATTTTTTTAAAAAGCCTTTCCAGTTTATTTCTAATTTTATGTCATCAGTAACAGAAGAATCCTAAAGCCATTGAGATTTCAGTTGTCATTCTCTTCATGCATTGTTTAGGATTTGACCTTTCCCAACATTTTCTTAACTTGTAAGATTTCTGTTGAGCGTCTGCAGCGTCGACCATCATCTGTCATCAAAGTGGGTTTCTTGTTAGTAGATATCACTGTGATGGACCTGTGCTTTTGGAAAAGGAGCTTGAAACTTTGTTTTTAACTGTGGAAAAGTGGCGTTTTCTTGCTCCTCTGTAGCATTAATAAGCACAGTGTTAGCCTGTAATAGCATCTGAAACCATTTTGTAACCTTTAAATGCATTGCCAGACACACGTGTTCCGTCCTGGCAGAAAGTAAGGAGCCCAGCTTTATCCTGACCCTGTTAGGGGAACCTGTAAATACACACGTCAGTAGTAGTTGGGCTTAGGGTTGCTGCTGCTGTTAAACCTGGCATCATAAACCTGCTCTTTTTGCTTAGTAAACCACATCGTGGGTGTATTCCTGAATACATTATTTTTTTTTGAAAAGTTTTTTAAAATACACTTTACATTTCCTTTTAGTCCCCACCACCCTCCACCAGCCTTCAGAGGCTCAGATTGGGGTTAAAATACTTTTTCGTATTATTTTAATTATTGCTCTCCCCACCCCCAGCCCCACTCCTTTCCTGTTTCCCCCTCCTCTTTTCCCCTAACGGCACTGTTCTGCAAAGCCTGCAATGATTGATATGATGGCAGTGCTGTCATTCTTTTTAACCAAAAAAAAGTCATTTTTGTTCTAGTTATTTTAATAGAGTCCCATTAAAGATGTATTGCTGACTGAAATATCGGCATGAAGGGCTCTCACTGAGCTGAGCCCAGGAATTAAGAAGTCAGGAAATCGGCTGCTGCATTGCAAGAGAGCCTTGTGTGACACCGAATCTCCTGATTGGGGAGATCATTACTGCTATTATGACTCGACTTGCGTAGGAATTTTAAATTCCATCTGAATGTCAGTAATAACCCTCTTAGCAAATTATCCTGAATAAAATCACGAAGGCATTTTATATAATAGGTGTTGAATTACTGGATAGATTTGCTAATTAAATACTCTTTGTTCTGCTGCAGTTGACATTACAGGGTAAGATCTTGAACAATTATTCTCAACAGCTGTACTTTGTTAAGGGAAAAATTAACCACAAAGTTTATTTTTTTACACTTGAAGTTGGCAGATTTTTGAAATGTGCTTGAAAAAATTCCATCATCCAATTGGTAATGAGTAGATAAATATGCAGGTGTTGCTGTGAAATCAGATAACTGCAGACTGCCTTATTAATGAATTTAGCAAGCCTTTATAGCCCTGTTTCCTAGCTGTTGGCACTTAGAAAATGATTTTCTGTCAGAACGGGGAGCTTTAATATTAGGCTTGTCAATTTGAAGTGAACTTACGAACGGACATCTTGTAATCACTGTACCTTGTGTCCAGTAGACTTTTCTTGATACTTGTGGCTTCTTTTAGAAATGAATTTCCTTAATGGGGGAAATACCCGTGATGTATATATATTTTTGTCTGTTGGCTTCCCGAACATTCATGTGGTATGGGCTTTTTAACAAGGCAACGAAATATGCTGAAAAGAAAATGAGACGTAAGGTCCTGTTTCTAGATCAAGCTGTTGCCTATTTCTGTTACTTTGGGTAAGATGGTAGAGCCTAATTTTACTCAACTGTAAAATGGGATTAATAATACTGCCCACTCCTTAGCATTAGTCATTCAGCATTTTACAAATATTCATTAATAGCCACTGTGCACCAGGACCTCTGCTAGATACTAAGAGTTTGGTAGCCCACAGGGCACCTAACAGCTGAGCCCTCCCAGTGAACAGTTTGAATCAAGGGTGGCTTTCTGGTCATCCTCGTTAGCGCTTGGGCAAGCATAAGTCTGGACAGGGCACTCTGGTACCCACCACCCAGAAGTGCTTAGTGAAGAAGCATGAAAAGTCAGGCTCAGCCTGGTTGCGGGTCTCCTATTGAATGGACTGAAGAGTTGATGAGCTGTGGTTAAGGACCTGGAGCCTGAGATGGAGCTCAGGTCCACTGAAAAGCTACTGTTGAGGTCCCTTGGAAAGATGGTGATAAAACTACCCTCAGAAATTGGTATAACGTCGGTTGAGAGCTATTTGGCTATCTTTATAAAAAACTTGAACCGATATAACCTTTGACACAGTAAGTCTTATAGGAGTTTATCTTGTTACTGGCAGGTTACATGTGTATAAGGATTATTTGTTGAAGTGTGGCTATACAGGTAAAGATCAGAAACAACCTACGTGTTTATTAGTAGAGCACTAGTTAAATCATCGATTGACACTGTATAGTTGTTAAAAAAGAATAAGGCAGGTCTTTATGTGTAGATGAATAATCTCTAAGATAAAGTATTAGGGTGAAAACAAAGCAGTTATGGTATAGTCTTTATATTTTGCTTAGTTTTCTTTCTTTTTTTTTATTTTTTATTTTTTTACGCTTATTTATTTTTGAGAGAGGGAGAGAGACAGAGCATGAGTGGGGGAGGGACAGAGAAAGAGGGAGACACAGAATCGGAAGCAGGCTCCAGGCTCTGAGCGCTCAGCTCAGAGCCCGACGCGGGGCTTGAACTCACAGACTGTGAGATCATGACCTGAGCCGAAGTCGGACGCCTAACCGAGGGAGCCACCCAGGCGCCCCTTTTGCTTAGTTTTCTACCATTTTTTGTACAAAAGATCCAACAAGAGGTTTCTGCCACCAAAGAGAAAATTGTTTTGGTAGCAGCCCTCAGATTGTGCTTGGAAATGGTTGTGAGTTGGTGGCAGGAGAGAATAGAGGCGGTTGATGGAGGATGAAGGTTGCCACTACACGTTGAAGGTACGCTCAAGGACAACATAGTAGGTTTCGTTCATGGTGTGAAAGAAGAGTAGAGGAAATTGCTTACCACTTATGTGGAGTTTCAGTGAAAGGTTGACGGATGGTGTCTGTGGTATTTTTACTTAGGTACTGGTTACCTTATAGAGCTGTCCATTGTGATGAGGAAGGCTAAGCTTAGTGTGGTGGGAGGGGCGGAGGGTGAAGAGAACTTGTGATGAGCAGTTCTGTCCTCACGATGATTAAGTTGGTTGATCTCGTTATTGCCCTCTTCCCAAAGGAATTGTCATATATTCTCCCACAATGCATTTCTCTGCAATTTAAATGTTTAAAAAAGAAGGTGAGGTGGAGGAGTGTGAATGTTTTTTAGGAGTTAACTGAATTTCAGAAAAGTAATTGGGATTACTATGAGAACTGTCAGTCAACTAGCACACAGTTTTTTGAGTACCTGTTACATGTGAAGCCTGGAGTTAGGCACACACATGTGCTCTGGCCTCCAGGAGCTTGTGGACTAGTTAGGGAGGGGACAAACTGTCAACTAAAAACTTTTCAGAAGGGCATTATCATGATTATCTTAGGCCAGTGGTCCTTAGCCTGGCCTGCAACATAAATACCTGAAGAGCTTTTTCCAGAACATTGTGAGGGCCGGGTATTGGTGTTTGTCTGTTTGTTTTTATGGCTCCCCAGGTGATTCCACCGTACAGCCAGTGTTAAAACCATCGATTAGGGGCGCCCAGGTGACTCAGTCAGTTAAGGGTCCGACTTCAGCTCAGGTCATGGTCTCATGTTTTGTGAGTTCGAGCCCCAGGTTGAGCTCTGTGGTGACAGTGTGGAGCCTGCTGGGGATTCTCTCTCTTCCTCTCTCTTTGCTTCTCCCCCATTTGCTCTCTCAAACATAAATAAACGTTTAAAAAAAGAAAACTTTGATTAGCCTGATCCATATTCACCACCACCCACCACCCCCAGGACAGAGGAAGGGCTTTCTTCCCTAAGAACAAAGGACAGTGAATGCCTGAGCAAAATTAGACTGTAATAAAGGGGAGGAAGCAGTGGAAATGGAAAGTCAGGGGTAGATGTGAAAGATAATTCTAAGTTCAGGGTTTATAGGGCTCTGTAATACATGTTTCCAGTTTGCAGCTATATGGGCCAATGGACAGAACTATCTACAGATATTATGTAGATGTTTGTCTTTATTCATTGAATACTTACTGAGCCCTGCCTCTGGCCTGGACACTGTGCTAACTCCAGAGAATATGTGAAGGTCTACTCTCTGTCTTTAAGAAATTTACAGTCGAGAGAAGAAATTTAAATCTACTGTGTATATATCTTTTTCACTTTTTTTTTCATTTTGTAAGGTTATTTATTTATTTTGAGAGTGAGAGAGAGCATGATTAGAGGAGGGGCAGATAGAGAATCCCAAGCAAGCTCCATGCCTCCAGTGCAGAGCCCAACATGGGGCTTGATCTCACAACCGTGAGATCATGACCCAAGCAAAAATCAAGAGTCTGGATGCTTAACCAACTGAGCCACCCAGGCTCCCCCCCTCTTGTTCCACTAATTTTTAACATTCTGGGTAAGAATTGCCAGATTTGAAATGCTCTGTGAAGCTTTTTTTTTTTAAGCCACATAGTTATATTTAAATATTAATTATGAGAATTAGTTTACCTCTTTGCCTTATCATAATGGGATGTTTTTATTACACGTGTTTATTAAAGATAGAACTTGAGTAGATTTTTACAGTAGATCTACTTACATATCTCTGGCTGTGAATCAGCATAGAGGCCACCTTACTTTTAGATTATGTTGATATTACTGTTATTTCGAGGGTTGTGGTTGGAAAACCATCAAGAGCTTTAAAATATATGACCAGTCATTGGGATATTTATCTCTGTGTACTTATGTTTATGGTTTTGTAACTATGTTATGTACTAATCTTGACTTTTTATTTCATTTAGATTTTGATGCATACAAAAGAGATGGTGCAGAAGGTAATGCTGAGCATTTTCATCATACATTGACTCTTAAATATCATACCTGGTGACGTTTTTGTATTCAAGGAAAATTGTAACCCAAACAGACTGGAAATGGCTTCTTAGGATGCCTAGTTTACGTTTATAATCCCTGCTAATGGATTATAGCTTTTTTCTTTTACTAACACTGATATGATCTAGGCGCTGCTTGAAGCCTATATGTGAGTGTTTCAAGCAAATTAGTAACAGTGCTAATTAGAGTTTACTTCCAGGCCTTTATACTGTATGTGCTGTAGTGTTGTTTGTTATGATTGATTTTTTTTTGGCACTCTTCGTATTCTCCTAAATACTGTTTGAAACTGTTACAAATTTCATATGGATTTGTGCCCCTGCATTTTAAAAACCCATTATGTTTCTGCTTTATAAATTGCTGTGACCACTAAGCTCATGATACAGTGGATAGATATAGACACCCCCCCTTCCTAGTCTCTTATCCTCCTTTATATTATTCAGTTCCACAGTTTGTTTCAGTTGAAACTAGACATTTCCCCTGCCACTCTACTGTCTGTTTTAAGAAAATTAGGTAGACTTTCTTAATGTGATAGTGGCTTTCCTTTCTAGTTTATTGGTTTATGGGTTTATTGGTTTATTGATTGTACTCAATATGGACAAGATATGGACAATATGGACATATTGACAATATGGACAAGAATAAACATAAGCTTTTGAAAAATCAGTGGAACGTGTAATTTCTGTAGTATGGGTAATCTTGAGTTTTGTTTATGCTGATCACTCTGTTTTTGTTGTTAACTTTTATAATTTTTGCTTTTTATTAGATGAATCTTGAAGTTATTTATGGAGATACAGATTCAATTATGATAAACACCAATAGCACCAATCTGGAAGAAGTGTATAAATTGGGAAACAAGGTGATGTAATTTGATGAAATTATCTGTTTTACCTACTTTAGTGAATTCTCTTTTAACATGGAACATGTATATGTACACATGTGCTTCAGAAAATAATAAATGTAGTGCTTCTCAGCTCCTCATCTTCTTATTTTTCTTAGCTTCTAATCCAGTTGTTTGTATTAAGGGTAAAATTCAAAGGAGGGTGTTTTTTCCTTAAATGATAAATACATTTTTGCTTTGAAGAGAGTCTGGGATGTTTTCATCTTGTTTCTAAGGCTGGTGGCTGTGGTGTTCTTGTCACACCTTCGTGATGTTGGGCTTAGGCCTGGCTACAGTGATATCTCTGGGTCTTGCAAGAGGGAGGCACACTGCTTCACACCCTATGTCTACTTTCCGATAAAAGAAGAAAGCAAAAAAAAGTTTTTAATGTAAATTTAAAATATGGTCGTGTTTATACTTATCGCATTATCATGCATGAGGAGAAACATCTCTAATAGCGTTCAGGTGGATTTTATACACTGACAGATAAGGAGAAATACCTGCCTACATACATACATACATGTACACACGTTATAATTTTTACAGGAGTACTTAAAATATATTTGAAAAGGCAAGTGGACGTTTGAAAGTAATCATTTGTTGCCCCCTTATTGCAGTCAAGGTTTCTTGAGTACTTGCTATGTTAAGATATTGTCCCAGTAACCTAGAACTAAGATATCATCTTCCAGAGTAAGAACTTCCTGCCTTTCTCCATTAATATGTGTAAAGTTTGGCCTATAGCATTCACCTGAGAGCAAGCCACACGTACTGTCCTCATGTTGCACTTCAAAAAGCTGTGTATTTTCCCTGGGTGATTGGCTGTGCCTTGATCCTATCAATAAAGAGCAGGTCATGTTTTGTTTAACATACAGGTACAGGGAGATCTTAGACATTATTTTCATAGTCAAAAGTTTTACTTGTTTCTGGCCACGTATCTACTTGTTAAACTATCTAATCTTTCTAATTTAGTAGTTTGAAGGTAAGTAAGAATGAATTTAGTTTTTATTTTTTATTATTTTTCTTAATGTTTATTTAGTTTTGAGAGAGAGAGAGACAAAGCATGAGCGGGGAAGGGGCGGGCAGAGAGAGAGAGAGAGAGAGGGGGAGACACGGAATCCGAAGTGGGCTCCAGGCTCTGAGCTGTCAGCACAGAGCCTGACACGGGGCTCGAATCCACGGACCGTGAAATCATATGAGCCGAAGTCGAATGCTTAACCGACTGAGCCACTGAAGCACCTCTGACTTTCGTTTTTAGATTCAAGAAGACTATTTCATAATTTTCATAAATTTCCTGCGGCAGACCCAGCTAATTCTGTCCTTTGGTTGAGTGGGATGATATATTTATGTTATGGTGTATTTTTTTTAATCTGTTTTTGTCCCTGTGCTCTTTGAATGGTTTTGCATCATACTCAACATAATACTGTGTTCTGTATCACCTGAGTAAATGCATTCTAATCTTGTGTGCATTCAAGTTCTGTTTAGATTAACTCTTGGGAATTTGTAGCATGTTCATCTCCCTAGTGGATGTTTGAGAAGCTAGTATTAATGGTCGAAATTTTCACAGGTAAAAAGTGAAGTGAATAAGTTGTACAGATTGCTTGAAATAGACATCGATGGTGTTTTCAAGTCTCTGCTACTGCTGAAGAAAAAGAAATACGCCGCTCTGGTTGTTGAGCCAACGTCGGATGGGAATTACATCACCAAACAGGAGCTGAAAGGATTAGATATAGTTAGAAGAGATTGGTGTGATCTTGCTAAAGAAACTGGAAAGTGAGTTCGGCTTTCATGTGTGCTTTTGTTGTTTGTCTTTAAAAACTTCACATAGTGATGACGTGGACAAGATGTATGATTCTGCCAAGCGCAAGGACCCAACTTCTTTTTTACGTATTAATGCTCCTCACTTATTGGGAGTGGAATTTTCCAGGTAAATGAAAACTTAGAAGAAGCCAAATTCACTCAGTGAGAGATACTTGCTGTAAAATACATCTTAGGAGTTGTGACTCATGATGAGGGTAAACCTTCACATATTAGCTCCCTACAGAGTTGGTTTCATTGGTGTTGGCTTGTCTCTGTTTTGTTTTGCTTTCCTATTCTTACTAGAAAGTGCCTTGTGGTGTGTTCCTGAATCATCATAGAACCTCTTTAGGAGTTCTTTAGGAGGAACATAGTTGTTAAGGTGTCCCCATGTTTTGACTTAAATATTCTGGGATTCAAAGTGCACCACGGAGTGAGACTTTGTTTCCAACTGTATCTTTTGTGTATAAAGATTCTTAGGAATATCTAGAAAAAAATTCCTATCGGGTTAATTTAAGAGCTGGGTCTCAAATACCCTACGTACCTCAGAAATAATAAATGTCATGGCTGACCCCCTAGCTTTGCATCTGAGACTGGAAATGGTGATACTAAGGCCTGTTTTTCTTTTTTTTTTGAGAGAGAGAGAGAGAGTGCGTGCGCATACATGAACGAGGAGGGGCAGAGGGAGAGGGAGAGAGACTCTTAAGCAGGTTCCATGCCAAGCACAGAGCCTGACATGGAGCTTGATTTCATAACCATGAGACCATGACCTGAGCCAAAATCATGAGTCAGACGTTTAACCAAGTGAGCCACCCAGGCTCCCCAAGACCTCTTTTTTTTTTTTTAAAGAGTCACATTAATTTATAAAGCACCCATTAAAAAAAACCTGTATCTATATGTATTTAATGTACCATCTTTCTAGATATTCCTGTTTTCTGAACCTGCCCAATTCTGAAAATAGAACTTTTTACTTTAAAGCAAAATTTTAAATTAATCTTAATATTGCTGAATATTCACACTTTTTACTTGTTTTCCAGTCTCCCTCTTGCTTTCCACATTGGGAGATTGAGCAGTTGTTGCTTCTGCAAAACCACTCTTGATTAGGCAAAGTTGATCATCGGAGTATAGGTCACTGTTAGCCTTTTATGAAATGAAGTTTGAAATGCTTCATTGCCCCCAAATGTACCCAAAGATGAAACTACTTTGTATAGACTGTCGATTAGAGTGTTCTCTTCAGCTTTGTGTTTTCTAAGAAAAGATGCATCATAATAGAAGTAAATTTCTCTGAGTTAGAAATGTATTAGTAATTAAAGCTATACAAATGTTTTTGTCAGGGTTCTTTTTCTGACAAATTATAATGCAGCTGTCAAAGCCTTGCTCTGCATTTTCTCAGAAATGGATAAAATATTGGCTTCCTTACTCCTTTTCTTTTTCTTTTTTCCCTTTTTTTTTTTTTTGAGGGGGTCTGGTAGAATAATAGGAAGTTTTTCAGCGATAGCATAAGGTTGGAGAACACTGAGCAATATAATGAAGCCAAAGAAAGAAAAGTTTGAAATCTTGGGTTTTTTAAAAAATTTTGCGTAAAGAGCAACATATTTCTGCTTACCCAGTTAATGGTCATCTCACCTTGGTGATACCAGAAATAATATCTTGCTACTTTATGGGGAAAGTCCAATTTTTTCTTTTAAAATTTTAGCCTGTGAGCAGAATATAACTGCTTGTGAATTTTGTAGCTGCATAAATGCACTTGTGGATGGAACACATACCTTTCTCAGTGTACATTTTGTGTGAAGCATTAGCTGCTGAATGAAAAAGGGTCTGTATGTTTAAGGGCAAACCTGACGTTCCAAGGTTGGTAAACCTTTCGGAGAGTTCATGTAAAAAAACAAATAGTAACGGCCTTTTGGACATTAACGCTCATGTTAGCTTTTAGTACAGCTCTTGTCCACATGTAAATCTAATGGCATTTATCTTCCTTTTCTCTCCTTTATTAATAAAGTATAATATTAAAAAAATGAATCCTTCTCTTTTTTTGCAGCTTTGTCCTTGGTCAGATTCTTTCTGATCAAAGCCGAGACACTATAGTGGAAAACATTCAGAAGAGGTTAATAGAAATTGGAGAGAATGTGCTAAATGGCAGTGTCCCAGTGAGCCAGTTTGAAATTAACAAGGTAAATGTAGCATTTATTGCTGAGCCCAGCTGCTGCCATGTGTTTTTCGCCTCCTTCAGATAGTTGAAGAACCACCTCATCCTTGCAATCGAAATAAATTCTAGCTGGTGATGAAAGCCGCTTAACAACTATCTCCCCAATGGAGCATTAGCATACCGCTTCCTCTTCCAGCTGCTGGCACTGCCCTGTCTCCATCTTTTACTTGGTGGAAGCCTTGTTTCCAGAGATTGTGTAGAGTGACCTAGTTGATGTTTAGGGAACTAGCGAGTATTACCTTCTCCATGGTCCTCGTCCTCATCTATACTTGTTTGCAGAGGACAGCCTGTAAGCTTAGAGACAGAGACAAGAGTGTGTGTGTATGTGTGACTTTCACAGAAGGGGATCCTTAGAGGTATTGTAATGAGAGGGCTTTTGTGGGACATAGTTATTTAGAATTAAGATGGTGATAGCATTTTTTGTATAGCCAGAGCACTTGTGCTTTTATTTTCTTTTTAAACTATGTAATTTAGACTCTGTGGACAGTTTTAGTTGTTGAAAATAGGGAATATTTTTTTCTTACCTAATTTGAAAAATAAAACCTTGGTTTCCAAAGTGCTGTGTAATATAAGATGTTAGTTTGCAGATCTCCTTTTTTTCCTCCATTTGAAGAGTACCCTTACATATACAGAAGCTAATTCTGCAAATACCATTTTATCCATTCTGTGATAGATTATGTTGTCAGAGCTGATAGAAAAAAAGAACTTTAATGAAAAAGAATTTGATGATGATATAAAATGGAAGAGTTAAGAGTTAAAACTCTAATGATACCTTCATGATACCTTATGTTAAGGTGATGCCTGTCATTTTTGCACATTTTCTTACTCTTGGAAACGTACTTTTACATTGAAGCGATTACAATACATATTATTTGGAAATGTGTTTTTGTTTACATTTTATTTATTTTTGAGAAAGGGAGAGAGAGCACAGGTGGGGGAAGGGCAGAGAGAGAGGGAGACACAGAATCGGAAGCAGGCTCCAGGCTCTGAGCTGTCAGCACACAGAGCCTGACATGGGGCTCCAACTCAGAACTGTGAGATCATGACCTGAGCCGAAGTCGGACGCTTAACCACCTGAGCCACCCCAGCACCCCAAGGAAATGTGTTTTTATTTAACGTAAACAGATTTTGCCACATTTCTATGTTATCTTAAAAATGATCATGTTAATTTTGTATTTCACTGATACATCTTTATTTAAAAATTTTGTCTGATTATTTACATTAGTTTTGATATTATAAATAACCAGATTGAACATCTTTCCTTCTTTATCTTTTTGCTTCTGAATGAATTATATTCTTAGTTTAGGTTCCTTGGCGTGAAATATTTGAGTCAAAAGATAGGACTATCTGGAGCACCTGGGTGGCTCAGTTGGTTGAGCATCTGACTCTTGATTTCGGCTCAGCTCGTGATCCCTGGGGCGTGGGATTGAGCCCTGTATGTCATTCTCTTTGCTGAGCATGGAGCCTGCTTTGGATTCTCTCTCTCTCTCTCTCTCTCTCTCTCTCTCTCTCTCTCTCTCTCTCTCTTCTTCCTCTACCCCTTCCTCTCTGCTTCTGCCTGCTCTTTCTGAAAATAAAAAAATACAGGAATATCTGTACAGCTCTTGCCACATTGCTTTGTAAAAGGGTGATAACCAATTGATTAAATAAAATGTGTGTGCCAGTGTCACACAGATTTCCTTGTATTGGTAGTAGTTCACTGGTGATAATATCATTGATAACATTTAAATAAAATAATGCTGTCACTGTGATATGAAAGTGTCTCACTTTTGGATTTAATTTGCATTTGTTGGTTTTTAGAGAAGATGAGTATTTGCTATGCATATCCTTAGGATTAGTATTTATTTTTAGATAAGCCATTTGTTCCTTACACCTTAACTGTGATGTCTTTAATGTCACAAAAAAAGAGACACTCTTTTATATACAGAAGCACAAACAACTAGAAGTAAATATTAGAAGAGGACATGTGCTTTGGCACTAGCTCTTCACTTTAACTGATGCCATGTTCACCTGTTGGCATGGCTTTACTTGTGACATCTAAACACTGATTTCCTTTCAGATTTTGTTTGGTCTGTCTCAGAAATTTGCATGAGGAAGAGTTAAAACTGCAGTCTTGCCTTGATCACTTTTTGCATCACTTCCGCAGGTTGTATCCCTGACACTGTCTACCTTGTTAGAAACGTGGGCCCTGTATTCCAAGGAGTTCCCGGCAGGAGTTTGGAAGGCTGAATCCAAACATGACCATATTACAGGCACAATAACACTGAGCACGTGTCCCCTAGGCCATTGCACCCCCACTGTCATCTTCTCATATGAACAATGACAGTGTTACTAGTATGCCAAGAAACTGAAGTCATAGGCACACTGGCAGTGTCCAAGTTCTGATGAGCAGTCTATAGTCTTGTGATTTTTAAGTTTTTACTATTGAAATTGTTAAACTTAAAAGTAGAGAGTAGTATTATGAGTCCCCATGTATCCATCATTCAGCTGCAATAATTGTCAATTTACAGGGACATTATTATTAACCACAGTAATAGTAATAGTGTGATCAGGACTGTGCATTCATTTTTCTGTGGCAGAACTAAAATTCTAAGTCACTATCTTTATAATCTCCATTTTACTTGACATAGTGGCTGGCAAGTAACAGTTGTCCAGTGAATATTAAAAGAATTTGGTTGCTTTCTTTTTTTTTTAATTTTTTAACGTTTATTTATTATTGAGAGACAGAGCATGAATATGGGAGGGGCAGAGAGAGGGGGAGACACAGAATCTGAAGCAGACTCCAGGCTCTGAGCTGCCAGCACAGAGCCCGATGCGGGGCTCGAACTCCCAAACTGCGAGATCATGACCTGAGCTGAAGTCGGACACCCAACCGACTGAGCCACCCAGGCGCCCCTTCAGTTGCTTTCTTAATCTTCCATTCATCACACATGCACTACCTCTTATAAGCACAATGCTAGATTCGGGAATATAAAATTGAATGAGCAAGTCAAGGTCCATGTTTTCAAGATGGTGATGGTCTGTCAAAGATATATTTACTGTCCCATATTTTTATACCTTTTTTTTTTTTTAATTTTTTTTTCAACTTTTATTTATTTTTGGGACAGAGAGAGACAGAGCACGAATGGGGGAGGGGCAGAGAGAGAGGGAGACACAGAACCGGAAACAGGCTCCAGGCTCTGAGCCATCAGCCCAGAGCCCGACGCGGGGCTCGAACTCACGGACCGCGAGATCGTGACCTGGCTGAAGTCGGACGCTTAACCGACTGTGCCACCCAGGCGCCCCTACACCTTTTTAAAAATAAAACGGATTTCTGCAGTGGTGATTCAAGCGCAATCAATTCTTTTTTTCCCTTTGTTTTTTTTATTTTTTATTTTTTTAATTTTTAAAATTATATTTTTTTAATTTACATCCAAATTAGTTAGCATATAGTGCAACAGTGATTTCAGGAGTAGGTTCCTTAATGCCCCTTACCCATTGAGCCCATCCCCCCTCCCACAACCCCTCCAGCAACCCTCTGTTTGTTCTCCGTATTTAAGAGTCTCTTATGTTTTGTCCACCTCCCTATTTTTATATTATTTTTGCTTCCCTTCCCTTATGTTTATCTGTTCTGTGTCTTTAAGTCCTCATATGAGTGAAGTCGTATATTTGTCTTTCTCTGACTGACTAATTTCACTTAGCATAATACCCTCTAGTTCCATGCACGTAGTTGCAAATGGCAAGATTCATTCTTTTTGATTGCCGAGTAATACTCCGTTGTATATGTATACCACATCTTCTTTATCCATTCATCCATCGATGGACATTTGGGCTCTTTCCATACTTTGGCTATTGTGGATAGTGCTGCTCTAAACATAGGGGTGCATGTGTCCCTTCGAAACAGCATACCTGTATCCCGTGGATAAATGCCTAGTAGTGCCATTGCTGGGTCGTAGGGTAGTTCTGGTTTTCATTTTTTGAGGAATGTCCACACTGTTTTCCAGAGCGGCTGCACCAAGCACAGTAAATTCTGATGAAAGGCCTATCTGTGTCATAGTTTTTCCTCAGTCTTGTTTACAGCAAGCTATTTATATGTCAGAGGTGATGTGTCTTGATCTCTCTGAATACTTACAATAAACATAAACAAGTTTTAAAGAAAACTTGTGAGCAGTTCACTTTTTATGTTTTATCGCTTTCAAAGGAGAGTGGAGCAGAACAGTCTATGTGACTGGTTGTGGATGATTTTATGACAGGATATCTGTTTATCTGTAGATACCGATATTTTTGTGAACTTGGGAGGGATTGAAAATAGGAGGCTAGCCTTGGGTGGAGGAGTAAAGTGGTGAGATTTACCTTTGTAGAGATTTTAGCCCTTGTTGTTGAAAGCAACGGAAAAACACTGGGTGTGATTTTCTGAATTACTGCAATCTTAGCTTAAATATATTTTATAAAGTAACACAAAGTACTTCACAGTTGATTTGTATAGCCCTAGCTAACTTGAGCCTAAACCACCAGGAAACATTTTTTTTTTAAATCAAGCCTTCGAAAACTAGCTTGTAAAATCCCCAAATAGCCTCAATCTAATAATTGGAAAGTATGTCAGATGAAATTCAGAATTTCTTAACATTGCTCTGATGTATAGTCAGTTGAAGAAGATAATGGTTTTTTTTTAAGTAGAGTTATATTGATTAAGATTTCTACGCAGCATTACCCATCCAAGTCAATCAAGACTCCACATAATGCAGGTTGGAGGAGATTCAAATATGTGGAGCATTTCCTAGGCACTCTCTGGCCCTGAGTGTATGATTTACAAAGTGGACATGACATGGGTGTGTGCCGCCCTTTGGAGAACCTGCTTTATTCCTACTACAGCATTTCTCAGAGTTCCTGCTCTCAGGGCACTTGCACAGTCTTAAAATATTGAGGGCGGCAAGAGATTTTATGTGTGGTCCAAATTAATATTTACTGTTAGAAATGAAAACTGAGAAGTTTTAAAAACATTTATTTGTTTAGAAATAGCAATAAGCCCAGTATGTGATTCAAAAATAACATTTTTCCTTGAAATAACTATGTATTTCAAAACAAAGAAAAATTAGCCAGAGGAGTGGCATCATTTTACAATTTTGCATATCTCTTCAATGTCTAGTTTGGTAGAAGACATCTGGATTCTCATATCCACTTGAATGTCCAGTCTCTTGTCGTGTGTGGTTTTGGTTGAAGTATAGGAAGAAAATCCATTTTCACACAAATATGTAGTTGGAAAAAGGAGAAATATTTCACTACTTTTTTCAGATAGTTGTAATATATATTCTCCTTTGATTCTACACCACTATTATCTAAATGGTATTTTTAAAATTTTTTTTCATATTTTATTTGAGAGAGAGAGAGAATCCCAAGCGGGCTCTGCACTGTCAGCACAGAGCCTGATGCAGGGCTCGAACTCACGAACTGTGAGATCATGACCTGAGCCAAAATCAAGAGTCAGATGCTTAACCAGCTGAGCCACCCAGTCTCACCTAAGTGGTATTTTCTTAAAGGCTATTTGTAATGGGGAAATCTGAAACCTTATCAGTGAACTTTTCATAATCTCACATTAAAATCTGTTGGTCTGTGTTGTACTTGGAATAGATACTTTACTCATGCAAAGCATTATGCACTGGCCATTTATGAAATGATAGTTCTGGCAGTTGTACAGACCTTCCAAATATTGAATGCATTTTATTGTAGATTATTCAAAATCACATTTTAAAATATTTCCTGCTATTAGCATTAGAAAAGTCTTTAAGGATAGAAAAGCTGTCAAGCTCACACACACGCAACGAGTTTTCCAGAATTCTAATTTGTGCTTAAAAGTTTAAATTTTACCTTAGGCAGTACATATTGCCACTTGTTTGTCTTCAGGTTGCAGGTTCACTCCGTTTTTTTTGAGAAATTGTCTGCTGAAGACCCAAGTTAGAATAGTAGTAGTTGGCTCATCATTCTTGTAAGGAAAAACTGTGTTCTATGAAAAAGCCAGCTAGTTTGGCTTGCAAGTCTGAACATTTGCACAAGTGCTTTCCGTCGAGTAAGCTTCATTCTTTAGTATACAGTAGACATGGCTTATGTGTAATTCTTATCTTGTCACACAAAATATTAGCCTTGTATTCAGGGTCAGGAGCTGAAAAATCTAAAACTTTTTGCTGTTTCATAAAGGACATTCATTTTTAAAATTTTTTATTTTAGAGAGAGAGTGCGTGTGTGAATGGGGTAGGGGAGGGAGAGAGCGAGCGAGCGAGCGCGCAAGCAAGAATCTCAACCAGGTTCCACGTTCAGCACGGAGCCTGACACGGGGCTCAGTCCCATGACCCTGGGATCGTGACCCATGCAGAAATCAAGAGTTGGACCCTCAACCAACTGAACGACCCAGGCACCCCATTAAGGATATTCTCAAGTGAAACTGGTTTCTTTCGCTTTTTCTTTCTTCTTTTTTCCTTTTCTTTTTTTTTCTTTTGAGAACGCTGAGCGTGTGGTGGCAAAGAATACCAGGAATGGTGCCACACTTTGGTGTGGCAGCCCCGTTCATGTTTATGAGGCATCAGGATCTTTACCTACCACTGCTTCTGCATTACCAGTGCCAACAGTATTGTTAGAAGAATAATTTTGACCTCTCACCTTCCTAAAAGGGTGCCCGGAACCCCCACAGGTCTGCAGAGCACATTTAGGTGATGTAGTCATGCGGCGCCCTGTTCCCTGCCCTTCCTCTTGTCTTTTGATACCCACCACAGGGCTAGATCCCTTCCTTCTCCCCTTTGTGCATACTGAGTTCTAGTCCAGTAGACTGTATTCTGTGTCACCTCTTCTTTGAATTTTTGCTTTTATCTCTGCCCAGAATGTTCTTGCTCTTGTCACCTTGTCTTAAAATGCTGTTTTTCTTCACATGCCAGCTCAAGTTTTTTCTCCTATGATTTCTGTTCTCAGATGATAGTGATCTTTGCCTCTAAACTCTCTCCCTAACACTTTGCTCCACATCTCCCTTAGGGCACATGTAGCTTATTTTTGAGGTTTCATTCGGGGAATGGGGAATCTTCTAATAGCAGATGACTTAGAACCAGTGACCGTCTTACTCATCTCTCAGTACTTTACAGTGCTTGAACTTAGTTAATTATTGCAGAGTGAGCAAAATCATTTATTCTGCAAACCTTGGGTTGCCCTTGCACGCCAAGAACGGTCGTGAGCATTGTGGATGCAGCAGCAAGCAAGGCTGACCTGTTCCTGCCCTCGTGGGGCCGACTTTGTGCTTGCAGCTCACTCATTCTGCCTTTCTGGAGCTGAAAGTGAGTGTTAAGTCCACCGATTTCTGGCACCTTTGAGATTTATGTAGGCTAGAGAAGCCTTTGGGAAACACCGTTCAGTCAGAGTAACTGCTCTGCATCAGTCCTTACTAACCAGTTAATTCAGGGAGAGAACTGCAAACATGAGGAGAAACTCTAAAGGCTTCACAGGAAACTGAATTTATAGTCTTAGTTTTTTATAGCCAAGTATTACATGCCATGGCCCATAAACTTGTATTTCTTTTTTGCCAGAGTTCCATTTGGTCATATTAGTTACTCAATGAAGGAGGGAGGAGTCTTGTGGATGGAATGTGTATGGACTGTGGCACTGTTTTCTACATGCAGCTTCTGTCCATCTTATGTTTCTGTGGCTGATAGAATTCTAGGAAAGATGTATTTAGTGTCTATCTGTGTGAGAAGGGTTTTATTTTAAACCGTGGGGCTTTTTGTTTCCTCTTTTCCTCTTTTAGGCATTGACCAAGGATCCCCAGGATTACCCTGATAAGAAAAGCCTACCTCATGTACATGTTGCCCTCTGGATAAATTCTCAAGGAGGCAGAAAGGTGAAAGCTGGAGATACCGTGTCGTATGTCATCTGTCAGGTAAAATTGTAGTAATTAATAAGACTCCCAGACCTCTTAACCTATAGTAAACTTCAGATCACCACAGTGTCTTACTTCGTGCTCTTCCAAACAATTGGTCCTGTAAAGAGATGGGTTAGTCTGGTTGGTTTTATAATATTTGAAGCCTTAGTCAGAGGTCTGAGGCATGTTATTAAAATTTTCCTAAAGCATTTAAGACCAGTGTCCTGGTTCACTTGAAATTATCTTGGTGAGACAGATGCATGACAGTGGTTGCTGTTTCACCCCTAAACTGACTTGAGTGATAATGTGTGTAAGTTTGGTCACATGTCCAGCAGGAGTCTGTTATTCCTTTTGCCATAGTTTCCATTAGGAATACTGTCAGGATAAGAGAGCGGATGCATGTTTCCCTAGCCTGTGTTCGAATAGTCCCTTGAAAAAAGTGTGAAGTACTTGGTAATATGGAGAAAAGTGACGGATCCTAAAAACATTCCCTAGGAAGAAAACACAAATTGTCTAACCACTTTGGGGTCTTTTCTTTATTTTGAGTGGCGGTGGCCTAGAACCCACCTCCTTGCCTTCTCCCTCTTCCATGAGGCACCTCTGAGGAACCTCTGACGCCTCTGGAACACAAGTTTACACCACTAACCAGTTTCTTTGGAGAGGAGCATGCCTTTAACAGGGATGGGGAAAGATGGTAGGACAGAAGAGTAGTTTTTTTCTTTGAACGCACTTAACTCCAGTTGGAGCAAAGGAGAGGTCTCATCTCTTTCTCCTATTAAAAAAAAAAGTCACAGCCTCTATCCAAATTCTTTAAAATTAATTGTGGTGTGGTATACTTATCAAAAGGCATAATTGATCTGTGTAAGGCTTTGTTTTTAATTAACTATTACGTTCTGTCATTACAGTGGAAAAAATGAGATAAGCCTTGAACTTCATTGCATTATGATTGATCTTTGTCAAACTACAGTCAGTGTGTTTTTAAAACATAGAGTCTTTTCAGAATTTAAAAATTAGCTGCTAATATCTGCTCGGTATCACAGATGATGTACATAACAAATGATTTAAGTACATGGACAGGAATCAGCACTTGACTCTGTCTCCCTCCTAGGGTTACCCTTGATTAAGAACTGTTACAGAAAGCCAATTCCTGCAGGAAAATATTTCCATAAATGTCTGACTCGCTCAATCCCTTAATGTGCTTTGCATATTGCCTCTGACAAGTCTCATCTCAAAAAAACAATTTTCATATTATGCAAATAAAGATTTTGGTAAATAGGCTAGTTTTGTTTCACTTATGATTTCACATACATGGAAAAGCTCTTAGATTATTAGTGACAGGAACAGATGGCAATGCAGCTTTGAAAATCATATAGGTTCTGAGAAATGACCTCTAATAATGAAATCCAGCCAAAATTATGTTTTGGCTAAACCTGGAGTGGAGATGTGTGGTAGTGCGATCGATGTATTTAGAAGTCCGGGTTATGTTCCTTGATGTCTAGATATTAGGTCTTAAGCTTGCTTTTTCTCGGGTCTTACTGAGCTGGAAAAGCTCAAAAAATGCTGACGCTGATATAGTGCGATAAATCCATTTTGATGTATTGTCAATATTTCCCCCATCCACTGGTGCTGGGCCTTAACTTACTTGTTAAAACTACAGTTCATGTTTCTTTTTATGAAGCCTTCTCATTGTATCCCAGGAAAAGCTGCAGGACTTGGATTCGCCTCTATCCCCTGGCAGCGGGGCAAGCCTGCTTTGAGGATGTTTGTGCGCCAGAGTTGCCTACCTCTTTTGCTTTTAGGGACTCACACTATTCTGTTTCCAAACACAACCATCTATTTAGAATCTCTTTTTGATATTTTGAAGAGTACTTTACTGCTCTAAGCAAAGGTGTCCTCTGCAAATAGTCTGTCTCCTAGACAGGTTCCGTTTTGTTTAAAATTTCTAATTAAAATTCGACTATAGTACTCTATTGATAATTTACTCAGACTATAAATTCAGATGAGTTCAGAGAGTAATGTTTTTGGTGTCTGATTTATATTGTAGTTCATCGACTTGTAAAGCCTACATGAATTATTTGCTGAGATCTTAAATCAACTTCCACTTAATGGTTAAGTTTTAAATCCTTAATTATTTAACTTTCATTAGACCTAATTTCCATAAGGCATGCCTTTAACATAATTGTTTTAAGGGGCCCCCTTGTACACCCATTTAAATAACTTTTTTCCATTAGTTTCCTTCTAAAGATGACGACATAGTTTTGAATGAATTGATTGCACCTGGTTGTCTCTGTGAAGTATGTACTTTGTGAACTTTGTGAATTACTACGTAGGCACTTAATGCAGGATGATTGTTAATCAGTTTTTAAAGCGTATGCCGTGTGTTACTGCATATACCGTGGGATCTTGCTAGGTTGGAGAATTAGGTCTGTGAGGGATATATCTTATGTCACGGCCTGAATGTTTTTCCAACACAACATAGCAAAACCTGTCTTACCAATTCTTTTGAATTTAGTCATGTTTGGGCTCAGATTTTTTAAATACAGCAAGAACTATGATTGGGTTGGGGCACCTGGGTGGCTCAGTCAGTGAAGCATCTGATCCTTGTTATCAACTCAGGTCTTGATCTCAGGTTGTGACTTCAAGCTCCCCGCATTGGGCTCCGTGCTAGAAAAGAAAAAAAAAAAAAAAAGAAATCTATTTGTGTCAGTGTGAAAACTGGTCTTTTGTGTGGTTATTTAAAATAAAAACTTTCTTGAGGATATGCTTAGAAATTTTCAACTGCTTTTTTAAAAACTTGCCTTACTCTGAGAATATCTTCTAATATATTGGAAAGTAACTCACGTGCCTTCAAAAAAAATTTGCCTCTACAATTTGATTTTTATTTACCATTAAAAAGTAGTTAACATTGTTGTAATCTTAAGAACAGACTAGATTTTTTTTTGTTCATTTATTTATTTTGAGAGAGAGAGAGAGAGAGAGAGAGCACGAGCAGGGGGAGGGGCAGAGAGACGGAAGGAGGGAGAGAATCCCAAGCAGACTCCGTGTTGTCAGCACACAGCCTGATGCAGGGCTCAGTCTCACAAACCGCAAGATCATGACCTGAGCCAAACTAAGAGCTGGATGTTTAACCAATTGAGCCACCTAGGCACCCGAAGGACAGACAAGTTTTAAAAAAAAAAAAAAAAAGAATTCTCTAAATTAATCAAGTTTCAGGTGTGTGTTAACAAAGTCAGTCTCAATACAGGTGTGGTGCATAGAGACGCTGCCCAGGGATTTTTCACACCGTTTTTGTCCTTAACCGTCATCTTACCCTCCTCTCATGATTCAGACTTCTCAAAGGGCAACAATTAAAGTTGATGAATTCTGCCTAATTTGTTTTTACCATGTTGTGAACTCCTGAAAAATAACTAAATGGCAAGTTTTTCAATCCAGGGTTTGCTTTCTTTCTAGGTGTTTCATTATATCCCAGACCAGGTAGGACCTAGTTGATAAATATCTCCGTTTGTTTCCCTCAGGAGCCTTGCCAGATAAAGAGGCCTCTGCCTCCAGTCTGGTGAAGACAGTGGCGTGCAAGTAGCCTCTTCTTGGGTTGGGTTCTGAGAAGGGGCTGAGTGTAGCAGGAATGAAAGAATAGGGTTCATGTTATCTATTTGGCAGAGCAGCTGAGCATTGTGAATAGTTAAAATTGACTTGTCTGATGGGGCGCCTGGGTGGCTCAGTCTGTTCAGCGGCCAACTTCGGCTCAGGTCATGATCTCACAGTGTGTGAGTTTGAGCCCCACGTCAGGCTCTTGTGCTGGCACCTCGGAGCCTGCTTCGGATTCTTTGTCTCTCTCTCTCTGCCCCGCCCCCCCCCCGCCCCCCCCCCCCCGCCCTCTGTCTCTCTCTCGAAAATAAACAAACATTTTAAAAAATTGACTAGTCTGAATGTAAAATTCTGTTGCTGACAAGAGGAGGTATGGAGCAAATTGTTGGATGACTTGTAGAGTCACAGATGTTGGTGACCTCACCCACAGGGCTGTGGATCAATTATATAGAATTCCACGGCTTTTTATAAAGAGGAAACCTTTGAGGGGCCCCTGGGTGGCTCAGTTCCTTAAGAGTCCGACTTCAGCTCCCGGTATGATTTCACGGTTCGTGGGTCCAAGCCCCACACCGGCTTCTCTGCTGTCAGCACAGAGCCTTCCTCAGATCCTCTGTCTCCCTCTCTCTCTGCCCCTCCCAGCTCTTGCTCTCTCTGTCTCTCCCAAAAATAAATCAATAAACGTTTTTTGTTTTTTGTAAGAAGAGCCTTTGAAAAGATACTCTCTGACCCATCTTTCTTTCCTCGAGGAGAGCCATGTAAACAGTACGAAATGGCATGCCCTTCATTCCACCGGCCAGATACTTTGCTTCTAGAGCATTGCCATTCCACCAAGATAGCTCATTAATTTTATTCCTATTATATCTTCTATATGAGTCACTACTCTGTGGGTTTCATACTCCTTTCTTGACCGCTTGCTCATTTGTTTCTCGATACATATAGCTCCTCAAAGAAAATACTACCCCTAGGGGAGGCCTTTAAGATGAGATTATGACTAGAATCCTTGCATGAAGGGATTGAATTCACATGGTAAAAGGACCACACATGCCTTTTCTCATTACTCCTAAAAGGCCTTTCTGGTTAGATTGATAGTTAGCAAGTCTTCTCAGTGTGCTTCTGTGATATGGCAGGTGGAATTATTTAATCTAGTCATGCCATCTTGTTGGTTTCATGTTTCAACAAAAAATAGAACACAACACATGCTGGATTTACATTCTTGGACAGTGGGTGACGTGTTTTCCTTGATCTTCCTACTCTTAGATACATATGAAATGTTCACCAATAGGTCAAAAGGACTTCTTGGTGTTTGTAATTGAATACATAAAATTTGAATTGTTCTCCCTCTTTGTGGCCAGGCAAGTATGTGTGACTGAATTTCTTAACAGCTACCTGTGCCGTGTCCTTTTGTAGGATGGGTCAAACCTCAGTGCGAGTCAGAGGGCCTATGCACCCGAGCAGCTACAGAAACAGGACAATTTAACCATTGACACCCAGTACTACCTGGCTCAGCAGATCCACCCGGTCGTGGCTCGGATCTGTGAGCCAATAGACGGAATCGATGCTGTCCTCATTGCAACGTGGTTAGGTAAGTGTCCCCAGCTCACATAGCCTCTTACCCGGCTGCGTATACCAGCAGCCACAGTCCTCCCTCAACTGTTGCAAGCCTTGTTTATCGGCACGGTATGTGTCGAGCACTTCTTTGTTTATAGTTGGGTATTTATTTTTGTGGTTGGTTGATTACTCTCTGTCTCCCTTCATAGGCTGGGGAGCCCACATATTTGCTCCCTCTGTAGCCACATGCCTGCTCCACAGTAGGCACTCAGTCAGTAAATGTCGAGGGAAGAGAGGGAAGGCAGGAGAAGAGAGGAGGAGAAGATTGTAGGCATAGTTCCAGTGTCTGAGCTTACGTTGTCGTTGCTTTAATCGGTGAACTTCTATTAATAAGGAGATTGATGGTATCGTGATGGGTGGTTTATCTTGTCTGTATCTCTAAATGTATTTTTGTATAAAGTGAGAGTACAAAGCCTTTTTTTAAAGAGTAAGAGTAAAAAGTTTAATTTTTAGTATACAATTCCCTGTGAGTATCCTACTCTAACTTTATTTTAAATTCTTTGAAAACCAGACTTGCTGTTACCTTCTAGGAATGAGCTGATTCCTAATTTGTCATCATCCCAGGAGGTATTGGTCAACCCCAAAACTTCTGTGTTTTGACTTTTTCCTGTGTCACCAGACTGTCATCTCTTGCTTACAGATGCATTTCGTTACTTGCTCTGACTTCATTTCTAGATGGCCAGCATGGAAAGGGTTACAGTGCTTTAAGATGTCTACTCTCTTTCCCATTGTCCGCAAAGATGAGTATTTTTAGAATACTGCCTAATAAAGTCCTTAGATGACGCCTCGCAGTCTGTAAGTGAAGTCCAGGTGCCACTGACATCTCACAGTCTTTAACTCTGGCAGTTGTAGACTCTAACTTTGGAGCTCCAACCTGTATTTTTAGCCTTATTTCTTAATCGGTATACTTAGGGTCCCCTTAATGTGGCATTGCTCATTGTGTCCCTGCTTCATGGAAAATTCTCCCCCTCTTCTCATTGAAATGTCTGACTTAAGACATGGGTGTTGACATCATCATAGGGACTTGGGTGTCCATGCTGGTTCTGTGTTTCACAAGCTCTGTGGCTTTCACAAGCCTCCAAACCTTGTTCAAAGCCTTGGTTTCTGGAATCGTAAGGCGGAGTTGCTCTGAGGGGGCAATAGGCTGATGCACAGGTGAACCTCTGCCCGGGCCTGGAGCAGAGAGGGTGCTGTTAGCAGCCACGCCCTGCGCTCCTGCCCGGCCTCTGCGTAAATGTGTCCACGGCCTCTCCAGTCCCAAAGGTTTATACGTAGTTAGTGCTCACTCTGCATGTGTGGACCCGGATGTGTGCCATCCTGCCCCTGGTGAGCATTTTCCTCAGCTTCTGCCTGCTAGCCCTGACTCCACTCTTCTGCCAGTGTCTGCTCTGGAAGTGGAAACTTATTTTTGACCTTTGCCTAAGCAGAACATAATTAGGATGATAAAATCTGCTACTCAAATCGTCATATAATGTGTTCTCAGAGTTGAGTTGTATTTGATGATGTTTATAAATCCTCAGCTGGGAGGAGGGGCATCGAAACGCACAGTAGTTGTTAGCTTCCTTCTTTCTCATCTCCGCATTGGGTGCTGCTCTGTCGGATACCATACTAAGTACTTTGTATATGTTATCTCATTTAATCTTTGCAAGAACCTCATGAGGGTGTGTTGTATTCGCTCCATTTTACAGAGAAGGAATCAGAGGCTCAGAGAGGTAACTAACTCGGTCTTGTCACATAGCTAGTAAGGGGACTGGCTGCATTTGGATGGGACGCAGCTCTCTGTGAACTCCAAAGCTCTTCACCGCTGCACCACCCTCTCCTACCTGTTCTTAGCTCTGAGAGGCGATGACACAGCTCTTCAGGCAGGAGTGGAGTGGTGTGGATGTGAAGGCACAGGAATTTCATCTTCTTGCGCCCTCCTCTCCCTGTTGCACCCACCAGTGGACATTCGCAGTAAAAACCCCCCAAGAAGAACCATTTTTTTGAAAGAGTAGGGCTCCCAGTTTTTCCATTAGTACCACCTCACCAAGAACCTATTCTAGAGGCTAATTGCTATCCTTTCCTTCCCTGGTGTGAAATTTCCCAGTGGCCCGGCACTGAGCAGGAGTAGATGGATGAAGTGCCCCCCTGCCCTGGCCCCGAGTGACACATAGTCAGCACCGAGCCTCGAGGGAAGGGTGGGGGAGCCTGCCTGGTGGGTAACCCGATACCCGCTCGTGCATCTCAGTACTGGTCTCAGAGGGACCCAGAAGGATTTTGTCGGTTCTGGGGTCATATTTAAGGTAGTTCTAAGTTAAACAGTGGACACATTTTGACTTGCTTAAAGACAGACTTGATCCTAATTGCCACTGCCCTTTGGTCACAGGCTCTGCCTTATGAATCCAGTTTTCGCAAATCATTTTCCAAGCCGGTAGCCCTGTGGGTCCTGTCTGCAGAGGGTTCATGTTATTACTGACCAGGCTCACTGTGCGCCCGGAGCCCTCCGTACTTGGGCACAGCTCCACCCAGCCTCCACCTCTCCTAGCCCATCACCTGCCACCTCTTGGTGCCAGGTAGCCACTCAGAGCTACTGGGAAGATGTGTGTCTTTGGTTCCCAAGGAGCTGCTGCGACTCCCCCTTTTTATCTTCCAGTGTTTATCTTGAGCTGCTTGGCAGTGGGTCTTCGGCCGAGGGCCTGTGAAGTTGTCTCCATTGTGCTGTCCCCTCGTCCTGTGCTTGTCCTCTGCTCCCACGGCAGCTCCTGTTGTTACCGGCGCTGTCCGCATCTCTGCCTGTATTAGTGAGAAACCCCCAGTCCTTTCTCTCTCCCTCTTTGCCCATAGGAGGTCCACGTGCATCAAGTGCAGGCCTGCAAATGTCATGGACCATGAAGGTCTGTAGAAAATGTGGAAGCTCCCCAGGCGGCTCTGTGCCCGCCTTTGCCCCCTGCCCTCTGCAGGAGCCATGTTCTGATCTGCATCCTTTATCCCTCCCCCGCCCCCCCAGAGAAAAATCAGGATGGCTGTTTTTCACTAGGGGATTAGAGGCCCCTGTTACCAGTTCTCCCTTAGCCTGTGGTTTTAGGGCGGAGGAGAGTGGAGGAGGTGGGGAGGTGGGGGGAAAGTAAGAGGAGTGTAAGGGGGTGCATGGTTTCTAAGAGGTGCAAGCTGTAGGCATAAAATTACTGTAATTTGTTTTTAAAATTCTAAATCTGTTTTCTTTATATGAAAAAAAACTACAGTTCGTGAACTGACAATGTTAAATAAGTTGAAGTGTACAAATGTATACATAAAATACAGGCTCTCCAACTGCCTAATCACAGACATAAAATAACTCTCTTGCTTTTAATGTAGTTTTTATCTTTGATTAATGAAATGTATTACAGTGTTGAAACTTCAGTGAAGTTTGATACTTTGTCCTTTTAGTTAGTACAAAGAAATCAGGAATAATGGCATAATTTCATTTATGAAAATTATTAAGTTCATGATTTTTTATTTTTAAGACTCTTTTGTGGAGAGCAAGTATATTTTTCCACCACCTTTTTCTTTTTCTATTGCTTTTATACTGCTTTCCTTGAAATGAAAGGCAAGCATCAAGTGTTGGTTTTATCCTGTGGCTTCACTTTGGAAATTCTCCGACTATTTCTCCCTGTCAAGATACCTCCTGAGGTCTGTCTGCTGGCATGTTGCATGGCCAGGTGTTCTGTATAGGAAGGCCATTTTAGTGCAAAGGAGAGAGGATAGTCTATTAGATGAGTGAATGAATAAGTGTGTTGAATTGAAAGAGAATAATTTGTTCTCTCTAATAACTAATGGTCCTCATTATCCCACAGTAAAATATGTATCATTTTTCTGAAACCCATGCAAGATTATTGCTATTGGGCTTAAAGAAAGCGAAATTTTACTCTTTTCCATCTGTGAACAGAAAAAAATATAGTCTTACTCTTCTTACACAATAGCCCTATGGGAAACATGGCCACAAAAACTTAGAACTCTTAGCTTTTGTTCTCCAGACCATAGGTTTTTTTTCTCTTGTTCTAATGAAATCCCTCCATAGTCTGTAGAGGAAATATTCACAGTATGCTACAACATCCACATAGTCTTCTGTACCTAAGAAAACAGGCCAGTGATAAGAGTAGTCTAAAGCTCATCCTTGAATTTCATCTTTTAATAAATTTGTATTTCATGCATAAAAGTACTTAGAATTATGTAATATCTTTTCTCTAATGAGCAATAATTTGTATACTAACCGTCAAGTACATTTCTTCATGGCCATTGATCAAATTGCAGGCATTTGCCTGTCTGGGCAGTTTTGTCATTTGTCCTGAGAAACTATAGATATTTGAAGAATGAGAATTTAGAATTTAATCTCTGAAAGTAGTGTTTAAAACAAGACAACATGGTTAACCCAGTATGTTCCTGGATTCACTTGGAAAGTAAAAATTCCCTTTTAAAAAAATGACCCCATATCCCACACAGGTTACAGAAGGTAGTTTTTGTCAATAGATAGGGTCCAGTAACACCCAAGAAATGAGTGCAACAGCAGGCCAGGCAATGTCAGGGGTGCCTTTGACAGGCCTACAAAAGATGGGGGTGGGGTGGATAAAGTATAGGCGGTTGCGAGTAGAATGATGTCACCAGCAGGTGCCTCGGGTATCACTTTGTTGATCCAAGACTCTTGCCTTTTTTCACGATCAAGCTCTTAGAAGAACATACATATGTGACCATCATTTGCAAATCTTAAATATTTCCTATAACGTGATTAATAAAATTTAAAAAGTAAGATCGCACCAAAGGCAAAGTAGGTTATTATCTTGTCTGCTGATAAGAACCACCTCTTCTGGGATGGAGCGCCATTCCACCGTATCACCAGTGGGTCATGCTCCCAGCCTACCTGTGCATTCATTGGATACTTGAATGTTGAAGCCTGCTGGGCTCAGCGTCATAATGGGCACTGTGAGGGATACGAGGATGACTAGGCCATGGCTCCTTTACTCACATTATAGCCTGGGCCATTTTGTCCATTTCACCATGGTAGGGAAGACTAGTGGACAGCACAGTGCATGTCCCAAGACAGGTAAAATAAAGGATTATAGGCATTCAGGGGAAGCACAGACCACTTGTAGCTTGGGCCACTAGAGAAGAGTTGATGAAGGTCTTGGCATTTGGCATTATGGGCTATGCTTTGGAGAGGCCAGCGTGGACTCGAGATTGGTTGCCTGTTCCCACCTCTCATTAGTTCTTCCAGCCCATTGCTGAATGGCAGTGGCCCCGACCTGCACGGCAGTGACCCGTGCCATCTCAGCCACTCCACATGACACATGAGGGCCCGCAGTGACACTGCTCACCTAAGTCAAACAAAGATCCCTGGGAACTTGGAGCCAAACTCTGAAGCATGTTTAGAATATTTGCTGGGACTGGTATTCTGGCTTTGTAATACTTGGAGTGTCCAGAGGAAGATGGGACTTTCTCTAATTTAGAAGTTAGGTCAATTTAAAAAAACTTTTTAACTTTATTGAAGAGTAATTGACAAATATAATTAAATGTATTCAAAGTGTACGAAGTGATGATTTTATATACATAGACATTGTAGAATGATTACCAAGATCAAGAGAATTAACACATCCATCACCTCATGTAGTTTCCGTAGTTAACTTTTTTCGATGTGGTGAGAACACTTAAGATACATTCTCAGCAGCTTTCACGTATATAGTGCAGTATTATTAACTATAGCTCAAGTTTTTTAAAAAGATGTATCATTTAAAAATTGTTTTAGTGTTTATTTTTTGAGAGAGAACTTGTGAGCAGGGTAGGGGCAGAGAGAGAGGGAGACACGAATCCGAAGCGGGCTCTGAGCTGTCAGCACAGAGCCCAACGCGGGGCTCGAACCCACAAACCATGAGATCATGACCTGAGCTGAAGTTGGACACTTAACCGACTGAGCCACCCAGGTGCCCCAAAAAGATGCATCATTTTAAAATGATACTTACCAATACTTTATAGCCTACAGAAAAATGACTAAGACATGATAAATGAAAACAGCTGAACATAGCATTAAACTTTATTAAAACTATATTAAATCTACATACATGAATAAGAGGAAAGGGTAAAGGTGGTAAATTATAGTTTCCTTATTGAAAAAGTAATATTAAAAATAAGACAGTTTTTACAAAACCAGAAGGAAAAAATGGTTAAACAATTACTAATTTCTAAAAGGTTTGCCTAGGGACCTCCGGCCTGGCTGTCCTACACCCCACCCCCCAAAATATTTACCAACATAGCTGGGGAGGAGAGGTCTTTGTTGTAGGAGCAGCAATCCTTGGTCTGTTATTTTGTGCTATTGTATTTTGCAAATATTTTTTCAGCATACACTTACCATCTTGTCTCAGGTTTAAATATAAGAAAGAAAATAGAAACACTTCTAGAGGTACACATCTCATTAAGTTAAAATTCACATTTAGAGCTATCATCGAGGGCATTAAAACAGTTGAGTGAGGTCATGAGGGTGCTGCACATCAGGATTTTTTTTCCACTTAAAATTTTGGGGATTATCTTTGCAGGACATTAAAAATCTTGTGGGTTTATTTGACCCAAAGGTTTGGATATTATTTTTTACAAAATACTCATAAGTTTTCCATTTGTCTTATTGTTGCCGTGAAAGGCAGTTTCAGGTCTGCCACTTGAAGTTGTTGATCTTGAAACTGGATCTTTAGAATTCTTAAAATGTTTTATGATGGAAAATTCTAAACGTGTTCAGTAGTAGAGAAAATGGCCTAAGAATCCGCCAGGTGCTCGTGACCCAACTTCAGCACTCTGCAACTGTGGACAATCTTGCTCCTCTTTTCCACCTACTCCGATTATTTTGAAGTGAATTCTAGACACCATATAATTTTACCTGTAAATATTACATTTTACATTTCTACAAGATAAGGATTCCCCCTTTTCAGCATAACAACAATATTATCACTAGTAAAAAAGAGAAAAAAAGCTCACAGTTGCTTCATTCCATCAAACATCCAATAAGTGTTTGTATTCCCTAGTTGTATTAAGGATACACTTCTTTTAAAAAGTTCCATGTTTGGGGCGCCTGGGTGGCGCAGTCGGTTAAGCGTCCGACTTCAGCCAGGTCACGATCTCGCGGTCCGTGAGTTCGAGCCCCGCGTCGGGCTCTGGGCTGATGGCTCAGAGCCTGGAGCCTGTTTCCAATTCTGTGTCTCCCTCTCTCTCTGCCCCTCCCCCATTCATGCTCTGTCTCTCTCTGTCCCAAAAATAAATAAACGTTGAAAAAAAAAAAATTTAAAAAGTTCCATGTTTGAGAGGCGCCTGGGTGGCTCAGTTGGTTGAGTGTCTGACTCTTGATTTTGGCTCAGGTCATGATCTCACTGTTCGTGGGACTGAGCCTTGCATTGGGCTCTTCTGACGGTGCAGAGCCTGCTTGATATATTCTCTCTCTCTCTCTCTCTCTCTCTCTCTCTCTCTCTCCCCCTCTCCCTCTTTCCCTCTCTCTCCCCCTCTCCCCCGCCTCTCCCCCTCTCCTCCCCTCTCCCCCCCTCTCCCCCTCTCTCCCCCTCTCTCCCCCTCTCTCCTTCCCTCTCCTTCCCTCTCCCTCTCTCCCTCTCTCTCTCCTTCCCCCTCCCTCTCTCTCCCTCTCCCTCCTTCCCTCCCTCTCTCTCTCTGTCCCCATCCCTCTCTCCTCTCCCCCCCTTTCTCTCCCTCCCTCCCTTTCTCTCCTGCTGCCCCTCTCCCCAACTCATGTGCTCATTCTCTCTCTCTTTCAAAAATAAATAAACCTTAAAAAAGATAAAAACCTTCTTGTTTGAATTGGAATGTAATAGTCCATATGGCAGTTAATCTCTTTTTTCTTTTTCTTCTTTTTTTTTTTTGCAACCATCCAATTTACTTGTTAAGAAACGTGGGGTTTTTGTCCTATAGAATTTCTCTTATTCTGGAGTTTGCCGAATGCATCCTACTGGTATCTTTTAACATGTTCCTCTCTCTCCTGTATTTCCTGTAAAGTGGTAGTTAGAGCTAAAGACTTGATCATATTTCAGTTCAGTTTCTTTCAGTTTTTGCTAATACTGCTTCCTAGGTGATGGTGTATGCATCTATGAGATTAGAACCCAACATAGGCATATCATAAATATTTAGTACTCATTCTCTCACCCTTTTCGACCTGAATTTTCTTTTTTTTTTTTTAACGTTTATTTATTTTGGGGACAGAGAGAAACAGAGCATGAATGGGGGAGGGGCAGAGAGAGAGGGAGACACAGAATCAGAAGCAGGCTCCAGGCTCTGAGCCATCAGCCGAGAGCCTGACACGAGGCTCGAACCCACGGACCGCGAGATTGTGACCTGAGCTGAAGTCAGACGCTTAACCGACTGAGCCACCCAGGCACCCCCTGAATTTTCTAATAGTATAACATATATTCAGAAAAGCACACAAAACCTAACTGAACAGCGTAGTCAGCCCTGAGCTCAAGAAACATATATTATTACATATATTACTACATCCTCAGAAGAAGCCCCCTCATGGCACCTCCTAGAAACTGTCTTCTACTCTCTCCAGGAAATTCTTGTCCTGATTTCTGACATCGTAGATGAGTTTTTCTCGTTTTTTGGATGTGACAGAAATTGTGTCTTTGCTCTTTGTATCTGGCTACTTTCACTCAATATTACGTTTGTTAGCTTCGTCCGTATGGTTGTACTTCGTTCCTGTGTAGTATTGCACTGTATGCACTGTATGAATATACCACACTCGTTTCAGTGCATTTGAGGGTTGTTTCCACAACTGGGCCATTATGAATAGTGCTGTATTGAGCATTCTTGCACATGTCTTCTCTTGAACACTTGCATGTGTTTCTGTTGGGTATATACTTAGGAGAATTGCTAGGTCATGGGAGGCCTCATATATGTTCAGCTTTAGTAGGTACTACTAACTTTCCAAAGTGGTTCAACTAATGTACACTCCCTGCTCTCGGTGTATAAGTGCCCCACATTCTTACCAATACTTGGTGTTGTGTGTTTTCTCCATTTAATGTGGTGGTATAACATCGTGATCTTAATTTGCTTTTCTTTGATGACAAATGAAATTGAGCACCTGTTCACATGCTTATTGTCCATTTGACTATCTCCTTTTTGTCGGGTTCCTGGTGAGGTGTTTGTATACTTTTCTGTTGGGTTGTCTTTTTCTTACTGATTTGCAGGCATTATATGTTCTAAATATGAGTCCTTTGGAAATATACGTCACAAACCTCTCCTGTTTGGCATATGGTTTCTTTCAAGCATAACGTACATACAGTGAGATGCTACTGTCTTAAGAGTCTCATATATTCTGTTGATCAAGACACAGAACTTTTCCATCACCCAGAACGTTGCCTTGTTTTCCTTCCCAGTCATCATCCCTCCTCACAAAAGAAACCAATCACCTGATTTGTCTTACCCTTGGCTAGTTTTACCTGTTTCAGAATTTTATATAAATGATCTTCTATAATGTATACTTACTATGTTCAGCAGCTTTCACTTAGCAGAGTAGTTTGGAGATTTACCTATCTTGTGTATAGCATCATGCATTCTTGTTTCATTGCTGAGTAGTATTCCGTGTTAGATTACACAAGTTTATTTTTTCATTCTCCTGTCAGTGGACATCTTGATTGTTTCCAGTTTCTGGTTATTTTGAATAAAGCTGCTGTGAAATTTCTTGTATAAGGCTTTTTATGGATGTAGCATTTACCTTTTAAAAATTCATTTATTTTTTCATTACTCATACTAAATACTCAGTTTGTGTATTATTCTCTAAGAAGTCCAGATACATGAACGCTTGGATTTGTGCAAAACATAAATGATGTATTTCCTAAAAGGGATTTTTAGGAAACAGTTTTACAGCAGAATTCTATTATTAGCAACTTCAGTAATTATTACCAACACCTGCTTAGGTATATCAGTTTCTCACTTTACCCATTTGGAGTTTTATTCATAAGGATTTTTTTCTTCTTCCTCCCTTGTATGGACACACATAATTGGCTTTACCGTAGTTATTTGCATTTGTGCTAATAGAGACCTTGTCTTTTGGAAGAAGAAAATTACTTGGGCCAATGCTTCAGCCTCTCAACTAAATGCCTTGACTTCAGAAGAGTTTTAAATACTCCTTGGAAATGGGGGCAGGTGAACATTCTTAAAAGCAGGTATAGCTTAAGATGTTTAGAAAGTATAGTGGTAGGAAAATTAATTTTGTGCTACATGTCATGTTGGAGGTGTGTGTGCTTAAGAATATGGCGATCTTAAATAAAAAACAGCACTGCTGAACTCATCCACCCCAGTGCCTGTGATGTTACTTTCTATAAATACTTTTTGAAACATGAGAGCTTTGATCTTGTTGCCAAAATAATGTGAGATCCTATAAATTGTCTAATTATAAATGACAGAATTTTAATTTCATTTCAGTTTCCCTTTTGTCCTCCCCATCCCGCCCCCCCCCCAAGAAAAATGGTGTGACTGTATCACTGCGAGTCACGGGATTGAATAAAAGCACACATCATTTCTGCTTGTTGCAGGGAGAACCATGGCTGTTCTTCCCCCAGATAACTCATGAGACCCAAGTAGGTTATTCTTTCCTTTACTCTGAACTGGACCAGACGTCCGAACCTGTCAGAAGCTAGGCTAATAAAAGTGGAAGTTCCTTTTCTCAAATAGAGCATGAAGTTTGTTTCTTTAAGTCACTTGTTCAGTGAAAGCTCTCAGTAGAATAGAGGAGGAATTCGGAAATCAGTTTTGCATCTCTTCCTCAAAGACGAATATGATTACTTAATGTATGGCGAGCAATTTAATATTAATTACACTGTCTATATGACACCTTTGATCATAAAGGTTTTGCTTTAATGTCATTTCTAACAAAAGTGTTGCATTTTGGAGGGACCGTAATTATAAATGCAGTTCCATGTAGCAGCTCTGTTTTGCACATTTTAAAATTCAAAACCTACCTCTAGGTGGCAGCACCAGATACTTTTTTTTTCCTGTTTCACGTCAGCCTTCATGAGTTATGGTATAAGCAGTGAAACTTTTAAGTCTCCTGAAACTTTGAAATAAGTTGCTTGTTGACAATTCTGTGAGGATTTGGAGAAATTAATCCATATGTTGATTAAGTTTGGGGCTTGTTGAAGCCTAGATTTTGACCTTTAAAAGAAAGATTCCAGCAGCAGTGATCCTTATTTTTTAACATGACATGTTTTCATAATAAGATTTAATTTTGCCGTCTCTAATTTGCCTGTTGAACTTAAAGTTGTCCACTCAAGAAAATCACTTTTTTATGACATTTTTATATCCAAGTAACTTTTACAAGGATCATTATACACCTACTATGTTAAGGTAATTACCGTGCCCTCTCCTTTTACATTTTTAAAACATAGCAATGTTCTATGACCGAGAATGCTGAGATGAAGCCCCTTCTCTTGAAAAAAGTCAGCATGGGAATAAATCTGAAGTAATTAGCCATGCCACTTGGCTTTGTTATTGCCACGGGGAGATAAGGAATTGGACATTTAAAGTAGAGATTTCAGGGCGCCTTGGTGGCTCAGGCGGTTGAGCGTCCCACTCTTAGTATCGGCTCAGGTCACTAGCCCAGGTCATGGGATTGAGTCCCGCATCGGGTTCCACGCTGAGCGTGAGCCTGTTTGGGATTCTCTTTCCCTCTGCCACTGTCCCCGACTCGTGCATGCTCTCAATCTCTTTCTAAAATTAAATTAAATTAAGTTAAATTAAATGAAGCCTAGGGAGACCTTTCCCTGCTTCCTTGCTGCAGGTTGGCCGTTTCTGTGCATGTGCAAGACCAGTGTTGTTTCATTCCTTGATTTTTGGATTGTGAAAGAAGCCTGCTGTTGAGAAAACCTGTCTTTATTGTTTGTCCTTTTCCTTTCTTTTTGAATGGTATTGGTCTGAGAAATTGATACATGATGATACCATGAGAGAAAAGGTGAAGTTCCTTTCTCATATTTGTTGATGAAGCAAGAGTTTATGTGAATACATTTGGATTCACAAATAGAGTGTAAGGAATTTACAACAGTTACCATTCAGTTCAGAGAAGAAATGGCCTCATTCCCAGGCATTGTCTTTCATTTTCTCGCTCCTCCTTGTCTTTAAATGGCAAGGTATATCTTCCCTCACTCTTCACTAATTTGCTGTTTTTCTTAGGGGTTAATTTGTAAAATAAAAAATGTATGGTGAGTCTTGGGGCCAAGTGACCTAGGTTACAGTAATTTATGTCACTAACCAAGAATACTTTTCCAAGTGTTCTTTAAATTTTTTAATGTTTATTTATTTTTGAGAGAGAGAGAGAGAGACAGAATGTGAGTGGGGAAGGGGTAGAGAGAGGGAGACACGGAATCCGAAAGCAGGCTCCAGGCTCTGAACTGTCAGCACAGAGCCCGATGCGGGGCTCAAACTCACGAACCGTGAGGTCATGACCTGAGCCAAAGTCGGACACTTAACTGACTGAGACACCCACGTGCCCCTCAAGTTGTTTTTAATGTGTACTCTTGTTTTTATTGTACAATCAGGTTAGGAAATGCTCATTTTGATGAATTCCTACACAGAACAGCTGTTAACTTGCTATGCAGCATGAACATGTGTTCCGTATATTTTTCCAAATACATAATCTTGAGTGAATATTGTCTAGATTAAATGATGTTCATCCACTATTTTAATTTTTCATTCATACGATATTTATTGAGTGATTATCACATGATAGGCACCACTGAAAGGGGTTTGTCCTCCAATGTCTGATTTAAACTTCAAAAGTGCCTGGTCAGTGACACTTCCTCCATTTCATAGGTGAGAAAATCGAGACTCAAAGTCGCCGTCTTACTGTTCTTTGTTCAGCGCCTCTCCACTGTGTCAGTCAGCCTCAAGTGTAGATGGCACTTGAAAACTGACCAAGTAGGATTTAAGATCTTGTCATTGAGTTCTGAATACATCTGTTTGATTATCTACCTATGCAGCAGCTGTTGATAGAGTTAAAACAGTTTTCAGGTATTTTTCAGTATTTCAACTTTTTGCTCAGTGACTTTTATATTTCTTATTTACCTTTGTGCTAAAATAAAGATGATAGCTTTCCTTGAATTTCTAAAAAACCTAGAATTCTTAGGGATTGCTGAAGGGTGATTTCAAGAAAATATTTTAGGATGCAGTGTGTATTAATTATCTTTAAGTGTAAATCCAAATAGTAGATTTTGACAGATATGCTTTGACCAAAGGGAAATTAAATTGGCCTAAAAATGTTTCTTTTCTTTAAATAGTTTGTGGAAACTGGGTAGCATAAACTATACATCAATTGAGTTCTTGTATCATTTTGATTGAAACACGGAAGGTATATTTTGTTTCAAGATTGTTGGGAACGTGTTGGCCTATAGAATGTGTAGATCCATTGTTTTTGCACATATTTTAAATTTCTGAATTCAGAACACCAAAAACCCGTGTCGCGTTTTGTCTCAGATGCTGCTACTGAATTTTAACCACTGAATTAGATTGCACCCTACATGCTGTTAACTACTGAGCCAAGATGGAATCGACCACTGCATTGAAATCAGGGTTAGCACTTGTGTCTGCACTTGAAGGAGTTGTAATAGCATAGAACTTGTTTTCCTTAATGGGATTTTTATTCTCTATTTCAGTCTTAATGGTGATACTTTGATTTTAAGAGATTTTCTTAATAACAGTGCACATTTATTTGAGATTCTCACTGGAACTTTTAAGAAGATAGTAAAACCATCCTATAGAAGTAGTTGCTTCTGAACCCAAACGTCTGGGGGCATATCTGCATTGTGTTAGTGCAGTTTACTTGTTTTATTTAATGAAGTAATCTTTTGTAAAGAGAGAAGTCAGTTGTCCATGTGATGTGAGCCTTTGTCTTGAGTTCACATGGTTGCGTATGTGTGTGCAGGAACTTAAAATCATTCCTTTGTGAGTTTTCTTCTTTGGGGTCTTTTTTGTGTACAGGAATTGAAATAATTGTTCCTTTCTAAGTTTGTTCCTTTTTTTTCTTTTAACCTTAATAGGACTCGACTCCACCCAGTTTAGAGTTCATCATTACCATAAAGATGAGGAGAATGATGCCCTACTTGGTGGCCCAGCACAGCTCACAGATGAGGAGAAATACAGGGACTGTGAAAGATTCAAATGTCCGTGCCCCACGTGTGGGACAGAGAATATTTACGATAGTGTCTTCGATGGTTCGGTTAGTTGTTTCTTTCTGTTTCTTTTTTTCATTTTGTTAACCAACTAGCATAGAGGGCTTTTCTCCCCACTATATATAAATATACGAAAGGCGGGGCGGGAGGGGGAATGTTGCTTTCATGTGCTTAAAGAATTTTACCATCATCTGAATTCTGCCTTCACAACCTCATTTCTGCTTGAGAACTCTTAGTAGAATGTGCTTAAATATTGTTTTTGGCTTCGCTAGAGTACTTGTTTGGCCTTGGTTTTTAAATGGAATCTCTTAAAAATTCTAAAGTATCTTAAAGTATTTTTTATTGTAATTCCTTAATCAGTAACCTGTAATTCCCCATCCCCAGCCCCAATTTATTAAGACTTAGAGCAATATTTGCCTTTATCTTAAATCAAGTTAATGGGAACTAAGTGTTTTTGGAAAATTTTTGTTTATCTTTACACATCCCACTTGCCTCCTTTTTGACAAAGGTACTCTGATTATCTTTTCTGCTGTCTTTGCATGTCAGGCATTGAAAAAGTCACAGGGAGATATTCCTCTCCAGAAGTACTGCCAAAAAATGTATCATTGACCTTGGATCAGAACTTGAAACTTAGCCAATTTACTTGATTCAACTGCAGTGTTATACATGTACTAGCCATGGCAAATGAGTAGGCAGCAGAACTGTGTAAAACCTTGAAACTGAAAGAAAATACATCCTTTATCTAAATTAAAAGTAATTATTTTAAGTTAATTTGGACAAACAGCAGATGTTTTGCATTTTTTTGAATCAAAACAAAGCAGTCTTTGGAAGCAAGTGCAAGGAAGAGGCAGACACAGATCAGCAATACTTGCTAAATCCTTGAGTTTTGCTTCATTACAGCTGTAAATAAGATAGTTAATTGCATGGAGGCTTGACGACTTGCAGATGGGCTAGCTGTGGAAGAGCCGATGTCAAGCTCTAAAATCTCTTCCACCTGGAATTGCTTAGCGTGGCGGGTAGGGTTATGTACCAGATTGGAGCAGGAAACCAAGATGTTTAAGTATCAAGAAGGAAAACACATGCTCCAGAAACCCCAACAGTTTTCCTATATATTATATTTGCTTTGTTTTTGTTTAAAACAAAACAAAACAAGACGTTTTCTGTAACTGCTAATAGTTAATTCTTTCACATTTCTTCTTCTTGCCTTCCGTTCCCCCAAATATTTGTCATTTGAGGGGGTGGTAGAGAGGGAGGATTACAGAAATTTTAGGTGTTCTAAGCTGACAATAAGTGATTGCTTTCCACTGCAGTCCTTAATTTTTAGGCTTTCATCTTAAAATTAAGTTGCCAATGTGAAAGCAAACTAATGTCATTTAGTGCACTTGCCTTCAGGTTTGGGATGAATAAGCACACATTTAAAACTGATCAGTATCTCTAAGAAGAACGTTTATTTCCAATAGTGTGACCTCACTGGCATTTTCAGAGGGAAAATTATTTTATCCGTAAAGTCTATCATTTATTGAACGTACAAAAAAGAGATTTCAGGGTTTTCCCTTCAACTGTGTGCATTCCGTTATCATGGTGGCAAAAAAGCAGGAGGTTCTTGTGACTCGGGATCTTTGAGAGGACAGTAGTTGAGAACATAGGATTAAAAGCTCACCAATAAAATGAATTATGGATATTGTACACCAGGACACGTGTTAGCTTTTAAGCACAAAAAACCCTTCTCTGGCCTTACAGTAACCTTTTGTGTATTTGTTCTGACTTCTGTAGGGAACTGATATAGAACCCAGCTTGTATCGTTGCAGTAACATCGATTGTAAGGCTTCACCTTTGACCTTTATGGTACAGCTGAGCAACAAATTGATCATGGACATTAGACGTTGCATTAAAAAATACTATGAAGTAAGTATCCACAATGAGTTTCTTACATATGCAACTTACTTAGGTTTGGTACTTCTTTTAAAATAAAACAGTGTGATTTTGTATTACTGGTTTTTTTATGAAACTAAAATTTTGAGATGACTTTGCAGAAAAAGTACTTGATTTTCTGTGGAACATTACATTTCTGTCACTAATGAGCAGTATTTAAAAAAAAATTTTTTTTCAACGTTTATTTATTTTTGGGACAGAGAGAGACAGAGCATGAACGGGGGAGGGGCAGAGAGAGAGGGAGACACAGAATCAGAAACAGGTTCCAGGCTCTGAGCCATCAGCCCAGAGCCTGACACGGGGCTCGAACTCCCGGACCGCGAGATCGTGACCTGGCTGAAGTCGGACGCTTAACCGACTGCGCCACCCAGGCGCCCCATGAGCAGTATTTTAAATAATTAATGTTTGCTTTCAGGAAAAATGAGAATATAATCAGGAAGTGTTTTAGTTTATTGTTACCTAAGTAAGACTAAATTAAATGGCCACTCAGATCTTTGGCCAGAAGACAAAAAAATCAGTATTGCCTGTCTTTGGCAAGTAGAATCATAACATCATGTTTGGTTATTTTAATAACTGTCTCCTAGCTAAGACTTCGTGTTTATGTGGTAATCTACACCATTTCATAGCTGTGTTGTCCAAGGAAATCAAAATAAACATATTTTAACTTTAAATGCAATCTGACATTTTAAAGAGAATGGCTAATTTTTATAAACATATCGTAAGAATACTAGAGGAGTGAGCTATCTGCATTAGAAAGGCTTTTTTTTTTTAATTTTTGTTTTTAACATTTCATAGGAATGAGGTTTTTTGGTCACCTAAAAATTTCTGTTACGTGAAAGCTCAGTGTAACTTTATTTAAAGAAGCTACATTGGCAAGGCATTTCCAAAAAATGCTCAGATTCTATTAGGTAAGACCCATGACTTCATCAGTATCATCCTTTACTTTCTACTTGTGTTTGTTAACATATAATACAGCATTTTCTTCTTTAAAATTGAACTCATGAAATGAAAATTGATTATTAGGTCATTAGGATGAAGAGTAGAAACATAGAGTGTAAGTGTTGTAATTTTGGAGTAGAATAATTTGTATTTGTCAAAAATACCCAAGTAGGTTTGTGTGAAGGTATTTTTAAAATAATAATTATGACTACATTTTGGGAAATCTGAAACATTTTAGTGAATAATCCTGTGCCACACTTAATGAACAGTTGGATGGGAATAAAGGTTATCTGTGGGTTCACATTCCTCAGTAGATGAAATGTTCAGCACATGTAATGTTAGGCCTTTATTTAGCATGAAGAGCCAAAATCAAAACTATTCATCTCCTCATTTACAGACCTCGTTGAGCAGAGCATGATTCTTGACTCTAGGGAAGAATTCTGAGCTTTCTGTCCGTGTTTAGTCTATCTAAATCTTTACCATGGAAATGTTAATACTAGAAGAAACTCATCTCTTGCCTCCCCTAAGAAAGGACAATCTGTTTTGACTAAGTTGAGAATATACAGAAAAGGAATCTTCTATATAGTTAGCAACCTGCTCTCACAGAAAGATCGATTTCTAACTGAATTGTATGGCTGGTGGTGGTGGTGGTCGTGGTGGGTATATGAATATTTTCCAAGCTAAATAACTTATATAGGCATCCAGACTTTTAACCCAACGTTTCTGTAGTTTTTGTAGCTTCTGTAGTATTTGCTTTAATTGTCTTGTCTACCAGCCATCTCAACAACAAATAACAGTTTCCCTCTAGTTAAGTGCCCACTTGATTGATTTTTCTAAGGGATGTCTAATTAAAATACCCAAATAATCACTCCCGAAGTTGAAGATTGATACGACTGTCCTCAAAATTAGGAACGTATTTCTCTACTTGCTGATCTTAGTCATATGTAATTGCATGGGAGAGAAAGAAATCCATTTATTCGTTCTTTTTATGGCCCCATGCTGAACTAATGTCTTAAATAGTCTCATGATTAGAGCTTTTATACAGAATGCTCAAACACCTCTAGATTCTACTTCACTGTAGACTGTTCTCTTTTTCCTGTCCCCACACTTAAAGGAACTTGTGCTGATGTAGGGACGTGGTGTTGAGTTTCTTTTGTTATTCTGCCTCACGTGCTACTGATGACAGTTCAGTGTGATATATGGTAGCGATGGCCATCCAGCTGGAGATTAATAACTGTACTGGAGACAAGGATATTGGTAATAAGTACTGAGATAAAGTGACTGTTTTCTGAAGCTAATGACCAAAAAGGTTTCTTCCTGTTTCACAAGCTAAATACTACCACTGCGCATAAAAGTTGTCCATGGACTGAGAACAAGAGTCCATATTGTTTTTCATTTTTGTCTTAGAATCACTGCAGGGGGAGTACAACCTACATTAAGAAAGGAAGCCATCTCCATAGGTGAGGAGCTTTAGGAAGACAGTGGAAGAGTGTGGTACTTGACCAAATGCTACCTGCCCAGGAACATAGTTCTAGGTTATCAAGAAATCAGGTTGTCAGAAACAAAGGGACAGAAGTCAGGGTAACAATATATGCTTCTAAATCGCTTTTCAAAAAAATACATCACATACCCTGTTAGTTTCTGTCATGAATAAATGGTGCTGACCGAATAAATGTGTAACAGACATTCAAAATTCTGCATATCTGAGAATCTATATCATTTAATGTCTTAGTATCGTTTACTTCCGTGGAGAATTTCTCTTCACCACATAGCAGTGATTGTATCCCTCGAACTCTTATTTCCTAGGACATTTACATTTCAGTGTACATTAGAAATCCAAAAAGCGTCAAGTAAGAATATTAAATACATTAATTGCCTAGGAGGAAAACTCTAGTGCTTTATCCCAGGACCTGATGGAAACATTGAAAGACTTGGAGGTATCACAGAAAGCTCTAATTCACAGTTTATTTTGTGCCCTGGTCCTTGTTGGTTCCTCTATACAAAGTTAAAATTGAACTGGTATTTTTTTGAAAATCACAAAAAGCCCATTTAAAGACGATATCTCTGAGCTTTTAAGGATGTTTTTGAAAGACTCAATTTTACAGTGAAAAATTGATATGTGTTTCCTCTCCCCTTAAATTCTGCTCCAGAAGAGCAAATACATACATGCGCGCGTGCGCGCGCGCGCGCACACGCACACGCACATAAAGGGAGAGAAACACTAGCTAATCTAAATTGGGAAATGAAGAGGGCTTTTTTTAAGCATGAAAATTTCATCATCTTGTCAGCTGGCAGAATGCCTGCTGTGTGGATTCACAAAGGCTAAGAATTACACTTTCATGAAATTTTCCTCACTAACTGCCCTGGTTAATTTGAAAGATAACCCACTGTTCGAATTCATTCCTCAGTTGGGCGGTGCAGGTTTTATCTTTGATCTGACAAAGCATTTGTGTTAATCGTTTTGGCCCTCCACTAGACACTCTTGGGATTGTGCTTTTACAATAAATGTGTCTGTGATAGCTCTTTAGTCTATTATACTTACAATAGATCCATAGAACTGGTAATTAATTCTCCACTGCTTTGGAAATGGGAAGAATAGGTGTAGCTCTGTCAAGTGCTGCCGGGAAGTTTGTTTAGCTGGTTCATGTTTGAAGTGTTCTCCTCGGCTGTCCACGAAGTAGCCACCGAAGAGAGTCTGAGATTGAGTTGCGGTCTACCCTGAAGACTTCCTGATAAATGGGAAATCTGACCCCTCTTGCTACCTGGGAAGGGTATAGTGGGTCATTTACTTTCCTCTCAAGTACTGTTAGTTATAATATTCATTGAACCCTTATTTTAATACTTAAAAGAGCCATTTGTTTCTAAAGGTGCATTGTCAACTGAAATCCATTCCTAAATTCTCCCTGATGACTTGCTTATGCAGGTTTTAGAGTTCCGGTGGGACAACACGGATCCCTCACCAGCCTTGTAGCCTTTCTAGCCGCTTGTAAAGGAGCATTACTTACAGCACTTGACCGTGGTTTTTTAATGTAAAGGTGTTGCCGGCCCTCCATCTAGAAAACATAACTTGGAACAACTAGTCACTGCCATGCATATGATGACTGTCAGTTGCTTGGATCAGAAATTGGTGGTTGGATTCCTTAGAAATTTGCTTTTGGTCTTACAGTTTTAGAATCTTCCTAAAGGAAGCTTTCTGAGGACGGGCTGTGCTTTCTTGTGTGGTTCACCTGTGATCTCTGCCACAGCCCCTTGCTCTCAGTAGTATGTATATTTTAGTGGTTAGTAACCAAAGGAACCAATAAAAGGTTACACTTTCATGTGTTTCCTTTAGATTCTTTTCTTACAGTGCTGTCATACTAGAAGAAGGTTTATTGGTAGTATACAAGATTCTCAGGTTAACACAAAATGCCACATCAAATAAAATCATGAGAACATTGACAAAGTTGTTTACTCTGTCTTCCATTTTCTATGTCACCGATTACTCCTGATTTCATTATATGCTGATCTGCAACCTCATAGCTTTACTTTCTTTTCTCCCCAAAGTATCCGGCAAAGAGGCATCAGACCAGAAATATCTTCATCATGGTGCAAAATCACATCGTGCAGGAAAGTACTCCTTGTCCCGATAGCAGTCTTACGCTGACCTCTGCTTCCTCTCGCGCTCCCACTTTTTCCCTGATTTTTTCCCTTTTACTCCTTAGTATATTAATTGTGGCATAAGTCACGTTTAAAAAGTGTCTTTTGGACCTACCTTTTTGAGGAATTCCAACTATAACGTCCAGTGTCAGTTGCCTCATGATGCAGAGACTTTGTTAACCTCACATGTGGAAGCACCTAGTAGAGAAGGGAGTGCGCTCGACCACCGATGCTGAGCGTCGGTGTGGTGGCTGTCGGTGCCTCTGAGAGATGGCACATGTCCGGGAAGTGGAGTGGGATGTTTTGTAGTATGTGAAGAACCCATGGTAAACTGGGTTTTTTTTTTTTCCATCTTTACAAAGAAATAAAAGCCTTTTAGTTTTGGAATGGATAATGCATTTCTTGAAGACCAAATTAATAACAACCACCACAAATAACGTTAAGGGAGACATTGAGTCGGAAGTACCTTTTATTAAAAGTGCAAGGAGAACTTGGTGAAATATTGGTTAAACTATTTTTTCCAGCACAATATGTACTCATTCAGAGTCACAGACGACAGAGTCCATGGTGTCCCACTGTGCTTGACGAAAGCATTTCTTGAGGAATACGCAGAACTTGAGGAATTAATAAATCTGAGAAATGAGAGAGCAAGCAGCCTCCCGCCCTGCCGTGCCCCGCCCCCCTCACCCGTGTAAATCACCAACATGGCTACTCTCATTTCTCTTGCAAATGTGGCAGCGTGTCATGACAGAGCTCTGTTGTGCAGGTGGATCCAAGGGTTGTAGAGCCATGCGGTGATGTTCAGTAACTCTCTCCTGTTCCGCTGCAAATATTTGGTGTTCAATAACCCTCAAAATTTCTCATTTCCTACCTGTGGTGATGCGGGCTGTTAGTTTTTAGGTTAGCGCTTGCAATATGCAGTAGTGTCACAGGTATGTGAGTTCAAATAGTTTAAACTCTCAGCACTACTGGAATTCCTGTTTATTTCCTGGCCTCTGCATTTATATTTAGAACGTTTAAAAAGGATAAATTGGGTTTCTTTTTTGTAAAGACTCTTAACAGCATAATTATAAGTGGTGCAGAAGGCACGCAAGGAAGCAGTACATCTCCACCCCGTTCATTCAGCTTTGCACGCAGCCGAGTCCGTGCTGCCCAGCAGTGCTGGGAGAAGGATCGTTTCTGGAGGAATCCATAAGACGCATCCTAAATCTCATTAAAACAAAACAAAAAAGAACATAATGAGAATTAATGTTTCTTCTTGCTCCCCACCATTTGACAAGCCAAGCATACATTTACACCACGGACACCAATCACATTTTTTAAATGTGGTATTCGAAGCCCCAGGCCCATTGGTGGAGTGTTAGTGTGTTTTTATTAGTGGGTGGCTTATTTTTCTTAGGTATGAATATCAAGCAAGGTGATTTTTGAGTCACGTATAACATGTCGCTACTATGCCATGGTGGGTTCTCACAGAAAAACTAAGAAATGGAATTTGGTGATGGAGTAGAATGTCACTGCAAGCAAATTTATTGTTGTACAAATCTAAGCGAATAATTGGTCTAATATAATCCCCTGAGACATGCCAAAAGCAGCTTACCAGGGTATGAATATCAGCTATTATAAAAGATTTCTCAAAAGCAAATTGGATCAGATAGAGCCTTATATGCCACCCGACTTGTCCCTCATAGAAGAACCATTTACATGTACTCTTTAGTTAGCACAGCACCTCTTTATCTTTGGTTTCATTTCATCTTAATCTTGTGGCGTGGATCCTGTCCGGGAAGGCTCAGAACCAGAGCATGATCTTGAGGAACTCACAGGAGACCCACACCAAATTCTGAGGTGCTCTGACTGCAGGGAACAGTGTTGTGTATCACGGACTGACCCTGAAGCTGCCTGCATGATTTGAGCTCGGACCACAGCTCCTGCCTTGCCCATGCCTTTCCCTACGTTTGCATAGTCTTCCTCCTGAGGTTTTGTTTTTTTTTGTTTTTTTTTGTTTTGGCCCAGGTGGGGGCAGGTACAGCCATGGCCCTTGCCTGTCCTTTCGTTGTGTTCCGCAAGTTTAGCGCGTCATTCTGTCAGTCTTGAGACCATCTGCTGCTAGCCTCACAATAGACTGTGCGGTTTGTACTCAAACACCTAGGTCAGGGTTCCTGTCTAGTCGCTTGCCTGTTGTGTGACTTGGGCTAGTTGCTGAGCTTCTGCAAGGCACAGTTTCATTCTCCTGTGAAGCGATGGTCATGGTACCTGCTGTGTAAGTTCATACAGAGGACTGTCTGGGAGGATGCATTTAAAGTGCTTAGAGAGTGCCTGGAGTGCACATTATTTTTTAATTTATTTTTTAAATTCATTTATTAATTTTGAGAGAGGGAGAGAGACGACGCTAGTAGGGAGGGGCAGAGACAGGTGGAGACAGAGCATCCCAAGTAGGTTCCTGTGGTGCCAGTGCAGAACCTGACGCAGGGCTTGAACCCACAAAACTACGAGATCATGACCTGAGCCGAAACCAAGAGTCGGATGCTTAACTGACTGAGCCCCCAGACACCCCTGGAGTGCGCATTATTAGCGCTTGTTATTCCTTGCTGAGATATGGTGGGTGAACATGGCTCACTTGTGTTCCTGCATATGGTCAGAACCCCCAGAGATTCAGACCTGGGCTGGGGCCTCACCGCCTGTTCAGAGGTGTCCATTAGAAGCTTTTGTCCTCTTGCTGCCTTGCCTCAACCATCCAGTTCAGAATGATTCTACACCACGCTTCTTCTTGGTTCTCCCTGCAGTTGGCCACTGTGGTAATTCGTTTTTCAGTGTTGTTACATAGGATCCTAAAGTGAGCCTTAGGAACGGACACTAATAAAGGCAGCTTGAGGAAGTGTTTAAAAGCAAGGAAAGGACACTAGACCCCGACTTCGGGGCCCAGCACTCGGTATTGTGTTCACCCTGATACGTGCTCAGAAAGATGCTACGAAATGGGTTCATGATATATTCGGAGACATTGGTGCTATCAAGTGATTCTGTAAAGTCACGATACCATCAGGCCCGTGACCGTACTGGGGACCGTCCAGCATTCTGCCCAGTATATATGGTAAGACATCTGTTCACGAATAACCCGGTTGCTCACCATCTTCACTGTAGTCACCCTTCCGGGAGGAGGCCGCACAGGCCCCAGGCATTAGCATTGGCAGGTAGGCCAGGCTGAGAGGCTGACTGGGGTGAGAGTCCAAAAAGCTGATTATAGCCCCCCAGCAAAGGGCTAGCCCGGCAGCTGAAGGGAAGCCTGGGGTTTCAGCAACTTGTGATATGGTTCGCCTCCTCTGAAGGGAAAATTGGAGGTTTTTTGAAATGCTGAGGAAATGCCATAGGAGTTGTCACATATCTGAAAACAAGCAGGTAAAAGCAGCAAACTGCTTGTGCCGAAACAGAATTCCTTTCTTCAGTTTGATTTCTCTAACCTTGTATATTTAGGAAAAACTCCACTTGAGGTCTAACTCCAGTCGTCTAGAGCTCCTGTCTTGTAGTAGAGTAAGAAATTGAACCAGAACAGATTTCACTTAACCTTTCAAAAGTGAGATTTTCACACCGTTGACCTTCTGGACTTCAAGGAGCAAAACAGAACTACGTGTTTTCTGCTGCACATGTAAACGAGAGAGGGAGGAGAGCGCCTCAAACAACGGATGTCTCATGTTTGGTTTTCCTAGAAAGCATATGTTGCAGTTAACATGTGGAAATGGATAGTTAAAGATACAAATATCCGCATCATGCCATCTCGCTTAGCGTTCTGTTGAAAGGAATAACCCTGTAACTGTTCATGAGGGAGTTAATTTAGCTGCCTTTCAGAGACACTAGAGAAAAATTCTCAAAGCCTGGATTCTGAAAACCAATACTAATAAAAATTAGAGCACCAGTGTTGTATTTTATTTTTATATATATTTTTAAATGTTTATTTATTTTTGAGAGTGAGAAAGAGTGTGAGCAGGGGAGGAGCGGAGAGAGAGGGAGACACAGAATCTGAAGCAGGCTCCAGGCCCTGAGCTGTCAGCACCAGAGCCCGACGCGTGGCTCAAACTCATGAACTGGGATTTCATGACCTGAGCCGAAGTCAGGTGCTCAAGCAACTGAGCCACCCAGGCGCCCCTACTGTTGAGTTGTTTTTTTTTTTTTTTCAACGTTTTTTTATTTATTTTTGGGACAGAGAGAGACAGAGCATGAACGGGGGAGGGGCAGAGAGAGGGAAACACAGAATCGGAAACAGGCTCCAGGCTCTGAGCCATCAGCCCAGAGCCCGACGCGGGGCTCGAACTCACGGACCGCGAGATCGTGACCTGGCTGAAGTCGGACGCTTAACCGACTGCGCCACCCAGGCGCCCCCCTACTGTTGAGTTTTTAAAAACACCAGCTTAAAGAGTCACGTAGGGGCGTCTGGGTGGCTCAATCAGTTAAGCATCTGACTTAAGCGACAGGTCATGATCTCACATTTCATGAAGTCGAGCCCCGCGTCAGGCTCTGTGCTGATGGCTCAGAGCCTGGAGCCTGGTTTGAATTCTGTGTCTGCTTCTCTCTCTGCTCCTCCCCTGCTCACATTGTGTGTGTCTCTCTCTCACAAATATAAATAAACCTTAAAAAAAAAATTTTTTTTTTAATGAAGAAAGGGGTGCCTGGGTGGCTCAGTGGGTTAAGCGTCCGACTTTGGCTCAGGTCATGATCTCACGGTTTGTGGGTTCCAGCCCCACGTCGGGCTCTGTGCTGACAGCTTGGAGCCTGGAGCCTGCTTCGGATTCTGTGTCTCCTTCTCTCTCTGTCCCTCCCCCACGTGTGCTCTGTTTCTGTCTGTCAAAAATAAAAAATGTAAAATAAAAAAAAAATTTTTTTTAATAAATAAAAACAAAAAAAGAGTGTCATGTAAAATATGTGTGTATGTGTGTGCATGCACATGCTTAGATTTCTAGAAGGATGTTTCCCATATGTCAAAAGTCATGTCTGAATGGCGGAAAGTTCAGCTGATTTTTATGTTTTTTATATTTTCTCTTTTTGAAGATTTCACAATAAGCGTGTATTGTTTTCATTAGAACAATGAAGCTGCTGGGGCGCCTGGGAGACTCCGTCGGTTAAGCAAGCATCTGGCTCTTGGTTTTAGGTCAGGTCATGATCTCATGGGTTTGTGAGTTCAAACCCTGAGATGAGCTCTGTGCTGACAGTTCAGAGCCTGCTTGGAATTCTCTTTCGCTCCCTCTCTCTCTCTGCCCCTCCCCCACTCGCTTGTGTGCTCTCCCTCTAAATAAATAAATAAATAAATATTTTTTAAAAAAGAACAATGAAGCTGCTTAAAGGAGAAAAGAAAAATGAAGCAATGAATTTTAATATAGTCCTTATTAGTAAACGAAATGGAACAGACTCCAGTCCTATTTGAGAATCAAGTACTTGCATCTTAGAAATCTTGATGTTGCCCCAGCCATTTAAAAACCCTAAATATTTTTATGAAAACCAAGGGAACATTTTAAGAAAAATAGGACATTCTGAAAATGCTGTGTTTGGAATTTTTCATCATGGCATTTTTTTTTTCTGAAGTTTTATTTTTAAGTAATCTTCACATCCATTGTGGGGGCTTGAATTTACAACTCTGAGATGAAGAGTTGCATGCTCCTCTGATTGAGCCAGCCAGGCATCCCCATTTCTTTTTTATTATATACTTGTCTCTGTATTAAGCAGAGACAGTGGATCTTAGTCTTGATTGTTCATTAGAATCACCCGAGTACATTTTAAAACAAGTACCTGATGGCTTAGTACACCTTGGAACATTAGATTTGAATTTCTGAGCGTGGGCAAGGACTTTGGTGTTTTTAGAAGTTCCCTTGTGTGATTACTAAACTTTCAAAAAAACAAATGTTGGTAAATTCTAATGTAATACAATAATAACCACTAAGTATTTTAAATGTTGTTTCTGTATATGAAATATCTGATTATTATTACATGTAAGATTTCTCTCTATATATGAAGTTATGAAAAGGTATATGCTTTCACACCTGTATCAAGTTCAACACATTCTTATAGATGAGAAAGGAATTAAATTTCTAAAACAAAATGAGTTCTTATGTGACTGCAAATAATGCTATTAAAGAAAAAAAACCATAGCGTCTTTAATATTTCCACATTTTTCATGGCATATCACTGACATTTGACAAATGGCAGGTACTTAGCATTGCTCAACCTTGTCTCTTCTCTGTTGTGGCTAGGATTGTATAAGCCTAGGCTTAGGAGTATTTATGTGTAGAAATGTCATCTTCCCTGTATCTCTTCTAGGAGACCCTCTGTATAATGATTTCATGACTTCATCCACTCCTGTGTATGCTGAGGAATTAGCTTCTTGACGACAATCTGAAGTGGTTCTATGATATGCAGTCCTGTCACCACCCTCTCAGTCGTGACTGTGACTCACCATAGTCTCTATTTGAGTAGCTTCAGCTTCCCATCTGTATGAGGTGTTCTCAGGCCTAGAACTCCACTAGCAGGGCCCAAAAGTCAAAATGGGGCAGGGGAGGTGTTGGTTAAAGGGTACCTAGTTGTGGTTGCGTAGGGTGAAGCCTAGAGATGTGGTGTGTGGCATGTGGCTGTAGTTAGTGAGACTGTATCAAAGAGTGGGAATTTGCTGAGTAGATTTCAGGTGCTCTCATCAAACACAGTAAGGGATAACTCTATGAGAAGACATGTTAATTAGCTTGACTGTAGTCATCATTTCACCGTGTATATCAAATCATCATGTTGTATGCCTTAAATGTATATAATTTTTATTTAAAAAATTCACTTACAGTAAATAAATGGGACGTTCCCTAGCTTGCATTTGCTAGTGGTCCTTGGAAGAATCAGATAACAGTAGTGGGATTCTGCAACTAACTCACCGTGTAGCAGCAGCTTGAATGAGAAGAGAATACTCTCTATGTTTTGAAATATTTTGAGCTTTTAGAGGGTTCCTGTGTGAACTTTGAAAATGTTGCTAACTGACTTCCCTGTCTTGTAGGACTGTCAGAACCATCCTCCCTAAACACCATTTTTTTTCTCATCTCACCTACCAAAAATATTTAATGTATTCTAAATTATTTTGAGAAAGAGAGAGAGAGCATGAGTGGGATAAGTGCAGAGAGAGGAAGAGAGGATGCCAAGCAGGCTCTGCACTGTCAGCACAGAGCCCAATATAGGGCTCGATCTCACGAACCATGTGATCATGACCTGAGCCCAAACCAGTAGTCAGATGCTTAACCGACTGAGCCACCCAGGTGCCCATTTAATGTGCTTTAAAGAAAGAGACAAATGGTTTTAAAATAGTATTTCGTTACATTAATATACATTTTACCTTACCCTGTGCATTGCCATTTTCAGAGCATTTTCACAGCCTTTGTTGATTTGTTCCTCACAGTAATCTTGTGAGGTACACAGAGTGATGTCCTCTAGTATGTCCCAGCTCAGGATAATAGAAGCCCCCAGGTTGTCTGCGTTGGCTATCACGGTATTGTGTGTTCCTCATACTGTTACATTGCCTGTTCCTCCATTCTCACTACTTGAATTTAGTTCTCCATTATCTTATCCTGAGCTTTCTCCTTGATCTTCCTGTCTTGGTCTGTGGCCTTATCAGTCCATTCTTTACACTTGTTTCCAGATTACCTTTGGAGAATAGGGTTAATAATGTCACATTTCAGCTTAAAAACCTTCAGTGGGTTCTCATTTCTTGCAAATGAAAATCCAAATTCCTTAGTGTTGTGTTAATCTTGAAGCTAGTCTTTCCCCCTTCTCCCTCCTCACCATCCACTGCGGGTCCTCTGCCCTCCACACAAGAGAATTTGGTGTTCCTCAAAGATCCCATGTGCTTTTCTCCTGCCCGGCCTTCACTCCTTCGTCTCCTCTGCTTAGAACCACACCCCACCACTCACACTGGCCCACTGTGTGAGCTTCTCACGCCTTCAGTGGCACAGTGTCTATGCCAGCAGCTACCCAGGAAGAATGGCTTCCTCTCTCCCGTGCGCTCTGTAACCCTCTGTGAGCACCTATTGCCCAGACTGTGAGCCCCTTGTGAGCATGAGCTGTGCTGTGTAGGGCTGTGTTTTGCTTCATGTCCCTGAAGCAGAGCATAGTGCCAGGGACATGGCAGACACAGGACTTAAGTATCTGAATAAAGGAGGAACTTTAGGAACCTTCAGAAAGACCATCAGCAGTGTTTATGTTTAATGTAGTAGTGACTTCTTATTTATTTATTTGTTTTTTTACCAAGTATGACTCTACACTTAATGGATGGTATTTTCTGGAACATCCTCTTTAATGTTTCTCATAATTTACATTTCAAACACCTTACTAATCTCCAGAAGTTTAACTTACTCTTGCATCTCTCTCTTTCCCTCCCTCCCTCTCCCCCCACACATGCGTGTGCACACACACACACACACACACACACACAGAAAATGTATTTTCACCTTAAAAAGTGTCCTTGCTTCTTGAACCAAAGGTGTGGCGTTGATCTTCCCTTTTCTCTAATAGCGCTCTTCCTGCCCCCTGGACCATGACCAGGAAATGGGCTTTTTAGCAGCAGTGCTGGTTTTCAGACTCCTGTTTGCATGGGTTCGTCTTAACACTGGGTGCCCATGTCTTTTCCTATCAACAGCAGAACTAAGTACCCAGACATACAATTTTGAGAAGCCCTTAGCACCGTGTGTGTGTGTTGGTACATTTGTGCTTTTGTGTGCTCTTCTATCTGTAGCGGACACATAGGCACTCTTGCAGAAGAGTAACGGGGCCTACTTGGCGTTTGCTTCCTGTTGGAGAGTTGTTGTGTTTATCCTGTCGTCATTTGCTCAGTGATGCTTGCCATGTGTTAGGGAAAATCGGTATGGGTAGGAAAGTGGCTGATGATAGAATGTGAAATCTAGACTTCCAGAGGGGGCCTCAAAAAGCTCATCATAGTCAGGTTTAAAAGATGACCTGAATTTGTGATACAGAATTAAATATTTTGGGACAGTAGTAACACAGTATCTCCCTTCCATTCTGAAGTTGGTAGTAAAAGCCACACTGCAGGAATATGCTCAAGCAAGGGAACAGGCTTGAGTTTAGATGACATTTTGTTTCACGTCATCAGTAACAGTTGATAGAACAGCTATACTTTTTTTACTCTTCCCTGCCCCCCCCTTTTTTTTTTAACAGGTAGAGTGAAGCATAATTTGCAACTCTTGGAACTTTGCTCAAGACAACGAACCGACCAGATAATAAGCCCCAGAGAAAAGGGAATCACCCGAGACACACACTGGGTAGTAGCTTTGTATGAGCAATATCCCTTCTACTTCAAAATCATATGGAAATAGTTCCCCCACCCATTATTTCTGTTGAGGCCAAGAATCAGGAAAATAGCTTTTGTGTTAGGCTTCAGACTCAAAGTTTTATTATATTAAACTGCAGGACCGGGTCTTGACACGAGACCCTGTAGGCGCCCATTACAATGCCATGGGCTCAGCGGACACCGACTTTTCCATCAGGTCACACACACCAGCAGCTACGCGTTCCCATTTCTGCGTTGACAAGCAGGTGGCTTGTAAGAGCAACGTAGTTTCTAAGCTAGTGCTTTACCTGGTTCCTTGACGATCTTTTAGGTGATTGCAGTCCATCATTGTAGAAGTCACTGCTCGACGTGCCTCACGACGTTTGTTTTGTGTGAAGAAAACTTGGACTGTGGGGAAGAAACAGAGTAGGTTTTGGTAATGTGACAAGAAGTGGATGCATATTTTGGAAGTTTGGGGAACCTCTTTGTTGAATTTATAAGTGAGGCACTTTTAGGATGTCTAATTGTTGCCTATCCAGAGAATCTGCTTCAGGCTGCATTTTGAGCTGCATAAATGGATAGGATAATGTTTATGAAAACAGGTTCTAAGTAATCCTTATTTGTTTCTCAGCTCCGGAGCTAAATGTCCATAGCAAAGATTATGTAAAATATATACTTCTTTATGTTTATTTTCATAACATTTGATTTATGACATAAGAGGTTCTAAAAATCTGGTAATGCTTGGTTATACACACTTTTATAAAAGTCAAGAATCATTCCTTTTCTTCTATAATAGACAATCAAAATAAGCAGTTCGAAGAGATGGATTTAAGACAGCAAAATTGTTGTGTCTTCAGCTGTGTAAAAGAAGTACTGTACCTTGGACCAGAAAACGAGTATTAGCGATGGTTCGGTTAGTGACTGCAAAAGCAAAACAATGTACCATGGTGTAAAATACAGTTCCACATGACCACACGTTTGGCTAGTACTGGCCAGCAGAATTTAGGGAGCAGTTAGCACTAAAGGGTGTTCTGTTTCTCTGCACGAAAGTACATTAATAATGAAATCTTACAGTGCCTTTGTTGTTGATTGCTAATGGGGAGAGATTTTGTCAAGTTTTGTTGTTCATGTTTGCTTTTTAAAGGGAGTGGGGGTGGAGTGTTTTTCATAAACCTATCCCCCCCAAAAGTTGCTTGTTTCTCATTTTCAAAACTTCCCCTTCCTGTACAGTCTTTATGGGCTAAAGCTGCATTATTGTTTGTTTTGGATGTAGAAGTTGATCGGCGCATTGCTTTTTAATGTGAAATTATAGTGTAGTGAGTTAAATGATAAACTTATTGTGCAGGGATACTTTTCTTTCTTCTTTTAGAGTTAATCTTTAGCAGTCTCTATGTTCAGAAAAAAAGATACTGTTAAAGACCCCAGATTGCAAAAGCAGTGCCACTGCTTCTGAGAGCTTTGGGGCAATCCTCTGATGTGTAATTGCTTTTACATCAGTCACAAGAGAGAGACAAGAATGCGCTTTCCTTGAACTTAACAGTTTGGGCAATTTTCTATAATCCAGTAAATACAAATTGTAGCTTGATTATTCATCTACGTCTGTCAAGCAAATTTTAATGGATGAATGAATGAGTCAAATCTATGCATGGAAATATACAAATGTGCAAAATATGGGTCTAATTACCAGGCTGCTGAATTTACACAAGGTCAGGTAAACAAGGCACCAGTGTAATGATTATTAATTGTTAATAATGCCTTTGGGAAAACATTCACATTTTCCTTCTGAATACCTAACAGTTTCCCTCTCTAGTCATTTTCAACTCTGAAAATTTTAGCTGGTCTAAAAACACAAAAATATTTTTGCCCTATTTTTTTCCTTTCCCTATAATTGCCTTCTAATTCTTTTAGAATAACACGTAAAATATAGTACATTTTTCAGGACCCTGTGGAAAGTCGCAGTTCAGTATGATGGTGAGAGACTTAAGGCGGTGGATAGGGGGTAACACTCACACAGCAGAATGAAATAGCTTTCTTTTGTCTTCATTGAAGGGATGAGCATGCCCCCCCCCCATCCTCCACCCTCTTTTCAAACATAATCGACATTCTAAAACACAAAACCAAGGTGGTAATAAAGGAAAGGAAATCAAAGCAGGCTTTTTTCCCCTCTATTTACCATAGTAAGTCAACATTTGACTCTGTCTTGATATTCTATAAAATGAATGTTGGAAAAAGAATAATATCAATGAGTAGTTTCCCATCGAAATGCCCAAGGGCTGAAATAATTGAGGGAGTACTTGCCGAGGTTTTTCTTAGTTCAGTAACTCTTGATCACTGTGCAGTTTTGTAGCTGTGCTATCATTAAGGGCTCTCCATGTCTGGAAGGACACCCCCCTCTCCCAGCTTTAATCCAAAAGTCATAAATTGTAGAACTAACGTGTCGTCTGCGGGTCACCCAGGCGAAAACACTGCATCTTGAGAGATCTTTCTGCCACTGTGCTTTGAAAGTCTTTTGAATATTTTGCATTAATGGTACTGCTGCAGTGTCTTGCTGGGCCGTCTTCTCATCCTCGCAGGCTCGACATTCAGAAGTTTTTCCCCATGGCTGATCTTCTTTCTGTTCTTCTTTCTGTTCTAGGCCTCACTGCCTGCTACCCACCCGTGTTGTACGTTATGTGAATACAAGTACCTTCCCCTGTGTTTCCTTTCGAGTATTTGTAAATAGCACTCATCTTTCTCTTTTATTTCTTTCAGCTCTGTACTTGATGACTCGGTATCATTTCTTCAAATTTTTCAGCTTTCATGTTTGTTTTTCTGGAACTCTGTATTTTTTCAGCATGGTTGCCCTTTATGGGTTACATAATACTGCCGGTAAGCCAAATGGATTTGGACCATTTTTTGACCTTAGCCCTATCGTCTTTTATGGTCCATTCTAGAATATAATAGACATGCTTTATATGCACTCGTGGGTGCTGTCGTGGTTTAATTAAGTCTATACAAAATTAGGGCCCAAGTCTTTATTCTGGCATTTGAGACATTCTATAATCCAGCCTTTGCTCCCCACATGCTCTCTCATTCATTGCCACTGTCGAAATCATGATTTTTCCATACGGAGAAATAATGACTTCATTAAAAGAAAACCCCCCCTCTTGTTTTCTTTTCTTTTTTTTTTTTTTAAACTGCCAGGATTGTCCTCACCCACTTCCTATCTCTCTCTGTTTAAATTTTTCTCACCTTCAAGACCCAAGCTGATCTCAGTTGTGGGAAGCCTTTTATTGACATTACAACTTGTTTTTCCTTTGAATTCCTAGAGAACTTTGAATGTATAACTTTTCTCCCACAATTTCTTTAATACTGTCTCTTGTAGTTATATTCTTTCATTTGGCAAATAATTGTGTTCCCTATAAGCTTGTAGACTTGTGGAGAGCAAGGGAAAGGAGAAAGGCTAGTATTTTTTGAGCTTTCAGACACTTGGCTAAACATTTTTTTTTACATACATGCTATCATTTAATTCTTGTAGCAACCCTGTGAGGTGGGTGATTTTTTTTCCATATTTACAGATAAAGACCCTGAATCTTGTAGTAAGAAACTCAGCCAGTGTTAGAAGGAGAGTAGGCTGTAGAGTTGGGATTTAAATTTGGGCCTCTCCAATGCAAACCCCACACTCTCTTTTCAGGAAGCGTCTTCCATGTAAGAGTGACAGTTTGCATCCTGCCCTATCAGGTTACTGGAAAATTCAGAGAACAAAATAGGTGTTCAGTAAATGATTGAATTTATCACTATGGAAGTCTTACTTGCCTTAACTGCGTTTTTTTTTTGTTTTTTTTTTGTTTTTTTTTTTTTACCCATCTGCTAACGGTAAACCTTAGTAAGGGCCCTCTGTATTCTCAGCGATGGCCGATACACGAAAGCTTGACAGTTGTAACTCCCACATAAGACTGTTAACTTGAGACATACTCTTTTTTTTTTTGTTTGTCTGTTTTTCAGCTTTTCTCTTGTTGATCCCAACGTTCACTGGTATTGTTAAATGTCACTCTTCTCATTTACTATTTGCATTTCATTTTCAGAAAGTAAATCTCATTGTGGTAGCATGAATAATTTATGCTTCTGTCAAGGAACTATTAAAACACTAGAGGTTGAAAGATATGCACATTACAAAGTTGGTGTAAAAACTAAGGAATATTTCCGCACCCCCTCTCCCCCCCCGCCCCCACCCCGGTGTTTGCTTCCCCCCCCTACTCCCCGGAGTAAACCTGAGGGTTTACTGAAAAGCCACGGTCTTGCTGACTTCAGCTTTGGACCCTTTACAGAGTCGTAATTATGTTTACAGATAAAGAAAACTGGCTGTTTTATCTTTAATGGAAAATAGGCCTTTGTAGTTTTGGGGGGCTGTTTACCTTTTTATTTAAAGCAGGGAATTTTTTATGAGGTCTATTTATTCTTGAAGAATTAGTAGTTAGGAGGATCAGAAAGGAAGATTGCTCAACCTAAGAATGAGAAGAATTTCAATTTTATGAACACAGGCAGTGCGACTGAGCTTTGGGATGACAGGTCTCTGTTTTAGGTGTCTGAGGTTTCTTATCAACTTCTGTGCATATGGAGAAGTTCAGCCTATTTTGCAAACAGTTACTAATGCCATAATGCATTTTCCCATATCTTCCATCTGAATTTTTTACTCTTATTGATTGAGGATTCAATTGAGAAATGTGTTTAGAACCCTGCTTTCTGTGGTAATCACAGAAGTCAGTGGGAAGACAAGAAAATTGTATTGAAAGAAATTGTGTGCGTGTGTTTTGTGTTTCAGCATAGATTATCTCTGCCAAAATAATAGCTGTCATTTTGTTCTTGTTATATTAGTGGCCTGTAGCTTACCACTACTCCTTTTGCCTTACTTTTCTTCTGACCACTGGCTATTACCCTCAGCAAGAAGACCCTTTTAATTGAATGTCCAAATTTGAATGGTTCTTGTCCTAAATACCACCGTGATTTTGATCCGTTTGAAATTAGAGAGCCCTGAGTTGCAACCTCTCACCTCAACATGAGAGCCCTTTAACATTCAGATACTTTGAAACTTCAGTTCTGTTTAGAATTTCATATCATGCCCATCATGGGGGGGAAAGATGGAAAATGTATACGCTGAGCCTATAGGACTTCCTGCAGTGCTTATTAATCCTTTATGGATCATTTGAAATGTTTCTAGTTTATTTAAGCTTTTGCTGCTTGTATCAGATTGTTCCTACGAAAAAAGAAAAAGTGATCATGCTTTGAATTTTTAAAAATGATCTCACTTTCAAGCAAAAGCACTTTTATGCTCCATTAAAGTTGAATTTGCCAAACTCTTACATCGCATTAACACAAGCTTTACTGGATAGATAAACGTGTTGTTCAAAGACTGACTTGAACTTTACCAAACTGCATATTAAGATTTTTTTTATCTTTATACTTCTTATTTCTTAAATTATTTTAAAACAGACTAGTTAAAATAGACTAGATTTGCCTAAATGCACTACTTTAATGACAAAATAATTTTTTCATTTGTTTTAAAATGCTACTATTGATTGGAAACTGGTTTTTTGAGTATGAGGCTAAAAGAAACAAAATTATTTTGAGCTGGTAATTTCACATTTGCTCGTATTTGTTTTATATAGTATCATTATTTCGATAAAACGGTTGAGGGGCGCCTGGGTGGCGCAGTCGGTTAAGCGTCCGACTTCAGCCAGGTCACGATCTCGCGGTCCGTGAGTTCGAGCCCCGCATCGGGCTCTGGGCTGATGGCTCAGAGCCTGGAGCCTGTTTCCGATTCTGTGTCTCCCTCTCTCTCTGCCCCTCCCCCGTTCATGCTCTGTCTCTCTCTGTCCCAAAAATAAATAAACGTTGATAAAACGGTTGATTTTTCTTGAAGCTTGTAGAAATAATCATTTTGACGTTTCTAATTTTTACCTGGGTGGATCGTGTATTCACTATTTTCTTGAAGATTTTTGTAGGTTAGCCAATAAAATTATGATTCATTGTTCCCCCTTTCAATTCAGTGGGTTTTCAAAAACATGCATAGGACATCCTCTAGTTTTCTAGAAGTTAGGCTGTTAGACTCTTCGTTTTTGTTTATTTCATGAAATTTTTACCTTGGAGATAATCTTCAACTCTGTATCTTTTTGACCTAAAGTTACACAGTAAATCCTAGTTTCATTTGTACCTTGCTTCCTGGCTCCCTAACACTGTCATAAGGACTTGGTCTTTCCTTTGTGTCTCCTTGGCCTAGAGGATTTAATTTAATGTGTTTGTTCTTCAGGAAAAAATGTAAGTTTTCTACTTGAAATGACTTTCTGTATTTTTTTAAGTATGTGAAAACTTTACAAAGTATGATGTTTTATTTTATCCAAAAATATATATCCATGCTCTTTTTAAAGCAGTAATTTATATTAACGTTTATAGTGACCTTGAAAAAATATATTTTAATGGTAACGAAAGTAGAACTTAATATTAAGCTAAATCTTTTTCATCTTTCATAGATTCCACTTTTTTAGCTGTTGAGTCACTGGGGTTCTTAGTAAGAAGGAAAATGCATTTTCGGAGAATTACTTTTTTACAGCAAACAACGGATTGTACACACAGAGGAAAAAGAGAACCTTTTATATGCCTTGTGGAGGGAACAATCCAGTTATGGGAAATATTTAGCAAGTTCTTTTAACGTTACAGGTCACCGTTTCTGAGAGATCGCTCGTACCTTCTTAGCAAGAAACTGTATTAACTTTGACTTCTAGTGTAAAAATCTGCACTGAATTCATTTTTCGCTAATTCACTTTCTTCTTGTTTCCCAGTGTTCCCCTGACCTTTCAGAAATATGTAGTTCATGTTTTGTGCTTTACAAAAGCTCCCCTTAGGTTGCATTGAATAACAGAGAGTTGAATTATGAGCATAATGGCAGTGCGCTGTGGCATTTCCAGTCCACGCTCACTTTGAGTCCGCTAAATTTATAAATGAAGTATTTTTTAACGTTGTCCATGTTAGGGAAAAGGTTAAATAATGCTGGGCTTCTCTTTGTGGGCAAACAGGGAGAGTCATTTTGGTTGTTTATTGGCAGGTCGTGTTCTCATGTTTTCATTCCTCAGTCAGCATAGAAGATGTTCTGGATTGTTTTGGAGCTTCCTCTGGAGCTTCCAGGCAGGGCTTACATATTTCTTACATATTTTGTAAAGTGCTTATTGCACAGTAGAACTACAGGTCATCTGGGGATGAAAATTGGACACATGGCACTGCTTCCCAAAGTCAGGTACTTTGAGAAGCCACGACAGAAGAGGTGAGAGAGTAATGGTGCCTTTGAATTCTCTGATGATTCTGATTTCCAGAAGCAAAGCCTAGTTCCCCATGAGAAAGTGGATGATGGAATTTTTTTTAAATGCATGCGTAATCGTTCAAAAAATGTAATTTTACCGGATGTTTATCTTTCATCAACCAAGATGGTTGGTTATCTTTTCAGTATTTAGTTGTTGCCATCAGCACGGAGTCATCTGCTTGAAAGGACAGAGGAGGTGCCCTGTTTTCCATTTTTCAAGTCAGATGGATCCCATCACAATCCCGGAGTAATCCGTCACTAGGCAATGGCTTCACAGCATTCTGATGAAATATTTTATTTTTTAATGTTTTTTTTTTTTTTTGAGAGAGAGAGAGAACTAGAACGAGTGGGGGAGGGGAAGAGAGAGGGGGAACAGAGGGTCCAAAGCAGGCTCTGAGCTGACAGCAGCAAGCCCGATGTAGGGCTCAAACTCACAAACGTGATATCATGACTTGAGTCAACTGAGCCTCCCAAGCGCCCCCCCGATGAAATATTTTAAATATCCCTTCAGGAAGAAAAGCCCCCAGATACTGGGCTGTATATTGTCGGGAAAGAAGGCCCGAGTGCATGTTCATGGGGATTACACTTATTCACAAGTCTTTACAGTTGGAAGGTAGTTTTACAACATTGGGCTCCTAGGATGCTTACAGTAACATCCCATGGAAGAGACAGGGTGGGTGTTACTTGCAGTACCCCAAGTGGGCACACCCGGAGACTCCTAGGGTGAGAGGGGCCGCCTGAGGCACGGTGCTCCTGCAGCACTGAGGCAAGGGGACAGCTTCGAGTTGACCCCTGCCTTTCTCTTTTGCCACCGGGTTTGTTTATTGGCCTCCTGCAAGGAAAGTAGTTTTGGACTCTCACAGGCAGCCTAGCCTGAGGGAAACTAGAGTGTTGAGCTATCCAAATGAATGTTGATACCACAGAATTTCATTCTGTCAGTTGAAAATGGAACAAACTGATTTCTTTGGCTCCTTAAGTGCATTAGACCCTACTCTAGGCCATAGGGGTTCAAAGCTGAGTGATAGCTCAGCCCAGCCCGGAGAGCTGAGGGACTGGCCTGTGCTTGCCATTCTCTTTCCCTTTCTTCTTCCTCTTCTCTTCTTTCCTCCACCCTTAAAATCTACTTAATCTTCTGTATTAACACGTTTGAGCCTTTGGCACCTAAAGTCGTGCTCATTCTCTTGCATTCCTTATCTTCCACATAAGAATATTCATTCCCTGAGAGGTGGAATTGAAATTACATTTTAAATACAGGTCCAGCATGTTGTTTGCCTTTAGTAAGTGTTCAGCTTAATTATTTGGTTATTAAAGTATTTAAAGAAAGTGATTCATACAAACATGTGAAAAATACAACCCTGTTGGGCGGTTTTCACTTTAAAAGTCACTTTAAATCCTATTTTGATAACAATCCTGCTATCGGCAGCCAGGGTAGAAGCTGGACTAGATGAAGGACGAATCCTTTCTGCTTAGGGAATCCACTTGCCAAACGTAGGAATAGCTCTATCGCTACTCTAGATTCCTGTAGCCATATACCTTTATGACCATGAACATTCTAGTGATACTGCACATGTAGCAGTGGAATAGAGTCTCTCTTACTTCACGTTGGTGTGGAAAATCCCTCTGGTATTCCACCGCCATCTGTACAGGAGGCTTGTGTGTGTTTGCTAACGTATGTCAAGTGCGGGGCTGGTTAGCACAGTAGCTTAGCCCTTCTCTCATCTCCACAGAGTTCATAAAATCCAGCCTGTTACAAGAAGCTTTCCTTCTTAAATAATAGTTCTAAGTCCAGTATGGAAATATCAGTCTCCCTGTTGGCTTTTAATATACAAGGCCTTCTGTGCATGTTCCCGGGAGAGTTGATTAGAGACTTCTTTGTAAATTAATGTCCCACTACAGCCCATTTTCTGCTTTCCTTGAGGAACACTCAGTGACTGTACTTGTGCAGCAAAGTCAAATTATTTAGTTTTATTGTATGCAACATCAGATGAGCTAAAGACAATCTTTTCCCAGAAACATCTCTTAACCCCCAGAGTGGAATCACAAGTAGGGTGGTGGGCTAGCGCCTGGACAGGCATGCCTGCGATCATCTCAGCATCTGTGAAAGGCACCTCAGGCTTGCTGCAGATGAGTGAGACATGAAAATAGATTTTGGGGCTAGTTAGAAGATTCAGAGCTAGCTCGAGAGAGCCGGGGAGCTGAATACAAAGTTTTCTTTGAACCTGTTTCAGTACACATGAAAACATCTGCTAAGATGGGTGATATTTTCTTCAGGGATTCTTTCCCTATTTAGAAATTGTAGGCCCTGGTAAAATTTATTAAAATATTTTGTAATCTAAGTATTCAGAAGGGCATAGAGTATTTTGGGCTTTGGGAAAGGTAGCATAACAGGCAGATGTCAGCATTAGCAGCTGATAATACATATGTCTTTTGCCTTCTGTCATTTTAGTACTCTACCTCAGTGTGACCTGTATGTGTTTGCAGCTTTACAGAATGTGCGTCATGATTTATACTTATTAAACTTTATTTGTATAAATACATGCCCACTTAGCCATACTTTGGATGACTTGCTAAAACACAGACTCCTGGGCACCACCACCCCTGGTGTGTCTGGTTCTAGGTCTCGGGGGTGGGGGCAAGAATTGGCATCTCTTAACACGTTCCCAGGTGATGCTGATGCTGCTGGTCTGGGGACCACGCTTTGAGAACCACTCTCCTAGACATTCACCAATGTATACCACTCCACCAAGAAAGCAGTTGAGTGAAAAGAGTAATAACATGATTAATAATGTTAGAGTAATGAGATTTAGTTAAGAGGAAATGTTTTCAGTGATGGGAACATGTGTATATCTTTTAAGAGGACCAATTCTCCAAATACAAAAGGAACCATTTTAGTATTTATTCAGCCATTTAATACCCTTAAATTAAATTCAGCCCCAAAGTTGATTTTAGGCATTCTGAGCCATAGATCTGTACTGATTCTATTTTTTTCACCTGTAGCGATTTTAATCACTACCCCCTCGTAGTGATTTTAATACAATTACTTTTTTTCCACTTGTAGAGATCCTTTGGTGGTTTAGTTCTTAGATCTACAGGCCTATATTCTTGGGAAATCTGATGCTAGAGGTAGCCCAGTGAAAATGTTGGTAAATACCAGGTTTTGACAGTAGTAGCTATTGTAATTAGACAAGACAAGTAATACATAAAAATTGGAAGAGGAAGAGGGAAATGATCATTATTTACAGATCCCTGTAAACCCAGAAATCTCAGTGAGATCAACCAAAAAACTCCCACAGATAAAAAGAATTTAATAAGGTCACTAGTTACAAAATTAATATTAAAAAATCAATAGTTTTGATCTACACTAACATCCACCAGTTAGAAAATATAACAAAAGAAATAAATACCATATCTATATAAATAAACGTTTAAATGTTAACTGAAGGACTTACGAGAAGACTTGGTAAATGGAAAAGTATGTTATATTCTAGGCTGGGACTGTTCTCCTCTAAGTTTATCCACAAATTTAAAGCTTCCTTAGTTTTTAAACAAGTCACAGGAAAGTTCCTACAAATAAGATGACTTACTGCCAGTTATTAAAGTTTTGGGGAGTGCTTTCCTGATTTTGATGGAGCCAATATAGGAAGTTCAGTATATAAAGAGTTGCCCTGAGTATTTTATAAAGGGGCGGTTCGTATCAGTAGGGAATAGTCATCTGGGGACAAAAATACAGTTGAATTTCTTGCTCCTTATACTAAGATAAATTCTAAATGGGTCAAAAACTTAGAAATTGAAACTAACATGAACAGACATTTATCCAAAGAAGACTTCAGATGACGCACAGACACATAAGAAGATGTTTATCATCACTCACCATCAGGAAAATGCAAATAAAAACCACAAGGAGATAGAACCTCACCTGTCACAATGGCTAAAATCAATTAACACAAGAAACAACAGGTGTTGGCAAAGATGTGGAGGAAAGGCACTATTGGTGGGAATGCAAACTGGTGCAGCCAATGTGGAAAACAGTATGGAGGTTCCTCAAAAAGTTAAAAGTAGAACCACACTATGATCCAGCAATCAGAGCCCTAGGTATTTACCCAAAGAATACAAGAACACTAATTCAAAGGGATACATGCACCTCCATTTTTATAGCATCCTTGTTTACGATAGCCAAGATACGGAAGCAGCCCAAGTGTGTCTATTGATTGATGAATGGATAAAGAGGATGTGGTATATATACAATAGAATATTATTCACCATGAAAAAGAATGAAATCTTGCCATTTGCGATAACATGGTTGGAGCTAGAGAGTATAATTGAAGTGAAATAAGTCAAAGAAAGACAAAATGCTATATGATTTCACTCATATGTGGCATTTAAGAAACAAAAACAAGCAAAGAGGAAAAAGGAGAGAGACACAAGCTGAAAAACAGGCTCTTCATTATAAAGAACAAAGTGATGGTTACCAGAGGGGAGAGGATGGAGTGATGGGGATTCAGGAGTGTACTTGTGATGAATACTGGGTGATATATGGAAGTGTTGAATCACTGTGTTGTACACCTAAAACTAATATAACACTACATTAACCAATTGGAATTAAAAGGAAAACATAAAAAAAAAATGAAACTGTAGGGGTGCCTGGCTGGTTCAGTCAATGGAGTGTGTGGCTTTTGATCTTAGGGTTGTGAGTTCGAGCTCCACATAAAATCTTTAAAAAAAAAAAAAGTGAAAACGTAAAAGTGATGTTTTTAATGATCTTAGAGTTGGGAAGACTTTTTGAAACAACATAGTTTGGAATTCAAGAAGAGAAAATATCGATAAATTTGACTACAAATTAATAAAAATTTCTGCAGGGCAAAAATTATACACGTACACACACAGATAACCTACTGTAAAGCCAAAAGAGAAATGATGAACTGGGGAAAATGTTTGCAACCCATGTAACAAAGGCCTAACTAATTTCCCTTACATATAAAGTGCTCTTGCAAATCAATGAGAAGAAGACCAACAGCCTAGTATAAAAATAGGTAAAGCAGAGGAACAGGCAGCTCATAGAAAAAGAAATGTAAATGACTTATACACACAAGTAAAGATACCCAAGCTTACTCTTAAGTGCAGAAACCCAAATGAATACCATTTTTCACCTATCAGAATGACAAAGATCCAAAAATTAAATAGTAGGTCATATAGGTGAGGGTGTGAGGAAAGGAATACTGGCATACACTGTTGATGGGCGTGAAAACTGGTATGGCCTCTTCTGACCACAATTTGGCAATGCCTATCAATATTTGACATGAATGTGCCATTTGACTCATCAGTTCCAATTTGGGTATGTCTCCTTCTAGATGTACAGTTACTTGCGGGTATTGTCAAAGGTCACGTACAAAGATATTCTTTGCGGTGTTACTGGTAATAGTGAAAGACTGAAAACAACCTAATTGTTGATCAGAAGAGAATTCATTGAGTTATTACGATCATACAGAATTCTGCACAGCTAATTAAAAGAACCTTGTAGGTCTATATGTACTTATAAAGTGTAATTTCCTCCACTTTTAAGTGAAACAGGTTTAAGAAGAGTATATATGATAAATTTCTACTTGTGTTTTTAAAAAGAAGGGGAGAGGGGCTGGCTCAGTACAGCATGGGATTCTTGATCTCGGGGTCGTGAGTTCAAGCCCCGGGTTGGATGTAGAGATTGCTTAATAGAAATTACTTAATAAATTTTTAAAAAGCGGAGAGAGTTCATGATATAACAAAAAAAAACGTTTACTTAACCCATTCTGTCCAAAACATTGTTTTAATATATAATGAATGTTAAAAATATTTTATATTGCCTTTTTCAACTGTCTTTGGAATTTGCTTTATCTTTTACACTGGCACCACATCTCAATTTGGACTAGTCACATATCCAAGTATTCAGGAAGCACATATAGCTCCTGAGTCCTGTGTTAAGCAGAATAGGTGTAGAGAGTAAAGGGTACTGGGCTAGAATCTCAGAGACCCATGTGGCCCTACAGCCAGTTGCTGTGACAGTGTGCAAGGAATTCACTTTTTCCTGGGCCTCATTTTCTCCGATAGAGTATGAAGGATCAGACTAGAGCTCTAAAGTCCCTTCCAACTTTGATACTTAGAGTTCAAATATATTATTTCATAGTATTTACCTAAGTCAAAAATGTAGTTGTGTTTTCTTTCATAGACCCTGTTTTCACCACTCCTGAAATTCTGTTACTTTTGTAGGGACTCTTGTTATTGCTAGAGTAAGATTTCTTGTTTATTGGTTTCTTTAAAAGGAGAACGTTAACTCCGCTGCCTGTGTGATGTCAACCAAGTAGAGTTGGTCAGGTCTTTCAGTAGAATTAAGTCAGGTTTGAGGCTTTGCTAATTCAGATGGTGTATGGAGAACTTGGAAAGAGTAGAAGAGAAAGTCATATCAACAGAGTCTAAAGAAAGAATAAATATTGAAGGAGAAAAGTTGAGAGACAAGTTTTTAAGGTACGGTTCTGTGTATAAAATTCATTCTTCAGAAGATAACAGCTAGTAGTTGTCTTTGAACAAGAGAGAAGGAGAATAATGGACATTGGATCTCAGCCATGACTACACATTAGAATCGCTTTTTAAATTCCCGATGCCCATTCTGTACCTGAGAATGGTGGTTTTCAAAGCATGGTCCCCAGACTGCCAGCGGCAGTATCACCTGGGAGCTTGTTAGACACTCAAATTCTTGGGCCTTATCCGGAGACCTGCTGAATTGGAAACCCTGGGGTGGTGCCCAGCAGCCTGTGTTGTAATGCTCCCCTGGTAAATCCAATATGCAGTCAGAGCTGAGAATTGTAGAGCTAGAAGGTTTCCAGGGCAGCGGTAGCAGGTGGCTTTCATGTGGAGTGCCAGCTTTCATTCTGCATCGGCCATGGGCATGGACTTAGAGATGCCGTGCAATTTGCCTGCATTGTGGGGTTTGGGCACTTTATTGGCATTATAGGGACTTGGATGGATTATAGGATGGTGCGTTTCACAAATAGAAGTCAAGTGTCTTATCCAGTCGGGGGAAAAAAAAAAAGAAGAGACAGAGACAGAGAGAAAAGGGAATAAAAAAAGAAAAGGAAAAAAAAAAAAAACGAACCGAAGCCACAAAAGATTGGGGAGGGAAGGGAACAATATACTGGGTAAAATGTTTCATGTGAAGAAATTCCAGCTAGATTACAAAATATTTCATTTATATATAAGGGTTTCTTAAAGAAGTTCAAGTGTCATGGGGATTTTAGGCCCACTTTATGATCTATCATCAGTTCTGTTTGATCAAAAAGTACCGAAGGCTTGTTCAACCCTTTATCATTTGGCATTAAAGGATATATTTCCTCTTAACATTTAGACTTTTGATAGGAATGCGCTTAATACAGGTATGGTAAATTCAGAATGAACTAAACCAGAAAATAAAATATATTTTCCAAATGTAAAGAAGTTGTCACTGACTGAGAAGGAGTTAATGTGTCACATTCTTTTGATTTCCACTCCTCGGGAGAAATCACAGCATCTGTAATTTTGGAGGCATATTCTGAAGAATATTACATCGTGATTTCTCCAGGCTGAATCTTAGAGGTCTGCCTGGGAATTTTCAGCCCTGACAAAATAAGAATGGACCCATTAGAGGATCAGGTTCATTTGATTTTTCAAAAGTTAGGGGAAATATGCAGATCACTTCAGAGAGTCCTTCCGCTCTGCCTTGTCGTGAGGCAGATGAAGGAAGGCAGGCTGGGCTGTGTTGCGGGAGCATTTGGAGCTTCTTATTCTTTGAGATCTCGGCAGTGTAAAACTTCCACAAGCCCTTTCTGTGTGTTTTTTTTTTTTCTCTTCCCAAAATATTCCATTTTACATGGGAAAGTCAATTTTGATAATTTCGAAAAGCTAGGCATTACAACAGAATTTGTTCCTCTTAGGAAAAAACAAAAAACACAAAAAAAACGCTCCTTTACCATGCAGTAGAACCTGCCAGTCGTACCTGGGTGAAAACAATTCTGGTAGAACTTTTCCAATCATCACATTTATTACGGAAAAGATTAACATACTATTTGTGAGACCATGTTTATCTACTAAAAATATGATTTTGATTTTTGTATTAATTTCGTAGTGCTCAGTTTGTATTTTTAGCTTGTTTCATGAATTGGGCTCTGCGTATAAAGTGGTTTTCAGCACACTGGTAATACTGTTGAGTATCTTCCTCAAATAGCAAGCATGCATTTCAACAGCTTTTTGGACAGAACCACAGTTAATACTTTATTTACAGGAAAAATGTACGGTTTTTAAAATTGTTAGTTTCTCATCTTCTGTTTTTGGCATTTACATTATGAAACTTCATCTCGGCATGTAGACTTACCTTGTACTGCCAAAAGGAAAGAAGTGGCTTTTCTGCAACGCTAAATAGTTTTGACTTTATTGTCTGCCTCAAAACAGCAGCTGATACCAGAAAAATGCCGTCTCATCATTGGGCCTGGGGTGTCCAAAAGAGGCAGGAACCAAATGACTGTAGCTCCCTGTCTGCCCTGGCCCTCTCCTCTTTTCTCTCTGTTTTCAGTGCCGTGAAGAGCAGGAGAACAATATTCTGCAATTAAGGATTCCATTAAGTTGAAGAAAAGAGCAAATGGGGGATGTTTGTTCTCCAAGCTGAAAAAATTTGTCTGGGTGGGGGGGAGAGGGGTAGTGGTATAGAGAGAGGTGGGTGGAGAGACGAAGTCAGGGCTGTTTGTTGAATATACTGTTAAGGACTGTTACCATCCTAATTAATCAAGTTAGAAATTACAGCTGTAGTCGGTTTCCCCCCAATTCTTGTTATCAATTTTCTTCTCTTTTGAGACAAAGCAAATATAAATTTTGTGTTCATTTGTCATTCGTTCTTTGACTTCAGCATCTCTGAAAATAACAATGTAGCACAAAAGCCCAGTATTTACCTAGTTGTAATGTGGGTTGCCATGGTGTTTTGCAAATTATTGCAATTATGTTCACCATGCGAGTCGCCCTTGGTAACTGGCGAAAAAACTGATAATCCTGTTTTGAACAAAAGGTCAAATTGCTGAATAGAAAGTCTTGATTAACTAAAAGATGTACAAAGTGGAATTATTTCCTACCATTCAGAAATAGTTCTTGATCGGGTTTGGGGGAGGGGGTGAGTAAGTACATCTGATTACTGAAGTACAAAGCATTGAAAGGATGTTGTCTTGAGCCTTTCATGTAGTCTTAATGGTGGCTTTTTTGTCAAATTTACCCATTTGCGGCATTGAAAGAGGCAGCTGCATTTAAGCTGGAGAGACGGTGCTTTTTCAAGGGTTCAGTGCAAGGAAAGTTCTCAGCAGTATCTGCAGTTTACTAGTAGCCCCTGGTCTATTAAAACTGATGTGCCGCATTTGAGCCCATTGCTCTCGGTACTTGTGAACCCCTCTGGCTGATGATCTAATAAAGTGCTCTTACTGGACAATCTCTGATCAGCTACTTAGAAAGGAGCTGGGGGAGGGGCGGGAGGGACCCCCTCACAGGCAGTCAGACTTGGTGTAGGCCAGACGAGACTCAAGCGAGTGGCCAAACTGAAAGGTTTGTCCTGATGATAATCTGTGCTAAGCTGAGATCACAGTTTTTCTTCTGGAGGGAAATCTTAATTTTATTCATAGTTGACTAAAAAATGAAGATTAGAAATGTCTTTTTGAAGTTCAAAAATCAATCTTTGTGGATTTGTTTCTTAAATTATGGGCATCTAGAAAATGTACGGTCTTACATTTAGGGAAAACCAAAAGTTTCCCAGGTTACAGCCAAAGGTCAAATGGATTTTATCTCTTCTGGATCTGCCAGAGCATCTGGGGGGAGTGAATTTCGAAGGCAGGGGGTCTCTTCTTTTTTTAATGGCCACCTGAAAAATCAGTTCTCAAAACTTTTGAGAGTGTGTGAAAGTGGCATGAAAGGAAAGCAAACCTTAACAAGTTTGTGGGTTTACATTCTACATCACCTAGCAACCCCCTGGCTCGGCCAGATCTCTTGTCTACCCTTAGTTCTGTTTACAGACTATTCAAACGGCCCTTCGAAACCATGAAAGATATTCAGTTTCATTAGTACCATTCTCAAGGAGAAAATAATTAAAGTTAAATGAACAAACATTGCCTGGTGATGGTTTGAACTCCATTCTGATTTTCAGATGCCCTTTGAGGCTCTTGCCTAGATAGTTCAGTTTTAACATTTGTTGTTCAGTACCCAGAGGCATATCACATTAAACCATACCAATAAATTACTAGACTGCTAACAAACAAACAATAAAAATTACTTTTCGCTAGACTTCAGCAAAGAAAAACTCTGCTGATAATAAGGTTCTAGGCATGCCCACCTGTTTGAATTTTTTTTAATTTGATTCCTATCCTAGATATCGTATGTACATTGAATAAAGGCAGCGGAGGGGGTGTGGGAACAAAGCACCTCTGTTTAAAACGGATTTATAACCTACCTTCAGAGATCTAACATCATAACAAAAAGTATTCGGATGATAATCCATGGAAGGCTGTGTGCATTTTAGTGAGTGGCTTAGTTTCATAAATGATTCTACTACTACTAATCCATGCCCTGCCACTTTCTACTTGGGAACTGCTTATGTGCTTAAATTGACCTCTTTTTAAAATTTCTGAATTAGTTTAAAAAAAAAAACAAAAACATTTTTTCATGTGCTTTTTTTTTTTTTTTAATTCTCATAAGCACGTTCCCTGAGAATTCATCTTGGTAACAGCCAAGCACATGAGACAGTTCAAAATATTTTTCACGTGTATTAGTGATTTGATTATATTGAATGCTCTTGGCAAAACTTCTCTTCCTTCATTAATAACAGCTTTCTAATTATAAACGCAGTATGTGCTTGCTGTAGAAAATTCAGAAACTACAGAAACAGAAGAAAAACTACAGACAACCTACGATGACATTTTTGGGTAGTTCCTTCCAGTCTTTTTTTTTTTTTTCTGTGTACGTACTGATGAAACTAAGGCTTGAATTGCTTTTGAGGTTTTATTTGTTAGTGTGTGTTCATAGCAAAGGTGATTTTTTGTCATTATTGAAGACTTGAGAGGCAGGGGTGGACGTGCAAGTAATGAGCAATGTTTCTTAGAGGCTCCGTCACTATAATATTAATATAAGCAACAGAGTAGCCATTGTACCGTCTCATTCCACTCGATTCTCTCTCTCTCTCTTCCTTTTCCTTATTGAAATGTCTGTATTCCTTAACTGACACATCCATCTATAACCATTCATGGTGGAAAGTCGGACATTCGTCGCAGTTGGAATATTACATCCCCAAGTCACTTGTAGCTTCACATAGGGAGGGGAAAAAAAGTCTTATGCAAAGATTTCTAATACAATAGAGATTAATGGAACGTGGAGAGGAAAATGCTTTCAGTTTCTCATATAAAGTGAAAGCAGGGCAGCCTGGAAATGTTGTATTCTTACTATTGGTATTTTGTTAGATCTCTAACATCCACAGTACATGGCTGGGTCGCATGAGCTCTTTGTGCTTTGTTGACAGTTGACAGACAAAGCAGAATTATTCCTGAAGCAAGGTACTGTGTACTTAGTTGTGACCTATTATAGCCTACGAATGTAGCTTGCTTTTGAGTTGGATGAATAGGGAGAGTATTTTAGAGAATAGGCTTGAATATACTAAGAGGTTTTAGCTGCCCACACAGAAAGATACATGTCTTCCATTGAACTCCCCCCCCCCCCCCGTGTAATTTTCCTTATAAAATCATTTTAAGTATATTTTCCCTGGTTGCTTGCATGGAGACAATTTTAACTGTTCTAGTATTGTCCTACAGTGGTAAAATAAAATTGCTGGTAATTGTTGGCTTTCTCTGCTCACAGTATAGCGGGAGAAGATGGCTTGCATGGGGCTCTTTAATGTACCTCAGGGACATCTTCTGATGCTCAACCTCTGATTGCAAATTAAAATAACAAGGCTGTGGTATTGGATTTGATGTGAGGCAAAGCAGAGCAACTTGCTAATTTATCATGTAATATACAATTGCTGAGGTTGGAATTTGTGCACTTGTGGTGCTATTCTGTGTGTTTAAATGAGGACCACTGTTTGCATCTAACCTATCATAACAGTTTGGGAGTGCTCCATTATCCTTTCAGCAAACTGATGGCAGAGTCTGGTCTTCACACAAATGATAAGATCAATAAGTTTCAAATAACTTGGATGAAATGACATGTGACTGTTCATTTAAAGAGATATCTTACTTTAAAAATCAATTTTGGTAATATTTAAAAGTTTTCCATTGACAAGGCACTTTCCACTTCTGTTTTGTTTGATAATTTTGTTAAAAATATTTTTGTATTAACTTCAGTGAATAGTTTATATATGTATTTTTCCTGATTTGCTCTTTCATCTCCTACCATGGCACCTCTCTGAGACTTAATAATCACTCTTTGACAGGCCAGCATGCTGCAGTGTAGAAGATTTAACTTTAAAAGCAAAATTATGTTCCTGTTAAAACTTCCCCTGGAGATCTTAGGAAAATTTTCTCCCAGTTTTGGGTGCAAATGTGGGTCAGAAAGCAATTTGTTTTTTGATATTTCTGGAAATCCCAAATCACAACATGTCATTCTTGAAAAGCAGCTGTGGGCCCATACTGTGCACTGTCTGTAAGACCCATTTTATACTGGGGATAATTCTGTGACAGAAAAAAGTGACTGCAAGGGAGCCCCAGAACATTTATAAATGGTTTTGGGTGAAAAGCGGATCTGGTTCTCAAAGTGTGTAGAGTTTGGGTAGAGGAGCAGTTAATGGCTGTTACAGAAAAATAGTAATGATATGATGAACTGTGGAAGAGCACGTTTCCTGGCTGCTGTTCCTGCACTCCTGGAGAGCCATGACAATTTCAACTAAATCATACGTCAGTGCAGTACTGGGGGGTGTTGTGTCTTGAAAATCTCTGAATCCTGAAATAAAGCAGAGACGCTTTCCTCTTCCCTCACCATCCATTCTGCCATCTACAACTTCAAATCTAGTACAGTTTTGCCAGGAAAGACCTGGAAAGTTCACTTGTATTGACTGCACAGTTCTGTTATTTTGCGATCACATTGAGAAGCACCTCCACCTAATCTAACCAGTTATCCATCATCGTTGCTCTCTATTTTTGGTAACACCAGGTGGAAACCGACCAGAATCTTCCCTGCTTGGAATAATGCGTCTTCACCAGTGCATTGCCCCCTGTAGCCCAGCACTAATGTTCCCCAGTAGTGGAGGCGTGTGGAGGGTAATAATGATAGCTTACATTTAATGAACATTGTTGTGAGCTCTGAACAACTCTAATAGAGTAAATATTATTGCCTTGTGTTTTGTAGATGAGGAAACGGAGGCTCAGAGGAAAGTTCAGTGACTTGTGTAAAATTACCCCATAATAACTGGGTGGGGAGAAGCTGTGTTCAAGTGCACTTTTTCATAATTTCATTTCTGTATTCTTCATTGAGTGTGAACCTTTGCCCAAAGGGGAGGACACTACCAGATCCACGGTGGGTCATCCCCTGGGCCTGAGTTTCCAGTTAGGGAAGTAAAATAAGATTGTTCAAGGACAGTACAGAGCATTGTATGCTCAGTGGCACCAGGATAGAGGGAGAAGTTTCTGGATGGTGGGGAAGTTTCACAGAAGAGTGGAAGTAATGCTCAAGGAATGGCCATTTTAGGCAGAGATTCTATAGCTTAAGCCAAGGCAAGGAGTTGGTAGTAGGCAAAATGTGGTAGGGGCGGTGAGTAAACCAATTCAGTGGGGCGAGGGGTTTGGGTAAGGGAATGTGAGAAAGGGAGATGGGGATGAGCCTGGAAGAACTTGAAAGCCAGACCAAAGCATACCTTCTCTATGGAAGGCTTACCACTGGAGGGGAGGGAGTGGAGGGCCCTTGGGAAGCTACGCTGGGCAAGTCTTTACACTGGATGTGGGAGAGAGTGGAGTTGGGGAAACCAGGTAGGAGGCTATTAGAGTAGATCGACCTTGAGGTCTGGGCTTTGGCAGAGTTGACGACAATGGGATTGCAAGGCCAGTTGGACAGATTTGGTGACTCATTGGAAGAGGGAGGAGAAGGACCCACCATATATTTGATTCAAAGGTATGAGAACGGTGCATTTTTCTTTCTCCTGGGAATTTTAAGCCCTTATTATTTTCTATATGTTTGCTCCTGTGTATTATTTTATTGCTTCTGTTCATTCATTTATTCAGACTTTTTTTTTTTTTTGAGCGCCTCCTCTGTGCTACCTATATAGGTCTGGATGATTTCTCTGTGTGCATCCTTCTAAAAATACAAATGTACACAAGTGAATAAGTTTGTGTTTAAGGTGCAGCTACCAGGAACGCCTCAGTTACAAGTGGAAATCGATCCCTTTTTAGCATGTGCAGACAGAAACCATTTTAGTTGAGACCTCAGAAATATAATTTAGCAATCAGAACCAATCAGCATTTGACACAGTTTCGTACACAATGATTTCAAGGAATTAGTGATGCTGAAACTAAAGTAACAGGTGACAGATCTTTGCGTATTTTGGTAAAGGTTTATTTTGCTGTTGGACACGCTGGCTTCACCTCTTTTGAACCCCCTACTTATAAATGTGGTTAAAGTAGGCATCTGAAAACTTAATGACCTTATTCGTGTTGGTTGTGACAGTTTGGCATTTACATGTGGCATTGCATAATAAAATGACATATTTTGTTGGCAGGCTTCCTTAGGGTGGTTCTGGGGATTTTCATAAAAACCAGCCCTTTTTATAGGTTGCACTTACAAAGGAGTATACTTCGTTAAATTTTTTGGCCGTTGACTTGGCAATGTAACTTTGGGCTGTAAGTTTTTTCCCATCATGGGAAATGAAAATAAGCTCAGTTTTATGTTTGTGAGCGATGCTTCAAAGTGAATTTATTCAATGCTAGTTACTTGCATTTGCTTTGTTTTTTATCACCCATTAAGGGCATAATTCAATATGAAATCGTGTAACTAAGACTGGCCCCATCATAGAATATTTTCAAAGGCTCGGCCTCCTTAATTTTAACAACACAGATGTTTCTTTCAAGGTAGATACAGCGTAGTCCATTAATATTTGCTGGGGGAACAAAGGGTTAACCAAAATGTACTTGACAAAGTCAAATGGAAGCAAAGCATGTATTGAATATGATTAAGGTCTATTTCCCCCACAGAAGAGTTTTGTTTAAAATAAACCATGACCAGAAGCTTAATTATCAAAATAAAACAAGAAGAATCAAGAGTTACAGTCTCCTAATATTGTTTTGCCGCCCTAGTTCCCTTCACACAGTTATCAGCATGTGTAATTTCCATGCATAATAGCACTAGTTATTGTTGTCATTTGTAAAGGGAGATTAACAGATAGTAAGTACAAACAAACCCAAATAAATACTGAATAGAGAGGTGACAAAGAAGAAAAGACCTCTTTAATGTTAATTATAACTGGTAGGAAGTCTAGACAAATTATATTATCTGTTTTCTATATGATTTGGAAGGACATTTAGTTAGTAACTGTGTCAGAGATAGAGTTTGGTGTTTGCTTTAGAAACAGGTGAGGTGACAATTTAGCATCTCCCTGGTTGGCAGCTTTCTAGTGAGTCATGAAGTTCTAGCAAATTGATGGAATCAAGTTTCTAAAACATCTGACGAGAACTTGGGGTTTTTGAATGGTATCTTTTAAAAATGAAAGAGTAATTTTAACTTCCAGGTTCTATGCCAATAATTAGTAACTTATTGTCTCAAAACATGATCGTTGTTTCCTGTCTGCTTGCTTTTCTAAAATTGTGTTCACAACTGTGGTTGGCATTATTAGCTGGTACCTATTCCAAAGCGTGTAAAGCCTCAGACAGCAACTATAATGTAGCAAAGCCAAACGAACGATAAAGGACTAGTCGAGTCCTGCATTTTTCATACGTGGTCTGCTTGAATTCTACTGTTTCCTTTATTAATGTGCCTAAACAGGTACTTTGGGAAACAGCTGGTCTCGCCGTTAGTATTTATAGGCTTCATTTAGAATTTAATACCTGCTGCTGTCGGCACCACTTACCTCCTTCTGTGTCCCCCACGCCCAGGACAAGCTAAACAAACCAAAGTGTCTGCTTTCCTTAATTCTGAGGGGCTACACTCTTGACTTCACAGTGTTTTTAAAGGAAACGTAAATATGTCATTCAATGTACATGTCATTTGTCAATGCACCTGAATTTCAGAAATATTAAAATGTGGCCTCGGGGCGCCTGGGTGGCGCAGTCGGTTAAGCGTCCGACTTCAGCCAGGTCACGATCTCGCGGTCCGTGAGTTCGAGCCCCGCGTCAGGCTCTGGGCTGATGGCTCGGAGCCTGGAGCCTGTTTCCGATTCTGTGTCTCCCTCTCTCTCTGCCCCTCCCCCGTTCATGCTCTGTCTCTCTCTGTCCCAAAAATAAATAAACGTTGAAAAAAAAATTTTTTTTAAAAAATAAAATGTGGCCTCAAATCCAGAAAGTATAGCTATAGGCCCTAGTATAGGCCCTAAGATTTAGAACAAATAGTTGCCTGTGACTCAGAAGCATGGTAGTAGTTTGTCTCAGATAGGTAGGATCCACACGACTCCATCCCTTTTCCGTGTTGTTGGGCATTTATGGTTGGTACCGTACAACTTAGTTCTTAAAGCCAAACCATACTGAGTTGCTTTTCATCTTTGTGTGTGTGAACCTCGCTTTCTTATTTAGGTTGTCATTTCCTGAAACTCTCTACCTGGTGCTTTTTTGGCTACTCCCTATACTAATATTTAATGTAATTTTGGACACATATTAAAGGTTTTATAAGGACTCCTTGAGATCCTCTGTCTGAAGAGTTTAAATATTAAAATAGTTCGGCGTATTGATTGAAGATAGGAATGAAGTTCCTTATGAATGTATTGACTAGATGAATTTTATCATCTTCAAAGGTAGTACATTTTCTTTCACTCAAAGTATTCTAGAGTATACTTTCTTTGGCTGTAAAACCCATAACTGGAACTGAACTTATTTTGGGTGCTCTCTCTTGAGTCTGGTTGTAGTTTCTTCCAAGAAGAACCTATTCTCAGGAATGAGGTCACACGGCACAACAATGAGTAGGGACATCCTGCAGGTTTGGACTAAAGCCACGTGGCACTGTTAAGTGGCAGGTGAAGGTCCCCGATGTAATTAAGCAACATTTGTGTGTATACTGCTCTTATCTAGGGGGGGAAAGACCATTGCTGATTCTAGAAATGGGGAACGGGGTTAAACATGTCATTGATTGTTTTCTTCATCACATCACTCATAGCTCTCTGGCCTTCATTCTTTTCCACATGTTGTTCCTTCTGCCTCAGTGGCCTTTCCTGCTTTCTCCACCTACCAAACTTCTACTCTTCAAGACCATCTCAAAAGTTGTGCCTCTCCAAATACTCCAAGGTGCAAAGACAGTCGGGTCCCAATTTGCCGCTGCCTCGGTGGGAACACCACGCCACAAGGGAACGCGCCTGTTCACCTTTATACCGCAGCCCTTCAGCCTGCTTTGCTTAGCCTTCCTATGCCCAACACACTGAGCACTAAAGCCACAGATCCTGGGGCCCTTCCTAAGAGCACCTGAACTTTGCTCCTCCCCCTTGTGCGGTTTTGTCTCCCTCATTCAACAGATATGTTTTCTAGCAATCACGATACTACTTTAAGATAACAGGCGTGTTGTTGCCACACTTCTAGGAAAAAATTCGAACAAGGGCAGCAGGAGAGGGTAACTGAAGAAGGAAATTGAGAAGAAAGTCTAAAGCCCAGTGCAATGGGCAATGACTAATTCAGACCCCTGGGAAAGAGTGTTCAGTTGAGATTGTCCTTGAAAACATTGCAGCCAGTTTTATGCCTCCAGAGAATGTGTGTAGAAGAATCTGCTTTAATTTTAAATTTTTTTTTTCAACGTTTATTTATTTTTGGGACAGAGAGAGACAGAGCATGAACGGGGGAGGGGCAGAGAGAGAGGGAGACACAGAATTGGAAACAGGCTCCAGGCTCTGAGCCATCAGCCCAGAGCCTGACGCGGGGCTCAAACTCCCGGACCGCGAGATCGTGACCTGGCTGAAGTCGGACGCTTAACCGACTGTGCCACCCAGGCGCCCCTGCTTTAATTTTAAATAATTGCTTACTTTAAGTGTTTCTTTGATGCCAGGTACAGCTCTCAGCATGCTAAGTGTATTACGTCATGACAACTTGTAAAGTAGGTCTAGGTACTGTTGTTGGACCTACTTTACAGAGAAGGAAGCTGAACACAGCATTTAAGCCAGTAGCCAGTGGTCAGTCCGCTGTTGGGAAAGTCATTCATTTCTACATGGTATACTCTTTCCTTTGGTAAAAGTCTTTACTAGTGCCCAAAAGGCCCATCCGTTTGCATTCTGTGTGTCATCATGTAAGCTTTTACTGGGAGGCTTTGCTGTAAGCATGCGTCGGGGGTAGATATTAAGAAGAAGGGAAGAATATTTCCCGGGATTTTTTTTTTTTGTTTTTTAAACTTGACGCGTTTCCTAACTGTTAAGGTTGGGGCATAGGTCTAAGCGACATGCCAGGGAAGAAAGGTAAGGAACTATTTCAGAACCTCTAAGGAAGGTTTGAGCGAAAGGAATCTGTCTTGATGACGAAGGAGGTTTTTACATGCATTTGTTTGACGGTGGTGATAAGACTCCAGTGTTCTCTTTTCTGCTCTCCAGGGCTGGTTGATGTGTGAGGAGCCAGCGTGTCGAAATCGAACTCGGCGCCTTCCCCTTCAGTTCTCCCGAAATGGGCCTCTTTGCCAAGTCTGCATGAAAGCTACGCTTCGGCCAGAGGTAACAGTCACGTGATGCTCAAGAGCTGTGTAGACAGATGGGTTGGGGGTCTGTGTTCGCCTGCTCTGGGAGGGCACATGTGTGCTATTTGCTCTCTGAAGACACCCTACTACCACACGCATGTATTTTTAAAAATTCCGACTTCAAAGAGATAAATGCTTGATTTTTTTCACCTCATGAACAAGACTATATTTATATCTAAAAGAGAAACTGACTAGTTCTCATAGGAATCACTCCGATTTCCTTGGTTGCCACTTCATAATTACACAGAAGAAACTGCTTTTGCAGAAACCGTCGTTCTCTTTGGATTAGGTCTGAACCCCTTTTGTAATGGCCACAAAACCTCCCACACCTGCGCCCTTCATGGTTCATTGCATTTGTGCGGGATTCCGTTGTTTTTAAGGGACAGAGTAGATGAGCAGCTCTCCAGCTCTTTCTCTACCTCAGTACGTACACCTGAGGGAGGAGGTCGGCTATCATTTGTGATTCCCAAGTAGGGAGCACATAGTCTGGAAACAGCTCATAATGAAGATGCTTTCCTTCTGTTGCCCCCTTGGAGCATCAGCAATCCAAGTGGCATTTCACAAACTGTAGGGAAAGGAATATTTGAAGGTCTTCCTTGCAAAGAGGGTTTCGTGATCAGGTACATCTAGCAAACTCTGGGCTAGCCAGAGTTAAACAAGCTTATTGCAGATTGTCTGAGAACCTGTAATGTGATAATGTGCAGTCAACCTCACCAATACAGGACTGTAATGTGCCTCACTTTCCAAATTTGGCCTGAGGATTTGTAAGGATTTTGGTGAGAAGAAAGTGGGAATAGGGAACCTGTTACTACTACTTCTTTTTTTTTTTTTTAACACAGAAGCAGAATTCTGTAATCAAGTCTTAACTTCAGATCTTTTCACTGAAAAGAGTTGATACAAAGGGTAGTTTTAGGAAAATATTTTAAAGTTCTCATGGCTTTTAATTTTAAGGTAACAGATCACTTCACAAAATTTGGCGAGAAGTCAGTAACTACAAACGGCTACTACCATTGTATGCCGCCTTGTTCTTTTGCATTGCCATTAATGTTTTTTTTTTTTTACATGCTTTCAGTCATGATGAAAATAGGATTTTGTATCATGTTTATCTTTTGTCAAGCCTCTGTCTGTGTTGCTGCATCGTTTTCAGTACCAAAACCAAATTCAACCATTTCTCCTGTTGGGCATTTTAGGCTACCTTCACTCTCTTTATTAGAAAATTGTGATAACTCTTTTCCTGCTTACGTTATTTTTGTTGTTATTTGAAATGTTTTTTGAGGACAAATTCTTAACCGACAGTGTATATCAAAGCACCTAAATACAATATGGTCATGATTCATTTTGCCACACTGCTTTCCTAATGGGTTATCCCAATTTAAATGGTAGCCAGTGACTTGATGAGTGTACCAATTTCACCACTGCCTTTGTAGCATTTGGGTGTTGTCATTATTTTTAATTTGGTAAGTATAACTGTTCCTTGCCTTATTTTGTATATCTTTGATAATTAGCAAAGTAGAATATAATTTTTTAACAAAACTATGGAACACATAGTGAGAATTAGCTGTTGTGCTAAGTCGGTCTCGTCCCACCCAGCACTTGGATTAGCAGCTGCAGGAAGAGAAAAAAAGCATATATGTAGTGTGACTCATCACTCCACTTGTAGACTCCAGAGGAATCGCCTTGCTTCGTGAACCATTGTTGCCTTTGAGACCTTTTAAACAGCTAGCTCATCAAGTCAAGTTCAATGAAAATTGAATTACTTCTTAGAAAGTCAGCTGATTTTATGATTCCATTCTTGGTGAGAGAAAGTAAAAGGAGAACGGATAGCTAGTAGATTGGTAATCTTCCAGTTAACGATGATGTTATTGATAGTTAGGTTATCATTTCTCATGTAGTATCTTTTTTAAAAATGAATGAGCCAACACAGGCATTTTGAAGTACTTTTTTTCCCCCTTCATATCCTTGACCTTAAAGTGGTAACATTTTAGGCAGGCATTTACCAAGGTTATCAGCGACTCTTGCCAGGGAGGACCTTTCATGGCATAGGGTCATATTGCATGGGTCATATTCCTGCTCAGAACATGACCTTTTGGGATACCTGGAAGTTCAGCACATCCTGGTTGGTGATACCCTCTGTAGCAGCTCCTCACAGGGACGGACCTTGACAGTGGGCCTGAGCCCGAGCCCACTCTTAGGCATTCCATTTGGAGTTGCTAGTGATGAGTTGAGCATTTCTTAATTCTCTTTATGAGGTTCCTGGGCTTTCCTAGTAAAAGGAAAAAGCTGTATCTTTCCAGAGACCGTTCCAAAGAAGCTCCAAAATCAGTGGTAGAATGGACAGGATCATTGTACTTACTCTAGGGTTTTCTAAAGTGGCCATTTTGCAGGATTATGCTTATCTGATCCTTTAGTTCTAGGGTGCTGTGTCTCAATCATACATTACTTTCATTTAATAATTATTTATTGAGGGGTGCCTGGGTGGTTCAGTTGGTTAAGCATCCAGCTCTTGATTTCAGCTCAGGTGATGATCTCACGGTTCATGTGTTCGAGTCCTACATCAGGCTCTGTGCTGACAGCACAGAGCTTGCTTGGGATCCTCTGTCTCCATCTCTCTCTGCCCCTCCCCTGCTCACTTGCATTCTCTCTCTCTCTCTCTCTCTCTCTCAAAAATAAACACTTAAAAAATAATCATTTATTGAATACCTGTTACATCCTATGCACTCTGCTTAGGGCTAGGGACAGAACAATTAACAGGACATTTCCTTATTTATAAAGCTAGTTTCACATTATGTAGATTATATAAAATTGGTATCTGTGGTCAAAAATAGGCATTTGTAAATATCTGGACAGAAGCACCAGAGTTTTGTGATGTTGGACTAGGTAGGGGCTTTAAATACGTTGTTCAGCTTTGATGGGAAAGCCAGTCTAGTCCCTACATAATAAATCTACTCTCATTTGGTCCTGGGTTGCATTTGGCTTGAGTACTTTACAGGATTGACTTGGTATGAAACCTGGCTCTTCTTCTGACTCCTATTACCAGGGGGACTCGAACTCACGAACCACAAGATCATGACCTGAACCAAAGTCAGTAGCCCAACTGACTGAGCTATCCAGGTGCCCTGTTCTCAGGGTTTTAGATGTATCTCTCTTCTCAGATAACTTTAGGGAAAAAAAAAATCACTGAAGTTTTTTTTTTTTACGTTGATAAGAATTTAACAGTATCCAAATTGCTGATTATTAAAAATACATTCTCGGGGCTCCTGCGTGGCTCAGTCAGTTGAGCGTCCAACTTTGTCTAAGGTCATGGTCTCACAGTTTCTGAGTTTGAACCCCACATCGGGCTCATTACTATTAGTCTGTCAGTGCAGAGCCCATTTCAGATCCTCTGTCCCCCTCTCTCTGCCCCTCCCCTGCTTGTGCTCTCCCAAAAATAAATAAATATTTTAAAAAATTTAAAAATATATTCTCTGAGTATTCTCTGTTACATAGAAAGTCCACATAAATACAGGACTGAAAACCTCGATATATACAAAAGTTCCTAAGTCAGAAGAACCCTCTTTCACACTGGAGGTAGAGACAAGACTTTGCCAAGTTCGAGAGTAAATATTTTAGTATGTTTTTATTTCAAGGACATGGTTTTGACTTCTTAAGACGGCCAAATCTGTCTGGCTGTGAGACGAACCCACGGGGAATTCTGTATCATGTGATTCACCAAAACCAGAGGTTTAGTTTGTTTTGTTTGGTTTGCAGTATAGAGCTAAGATTTCAAACTAAATTAAACTTTTACTCACAAACATTTCTCTTCCTGATGTGGAGATGAGAAAGCATCTAAATGTGATTCCCTAGGCCGTGACAGAAATCACTGGGAAAGGTGCACAACCCCTGGTGTAAGGCATTGTGGTAGATCCCTCTATTCAGTTGTTTACCAACTAAATTTCTTGAAGGCCACTTACAAGGAAAGCAGTAGAATAACTTCTGGTTCTACTTCAAGATATCTTTAGTGTTTCTCACATTATCCTCAGTTGTAAAATTGTGAAGATCTTTTATAATGTAAAGTGTATACCACACAGGGCTCTGGCCTTCAAAGGAGAAGAAGGGTAATAATGAACTTGCAGCCATTGTGTGTTACAGTTTCAAAATGGCTGAGATTGAACAAATTGTTGATTTGATAAGTAGATTAGGGACAGTGAGAATGTTGCCAGGCTACCTGAAACAGTGTCTTATTTCTGCATAAAAAGAAAGCATGAAAATAACTGTGGTCTCTTAGGGCAGTACTTATGAGTTCTGCAGGAAGAGCACCTTACAGCTCTGATAAAAAAAAGTCTTGAACATCTATACCTAGTCCTCGGTTACGCTCTAGGAGAACATGGATTTTTACCATGAAGAGTCTTTGGACTTGTCCGTTGTGATTTTGATCTACATGTTTGCTGATGCAGAGTTCACTAAATTCTACATACAGCTTCTCTTACCATGAAGCAGATGCTAGCCTTCTTTTTCAATATATTTTTTCATCAAGGTGAAATTCACATAACAGAATTAACCATTTTAAAGTGAATAATGCATTGGCATTTAGTACACTCATAAATGTTGTAAGACCACCATTTCTATCTAGTTCCAAAATGTTTTCATCACCCTAAAAGAAAACCTTGTACCATGTAAGCAGTTTACCCCATTCCTTCCCTTCTTCCAGTCTCTCGGAACCACTAATCTGCTTTACGTCTCTCTAGATCTACCTATTCTGGATATTTCATATACATGGAGTCATGTAATACGTGACCTTCGGTGTCTAGCTTCTTTCACCTAGCATGTTTCCGAGGTTCACCTGTGTTGTAACCTGTGTCAGTACTTCATTCTTTTTTATGGCCAAATAATAGTCTGTTAAATAGATATACCACTGTGTGTTTATCTATTCATCTGTCCGTGCACATTTGGGTTGCTTTTTTCAATATACTTTCAAGTTTATTTTATTTTCATTTGCTAGACAGATCTTACGTTTGGCCTAAATTTGTGTTCTGTGGCTCTGTTGGTCCTAGTTCAGCTGAGTGGTACTGCGTACAGCTACGCTGGTCCTTTCCTCTCTTCCTGTGTTTGATAAGCACTTGCCCAGCACCAGCTCTACCTGCTTTGAGAACTTTTTAGATATTTGAAGGTAGCTCTCTTCCTGAGCCTTCTCATCGGCCCAGTTTTCCTAGGTCTTCAACCATTTCTCTAGTGCTCTGCTTTCACAATAATTACCCTAGTCTAGAGTTTGTATCCCAGCCCTTCAATTGCTGTCACTAGCACTAGTATAGAGCACAATAAACCTGCTGCTACTGACTTTTCTAGGTAGTAAATATCTGTGAAGTCAATTTAAGGTTGCCTTGACTCTCTTGGCATCCATATTCACAGTGTCAATTCCTTTTCATCATTCCCTATACTAAACACGTAATGTTTTTTTTTTTTTTTTTTTTTTTTGTACACGCAATTGCCAAGCCGTGCTTTCCCGGGTTTTCCAAGTGGTTTATTTAGACCTGTGTGTACGACTCCATTAGTAGTGTATTAGTTTCCTGGGGCCGC